>NC_047588.1:24554205-24862763 GCF_011004845.1 Esox lucius | reverse complement strand
TGTACAGTAATAGAATCCATTGCTGACATTTTTCAGTTTAGAGGTCTTGAGTATTACAATTGGGTGCAGGCGTTTCCTCATACTCAGAGAGGATTTTAACCGAACTGCCTGGTCTTCAAAAACCATTTCATCTTCAATATTATCAACAGAGGAATCTCCTTCCTTGTGGTGAAATTCAGATGAGTGAATAAACCCGTTTTCACCCTTTTCCTGATTGTCCTTGGGGTAACTAACAGAATCTTCAAATGATAATGGTTCACTGTAGCATTCACTTAGAACAAGGGGTTCTTGCTCATCTCCAGTGAATACTTTTTGGATTGGCTTCTTTACATTTTCAAGACCAGTTCTCACGTGGTCTGGTGCCTCTATTGGGTGCATTATATTCTGTCGAGAGGCCTGGCCCTCTTTCAAACAAGACAATACATCCGACTCATCCATAGGTCTTAGCCACTCATTTTCAATACAGGACTTTTGTTCGATTCCAGAGTTGGTCAGACCTAAGCAACGTTCTAAAAAATCAAAACTACTGCGATCTTCTTTGCTTTGAATTGGACAAATGGAATCCCTTTCACTTTTCACACAAGTTGAGTTTGTAGTTTGAGTGCCACTTCCTACAATTTTCTGAAATCTAGTTTTTAACGATCGATTTTCTGGGAATTCCAAACAGGTTTGATTGGTATTCCCAAGGTCTAATCCACAAATACCAGAAAAACCTGTGCTACCATTTTCAAAGTCATCACCAGCATCATTTGAGTCATTATCCCTAACTGAATCCTGATATTCAAGGGCACAGGTATTATCACTCAACTTGTTTGCAGCATCTTGAACATTAGTGGTATTGATACCCAATGAGTCTATACTTCCTTGAGATAATGAATACATCTCTTCTAACCTCTCTGTTATTATGGTTCCTTCATTTTGATCCTGTAGGCTGCTGACATTTGAGTATCGATCCTCTTCTTCCAAACAAACATCTTTTCTTGCTTCATCATCTAGTTTCTCTTTTCTCTTGCTCTGAGAGGAAGTCTGGTTTTCTAGGGAACCGGATGGAGTCTGTGCATGTTGACCATCTTTCACCACACACATTTTGTCTTTCTCCTCCTGTGTTCCTCCATCCAGATGATCCTCATCTCCCTCGTCCTCTGAAACAGATAGGCTTTCTGGAGCACTTGAGTCCTCAGAGTATTCATCCTCTAGCATCATGAATGTGTCCTTTTCCTTCCCTGCTGGTTTTTGATCCTCTTCTACCACACGCTCTGAAGCAGACAGTCTTTGTGGAACAGATGAATTTTCCTTGTTGTCATCTGCATCCAGCGGCTTATCATTTGAAATATTACATTTTTCACAAGAAGGATCTGCACTTTTAACATCTGACTCGGAGCAGCTACTAACATCAGAGTATTCCTCCGGAATGGAAGGTTTCAATAAGTCAAATTTTTGTTTAAGATCATGGGAGTTTAAATCTTCCCCTGAATCTGAGAGACAATGACTGGAACTGGCTGGTCTATCTAGGGCAAAGAGGCTGTTGCTTGTGTGTTTGAACAGATCTCCATGATGTGCTGGCTGACCCTCATCTTGCCAAAGAACATCATCAAAGTATTTCTGTTGTACAAACTCAGAACTAGTATTGGAATTTGAGAAAATACTTGAACTCATATTCAAGTCAGAGGTCTTTTCTGGTGAAGCCACAGTGTTGGACATGTCATTATGCTCAATGAGGCTTTCAAGGTGGTGTGCCAAACTCTCTTCTGAATCCAAGGGCACATTCAAAGACCTTGAATCTGATGACAATGGCTGAAGTTTATGAAAACAAGCATTCCACCCTTGAGCCATGCTCCAACTCCAGAGGCAACCTTAAACAACGGTTTACTAACACCCAATCCTGAAAGAGAACAAATATATGGCATATAGTATGTGTATTCAATGGTGGCACCTGCAGTTCATTTAAACAAAGTGGTACAAATGGATATTCATGATCAAACAAACTGTACAAAGAAAGGTTACAATGAAGATTAGGGCACATTTCTAGATCTGTAACAAATGCTGTTTTTCTTATGTTTATTTTTTGCATGCAAAATAACAGAAACAAATACTCACCACCCTCTTTGGCATGTGTGCGTGGGATCCAAGATGGTATGGATCAGGTTATATTCACTCAGGAAGCTAGAAAATAAAACGTAAAGGTAGCTCTAAATTTGAAAGTAACCATCTGTCCAACTGTCACTAAATGTAACAATTTTTGAAGGGCCCAATGCCATTGGAACCGTGGCACATGAGTCTCTGTTGACAAAATAAGCCTGGTCTGTCACTAATGCAAAAAATAGTCAAATCAACAAAATGTTGTATACATGTTGAAAACACTGTCAAGACTCAACATATGCAAGAACATTCCTATTGGCCACACAGTGGCGATATAACAGACACGTTTATGGGCACCTGCTCACATACATTCATATCAATATTTGTGAGTAGGGGACCAAAACCATCACACTCAAAAAAACAAACCAGTACCCCTTCATCAGAGGAAAACAATGGTAATGGAGAGAATTAAACTCAGTTTGTCATAGGCATGGCATGTTCATATTTTTAAATAAAGAGTCAATTCGTTTTAGCACTTATGGTGACCCTCATGTTGATGCTTGGCAAAGAGGATGGAGCGACTTCCTGCCTGTTGGACTCCGGGGTTGACCTCGGATTAGCCTCTTAAACCAGGCCTAGATTGTCACTACGCTTAGGGAATACCTACATGAATTTTGTTGCAAAGGGGTGGGAAAGATTTTCTTCAGTAATGTCTCAGAACACATTAACCCAATCAAATGCATTGCTTGGAGGGACTTCTACAGGTGCTCACAAGAATAATGCCATCAGTGCAACAGTAGCTAGTTGTTAATATTGCAACAAAATCACCATATAAAACCCCATCCAAATCTGTGGATGTATATTGCACTTTTGGTGGACCATATCAGTCTTTGAGAAACAAACAGAACCTTTTCCTAGGGTGTTGTAATAGTGACTAGACTACATACTCGCTTTGGAAGATATAATAGGACCCGTAATGCTAAATGAATTATTAGCGGTTTTGTGAGGGAAAAAAGCCAATTCTAAACTCTGAACGTAAAAAGGTGGCGCGGCAATCTCAACCCCCAGATGTACCAAAATATTTTTGCCTAACAAATGTTCTTGTCCCTTTTGTTTTCACCTGCGTATGCTGCTGCGATTCTTTTTGCATTCTGAACACAAACCTGATCCTCGATTATTGAAATCAGAGGAGAAACCACTAGTGTCATTGACTTGTCCATTTTCAAATTCAATTAATCTGAGAATGTAAGCCATGCTTGATGAATTGAACTTTTACCACAGGAAGGCATGTTGTAGTTGTAATGGCTTTATTGAATGTTATGAATAGAGCACAGTTCTTCCAAAACATAATTACACTTTTCCTCTTCTGATATCTTGGAAATGTGTTGTATCTAGTTTGAGGAAATGGTGAAACCAAGCTTAGCCTGCCTTCAACAAGCCTGTGAGTGGAGGTTTTTTGAAAACTAACATCCAATAGAAATCTTGCTGCTGTAAGGCAGCGACATAATTTAATAGGCACGCTTCCAGACCTCCAAGGAAAGAAGCCCAGAAGAGATTGGAGGTATGGCCTCACTAGACTAACCTAAGGTAGGACAACAGTGTCAATGGACCTGCCCGCCTCAGCTCCAAGGTTTTACGCTGCTATATTATTGTGACGGGGTGTAGATTCAGTTCACCTTCTCACTTGTAAATCTAAGGAATTTGTTATCAAAATGTTCCTTGTGTCCTGCTCTGTTTATACTTAGGAGGGCATGAGCCCTTGGACCACACCTCAAGACTACCAGGCCCTGGTTCTGTTGCAGATGAAGCAGCTGACGTTACCTGATGATTTCTGTTGCCACTCCACTGACCATTCCTCCCCACCAATTGTCCCGGTCCTTGTCTATCTGGACATGCTGTAGACTTGGATTATGCTTTACAGACTCTGGACACAGCCCTCATGCATATATTAATTATTACAATTTGTACTCTTAATATGTTCACCTGGCACAGCCAGAAGAGGACTGGCCACCTCTCAGAGCCTGGTTCCTTGCTAGTTTTCAGCCCTTTTAGTTAGTTTTTCCTAGCTAGCCACTGTGCACCAACCTGTTATTGGTTGTTCTTTGGGATTTCACACTAGGTGTTTTGTGAAAGCACATTGTGACAACTGCTGGTGTAAAAGGGCTTTAAAAAATACATTTGAATGATTGATTGATTTGAATGACTGAGCAAAACCCTTTTTCCTCATGGTTCTTTCCCATCCCTCTGGTGAACTATTGTGTTAGCGTGCAGTTTTGCTTTTCTTTTGAAAGACAGCACCTACCCTAACCGTATTATCTACCACCGCAACATATTATTAGCTATTTAACAGACCTACCTTATTTGGTGCTTTAGCTTGCCCATCTCATTATGACACAGTTATTACAATACTTTTAAATGGACAAAAAAATGCATTTCTTTCAAAAACATTTCTACGTGGACCCCAAACTTTCGAACGGTAGTGTATATATGGATACTGTCCAACTGTAAAATGTTTCATATGACTTAATGAGCAAATTAAATGTCCCAATAAACTTAAATTGAAACATATCAACACTTTTTAAATCCACCTAAGAATGCTAACTGTGTCAGGGTCTGGAAAGCTTGTGAGGATAGAGGGCAAAATTGACGCAGCATGAAAGAAAACGTGTTGCGAAAGGCCTTGGAATCGGGAAAATACCCACCTTCGAGCATGTCAGTGAGCTCCAAACAAGCAGCCAAATCCACACTAAAGTGGCTTAAAAAATAAAAAGGTCAATGTCCTGGTGTGGCCCAGTCATAGCCCGGACCGGCATCCAATTGAGAAAATATAGTGCATTCGGAATATATTCAGATCCCTCCAATTTTTCAACATTTTGTTAAGTTACAGCCTTATACTATAATTGATTATATTACTTAATTTGCACACAATATCCCATAATAACCAAGCAAAAACTGGCTTTCAGAAAGTTTAGCAAATTAATTGAAAAATTAAATCTAGTATTAACTACACACCTAGAACATGTTCCTGACAGGACTCACTGCAGCTGCTGGGCTTCCCAGATCCAGTCGTTATTACGTTTATCCTCATGAATGTCCAGATTTTGCTGAATGCCGATAGGCTACAACAAGTCAATTAAACGGCACACAACAGAGACTTATTTCAGAACGAACGACAGTGACTGATATCCACCGTGGGAAAATGTGATTACTGAAGTTCAACATGTTGGAGAACAAGTCCGTAGCGAACCTGCCAGACAAGAGGGAAATGTGTGGTATAGTGACAAAAATGTTTGGATACAATTGCGCTCATGTGATGAACAAAGATCAATGAAAGGGAAGTTTGACATTAGGCTAGGCCTAACTTACATTACCAATTTTGAAAACATATTTAGTAGAAAATAATATTACTATTTGTTAAGCACAATTTTGTTATATAACCCTATACAATTTCAGTAGTACACACTTTTTTGAGTGATGGATTACACCATCCCCATGTCCTCAGCAGTGGACTAATACAGGTGGGAATCAGATTTTATATTGCCATGAAACTGCTGACTAAAATAATCTTAGTCTACCAACAGCCTACTGACCAAACAATTGACTAGTCAACTAAATGGGGTCAGCCCTAGCTGTGCGCATGTTTTCCATCGACAGGAACTGGGAGACTAGTCAGAAACCATGCAAAGATTAATGAAGCAAAGTTATGACAGATCCTTGATGAAAATCTGTTCCACAGTGCTCAGGACCTCAGACTAGGGTGAACATTCACCTTAACAGAGGACAACCACCGCAAGCAAACAGCCAAGTCAATGCAGGAGTGGCGTCAGAACAAGTCTCTGAATGTCCTTGAGTGGCTTGAACCCAATCAACGACACATGAAAATGGCAGTGTAGCAATCTAACCTGACAGAGCTTGAGAACATCCGCAAGAAACAATGTAAGAAACTCCCCAAAAACGGGTGTGCCAAGCTTGCAGCACCCTCCCCAATAAGACCCGAGGCTAAAATCACTGTCAAAGATGCATCAACAAATCTACTGAATGAAAGGGTCTTTTATAAATGTGCAAATACTTTAAACAATTTAAATGATTATTAAAACAATTTGTCATTATGGGATATTCTGTTTAGATTGCTGAGGGGGAAAAAACTAAAATTCTATATATTTTTGAATAAATACATAACATCATAAAATGTAAAGGAGCCTGAATACTTCCTGAATGCAATGTGTGTAAAGAGTAGAACATTGCTGTTCACCAAATGTCATCACCCAACTTGATGAAGCTTGAACAATTTTAAAAGAAGGCTGGACAACAATTGTTGTATACTGATGTGGAAACTGCTAGAGATTTATTCAGACAGACCCATGTGTTTAATCCCCCCAAAAGGTGCATCTACCAAATATTGACTAAAAAGGGGTAAATACTTATGAAATCAATTATTTTCTGTTTTGCATTTGTAATTAATTCTGAAAAACAAGATTTTCACTTCAACATTATGGACTTTGTTGATCAGTGGCCAAAACTCCTAATTAAATGTTGATTTGATGTTGTAACATAATAAAAAGTGAAAAGGTCCAAGTGGGTGAACACTATTGAGAGCCAGTGTAGGTGTTGTATGTTCAGACCAAAGTTCCTCAACTCCCTGTTCACTGTACAATTTCTAGTGTGGCAAACAGCAAAAGAACCAAGAAAAGTAGTTTGTGGGTGAATTTGACTGAAAGATACTCTATCTGGTTGAAACTTCAGCTCGTCCACACATTGCTGCTGAATTATTTTGCTGTACTATATGCTAATACAGTTTACTGGGAGTTGAAATACAAAATTAATCATTTTATAGCTAAATTAGACTTGTGAAAACCAAACAACTTTGCTTCACAGGCCCCATAAAATATAATTCAGCCAGAATATGTACTGCGGGCAAATCTAAGGAATGTCTTACAGTCCGCGTGCAATAGCATTACTGTAACACCTACATGTAGGATGCATTCTGTAGTACAACATCCACTCGCCTCTCTCAACCTCCCTAATACAGAGGAAACGTAAAGACATCTTACTACATTGACTAAAGTTACTTAGATAACTGTCGACAACACTCAATACATTTAATGCTTGCTAACTTGAACTACAAACAACATCAAGCATTTATTTATTTAAAGGGGTAATAACAGTTCACCAAAGTGCTATCTAGCTACAATAGTTTGTTAATGAACTGCTGATTAACGTTAGCACCTTATTAGATACTAAACGGGTTGGACCGTGCAGGTGAAGCGACAGTGAGTGACGTCAGGAAGAAGAATAACGTCTAAAGACTCATGCATAACGTTAGCCAAACAATAAACAAAATAAGGTCAACTCGCAATGAGCATGCTCTCGTGTCAGTGGAACTGGTTGTTCATTGCAACAATTCATGTGTAAACGTTATTTTGGCTACTGTCATTTACTGCCTCAAAGCAGGCTATCTAGCTGGAAAGCTAACCAGCTAGCATACAAACCACAATGGCTTCTTATCAAGAACTCAATTCAGAACCGCACTCACCAGGCAATGCCGTTTTGCGTGCCGCCTTCTCTTTGTCCGGCTGTCCACTATCCCACCGTGGTTTAACTACTCAAGTAGTCATTCCAGTGAATACACCAACCATTAAAAACATTTCGTTGGTTTAATAATAAAAAAAACGTTTTATTTTTTCTCCTTGTTTTTCTCTCTTCAGCTCATCACACAATGTGCCCGTATGTATGCCCGAACCCCGGGAACATTATGACTCCCCACCATAGAACCAATGAAAAGGAAGGAGAACCTCGCAAGAACCCGCCCTAGACGTTCTATTCCTGCGCAGTACAGCTTTTGCGCACATCCTGCCGCGTGCATCAAGGTTTCTGTGGACGGTTGCTGCTGCTGCTGCTGCTGCTGCTCCTCCTCCTTCTGCGGAAAGTGCCATGACTCCCTTTGCTCAAAGTAAGCAGTGCAGAAGAGTCTGCTTGTAATCTGCTTTAACTCGGCTCACTGGTGCTGTTCTCACAACCAATGTGTTATGTGGAAACCTGAGGGAGTATTACTTTAGGTTGGTTAGTGTGGTTTACAAAGCAGAACAACTATCAGCAGCCTGCCTTAGATGTGTCCTGGATTGCTGCTCCCTGTAGTGGCCACCATCTTGATTGCAAAAAGCAAGCAGGACTCAAGGATCAAAATGGTGGCCTTTTTTTAAAGGGCTAAAACAACAGCACCACTGTCACTATGTAAAGTCAAATTGGAAAATTAGATAATTGTCAAGTAAGGACAATATTTAAATTAGAATTTGTTACAAAAAATCTTAGAAGGTATACCACCCATCTCTACAAGCAAGTTAAGCCTATGTTAGGTCTATATAACAGTCATCATTCAGACCATGACTCCAATTTGCCACCCTTTGGGCCATTTTGGACAATGGTTATTCCCAAACCAACTGCAAATCCATTATCTTTAAACAAAGCAATATTTTGAAACGGTGCTATTGAAGGTCACCGTCATTGGTTATCAAGTCCTCTGAGGCTATGAGGGTGTTGTAAGGGATCAGCTGTAGGCTACACCACTTCCTGAAGGACAAACAAGTTATTCCCTCATGTGAAGAATTAATGTGTCAAATCCAGGTAATAACAGTTGACATGGTCCAAACTAGGCAACTACAGAAACTCCGTTCATACAAGTTGTTGAATGCGTTTCAGCATCAGTTGCCAGTAGGTGGCCATTGTACTGCAGCACTTCCGTCCAGAAAAGGCATTCATTGCTCAAATCCCTAGCATGTCCCAAGAGTATGGGCATCATGAGGGACACTGAACAAATCTCTTTTTGCATCACCTGGTGTACCAGATTGTTAGAGTCAGCACATTTTAGAAAATGTTCTAGTGACCCTAATGAGATTTCCATCCAGACAGAGCAAAGGCTATGCAATAACTTGCTCCATGACCCAAATAACTCTAAGATCAAGAATGACAGAATTCACATAAGCTTGCCTTTTCTTTAACCTCATCCCCAGTCTATTGCACACAGCACTTATAAACCCTAAGATAAACTACCGAAATTAACCTTTTTGGGAATGATCATACAATAATGGGACTGGTCTTTGATCAAATTGTACAACTGCAAGACCTGGCTCCAAATTGGGGCAAGACCAATCTGGACCCGTATGGGGGAGGGTTAAGGAGAAGATGCTGTGGAAGTTGATTGGTAGTTATGCCAATGCCTCTGGACCAGGAGCTGATCTGGTTCTTTTTATTTGATAATGAAGACCAAACTTCACCACTTGGTATACTACACTTTGAATTTGGGTAGGCATGTGTGGGAATGAGAGAACCTCATGGATAAAACCAAGCTGGATACAATTTTGGTACATGGGGTAAGGTAAAGTGTTTTTGTCCCTAATTTTCCCTCAGAATCAGTGTAGTCTCTCAGATGTTCGTACAAGCTATCCAGTTGTTAGAGATAAACATGGTACTCCACTTTGAGATCCGTACCCATAAAGCCAAAGTCTTTCTCCATTATTGATGTTAATGATTTATCTGAAAGTCTGATGCAAAAACATTTGTACCCAAAATGGTACTACTAGCTAGTGTTGTTAGCCTGTTCGCTAGTAGTGTCTTGTTTCCTAAGCTTTGCAAGGGACATAGCTTTCGCAAAACAATAGGTGCTGCTCCTAACTGACTATTTAAATCGCATATGTCAGTGTGTAATGACTGACTCATGAGCTGACAATCGTGGCTTTTCTATTTAAGCCACAAAGTTCTAAACCCGACAGTTTCTTTGTAGACAAGAAACTACCTCAACAAATTGGTATGTTATGCTATGGATCCTAAACATGATACTTCAATTTGTATGTACATAAAACACAGGCAGAAAAAGCATAATTTCAAAGTCAGAAAAATTAAATACATACTTGTCTTAACTGGGTTTCATAGCCCTAGTCAGTTTAGAACACATTGCATACTAACCCATACAACTGAGCAAAAATAAACAAGATGCATTTTAATGTTCATAATATGAGATTGCCATTTCCACATTATCACATGATTTATTATTAGTTAAAAACCCTGACTTGTGGGTAAAACAAAGGTCAATCAAGATGGTACGAATTGTATCTTTCAACTTTAATGGCACAAAATATCAATTGGAAACAATGCATATGCTCACGTTTGATAGGCAATAAAGGAATCAACAATATCATTTGAAAGATACTCATTTACATAAAATACAATACATACCGGCACGTGGCAGCATTCTGATCATGTGTTAACACATCAGTGGCCACTCAGAGGACAGAAATCTAGATAGTGGAACGATCATGTGAGAAATGCAAAGAAGTCTTTAACGATCTCACATGACAGGATTTTTTATCACGTCCAAGACTCCATGGTTTTACAGCACTGACTATTGCAAATGCTTAATAATTAAGTTATATAAAAAGAAATCCCAATAGAACTGCATTCAACACTTAATAGGTCCAAATCAATCTGCAAAAAAGTGAATATCCACTAGGGTTTTAGCACATTTTCAGATACTACCATCTTAAATATGCCTCAGAATATATAAGGACAAGATTACCGCGCTATGGCATTCCCAAGGATAAAGTCCAAGATTTAAGCAGACAACCAAATGTAAAAACATTGATACAAACAAACCTTAAATTCACATGATCGTACAAAATACATAACATTTTTATAATTCCCAGTTCTTAACAGTCGCCATCTTGATCTTTGCAGTGCTACAGTGTCATACATCATACTCAGGATCAGAAAGTCTTACCCACCCCTCACCCCTTTGTTTGTAGTTCCTCAATTTAAAGAAAAAATATATATAAATACTTTTGTTAAACTGCTTCATCAAAGAAAATAATCCTAATGTAATATCTGCACATAACTATGACTTTCACAATGAACTGACATTGGCATAGCTTTTTTGCAAATATGTGCTATGTGCAACAATCTTAAATTGAGCTTTGCCCCCAGAAGAAATCACACGTATCCTTTACATTATCCAAGGTTATCTGATCCATGAGAACTCTGGTGCTTCAGAAACTTCTGCAAAGAGGAAAAAGTCTCTGTACACTCAGTGCATTCGTAGAGCACTTCTGCTGGACCGCTCTTTTCACCCATATCAATGTCCCCCTGACCCTCCAAATCCTCTACATTGTCATGGTCAGTGTCCATGTCTGGATCATGATTAGAATCTGCAGTGGGAGATGACTGTCCTTCCATGTCCGTTTCTCCTCCTGACTGACTTGGGTGGTTCTCAAGATGGCGCTCTAGAGCAGAGGAACTCCGGAAGCGACTTGGACATCGAGGGCACTTAACCATTTCACTACCTGGTTCCCTTTTATGATAACGCAAGTGCCGTTGGTATACACAGAGCAGCCCAAACCTTTTCCCACATTCGTCACACTTGTAGTTCCCCCGTGCCTTAGGAGCAGTTGATGCTTCTCCCGGAGATCCAGTTTGCTGCTCTTCACCATTATCAATATAGAATTCTGCTCCAACATTGTCCAAAGACTTCTTGGGGTTTCTAGTGAAAGATGTGTTCTCTTCCAACAAATCAGAATTTAGCTGGGACCCACCTTCTGGTTTCGAATGCAATGCCAAGTACTTAAGACTTGGCTTCTTCTCCAATTCAGGTTTGTGATACATTGCTATATGCCTCCGGACATCACAGCGTTGTGGAAAATGTTTTCCACATAGAACACAAGTGTGTAGAGTCCCTTTGTGGTATCTATTGTGCCGAGACAAACTACTAGAGTGACTGAAAACACGGTGACAATGCTTGCATGGATGTACCTTAGCACCAGAGCCTTTTTTATAAAGTGGGGGCCTTCCGCCCTTCCTTGCTGGTGCCTGCGTTACAATGCACTCAATGCCAGAATACCTTCGGCGCCTTTTTACAACTCTTTGTGATTCAGATTCTTTCTTTAATTTGTCAATTTCTTCTTGTGTTTGATGGGTAAGATGGTGCTCCTTTAGATCTGTTAACTGCTGGAAGCGATCACCACACAAACCACAGCGGTAGGGTCTAAAAGAGGATGGTGTTTTGGAATCAGATTTGTCATTGTGGGTCTTCACATCAATAGCTGCATCACTGTTGTACTGTCTGGTCACCTCAGTAGGTGTGCCATTGTTGTATTGTCTGGTCAGTCTGGTCACATCCGTAGGGGTGCCGCTTCTGTACGGTTTGGTCACATCCGTAGGCGTACCACTTCTGTACGGTTTGTTCACATCAGTAGAGGTGCCACTGCTGTACTGTTTGGTCACATCCGTAGGGGTACTGTTACAGTACTCTATAGTATGTGATTGCTCATCTTTCAGAGATTGTTTTAAATTGGATGAAGTATTTACGAAGAGTGTTTTTTCTTTGGAATGACTGAGTAAATGGCTCTGCAAGTCAGAAAGCCAGAAAAAACACAACTTACACTTTTTACAGGGATATGTTTTATGTACAATGTTTTCTTGACCATTATCAGACTTTTTTCTGAGCCCAAGCAATCTATGCCGCTCTTTCTGATGTGCATACAAAGTCTCTCGTTTCAGAAACCTTTTTCCACAGTGACCACAGCAGTAAAATCTCTCATGGGCATGTTCTTGTAGATGTTTCCTTAATCTCTCTTTATCTTCAAATATTTTGCAACACAAAGTGCACTTAAAACCTTGCTCTAAATTTCGATACTGCTGATGTCGCTGTAAACTTAGCTGGTTGTTAAACAATTTTCCACATGTTTCACATCGGTACTGCTTTAGAGGAGAGATACTGCAGTACTGGGAGTGAGACAATGTGTTGACATGGAGATCAGTTTTTGCTGGCTTAGATATGAGTACAATCGGCTTGGAATTCTGATAAGATGAAGGAGTTGAAGATGACGGTTTGACAAAAGAAGGGATATTTGACTGCCCTGACCTGTCAACCACCATGAAAGTTCCATTTTCATGGAGAGCATACTCACGAGGACCTTGAAAACCATTGGGCAAACCAACAAGGGAAAATGAATCGGTTTGCTCATGAGTCCTGAGTCGTTGATGAATAGTCATGTGTTTTAATAAGTCGAGGTAGCGTCTGAATCCATCCCCACATTCTGCACAGATGAATGCATCTCCTTCTGGTTCCGAAGAGTTTACGTAATCCATTAGTGGGTGTTCCATAATCAAAGTTCAATACTTGACAAGGTCAGTTCCATTCGTCATTACCATAGGATAAGCACGTTGGTTTATAGAACTCTTGGAGTCTGGTCAACAACTGCAAAACAGAGAAGAGAAGTTAAAACTAATGTACATTTGAGCCAGGTCCTGACTAACCACAAAAAAATAAGAACAATTATGTATGTTACAAACCTACAAGTCCCATGTCTCAAGTCTTTTATATAAAATTTCAAATAGTTTACTAAGGCAGACACTTTTTGAAACAAAAGGAGTTCAGTCATTCAAATTAGATGGAAACAATCGACAAGTGTTACAAACGCCTACTAGCAAAGTTTCTAAAAGGAAGGCAAACTGTCACTTGGATCAAAACCTTTGTCTGTTTCCAATACCCTCAGGTCAACCATTTTAAGATGGTTGTGCCACACCCAGAAAGGATTGTCAGGGGATTAATTTAAGTCTTGCGTATATTGATACTGGATTACTTTCTGGGTCCATCCCTGTTAGGAATTAGATAGCAAAAGGTTCAGAAACAAAGAGCTCCACTGTTCTTTTTGAAAGAAAGAACATAGTCAAAGTCTCTCCAACAAATGCTAAATCATGATTTGTATGGATCACTGAAACTAATGTGTCTTGTCATCTAATGCATCAATTAGATAAATGGTAGATATGTAACAACTTATGTAGTATTTTTTTTGGGGGGGGGTAGGATTATGTTGAACCATTAAACATTTCAACTGGTAAGAAGCTGATGTGCTAATGTTTAATGATTAGCACCTTTTCTCTCTTCACTAAACCAGGGGTATTCAACACTGACTCTCAAAAAAGTTCCACTCTTTTTCGTTGCAACCCTCTGATCAGGGATTTACTTTTTTGTCCTGGGACACCAGGTCGGTGCAATTAATAATGAGGTAGAACAGAAAACCAGCAGGCTCTGGCCCTCGTAGAGTAAGAATTGAATACCCCTGCACTAAACCAACAACTGTTCCTACAACAATGCATCTGTCAACTGCTCACAATTAAACTAGGTCATTGAAATATTGGCTTTTGAATCCTGGTGGCAGATTAGGGGCCCATAAAGGCATTGCAATTGGCCAGTTGTCTGGGTTTGGAGGTTAATTCATTGAATATTGTTGACATGCCTCAGCGCGTTCTAGCGACTCCTTGGTGCCTCAATAATGGTAAAAAGATCAAGTGCATTCCGTCCAGCAAAGAAATCTAATCCAAGCAATGCAATAAAAACCGGAATGATCACATGGGAAGTGCATACTGTCCCTTGCACAGTTTTCAGATGCCTAAACAATTCACTCATTCTTAATTCCAAATGGTACACTGACATTGTTTTAAAATATCAAAAGAGAACAACTCAAATTACTGTAATTTGTATTGACAGAAAAATCTAAAATAAAATGTGGTTTGCTAATTTATTCCATCCCCACACAGTAATATTTGTTAAAAAGTCACCTTTCGTTGCAATTTAGCTTTTAGTCTTTTGGGGCCTCATTCTGATTTGCTCCAAGTTGTTCAGAAGACAGTTGTGAACAGCAATTTTCAAACAGTGACAACAATTCTTAATAGGATTTTCTCCCATTTCCCCACAGTTTTTCAGCAGACTGAAGCAGGTACTCTTGCAGGATTTCCTTTTATTTAACTTCATCCATTCTTCCTTCAACACAGAGTTTTGGCTAAAAAGCGCCACCTGAACACCAACCACTGGCAATCTCTAGAAGCACTTTCAGATGGTACGTTTTGAGCAAGTCCTTTTAGTGTTATGCAGTGCTCTTTGTTGACTGGTTCACCATTGCTCTACTCCCAGCTTGTGATCTCTGTAGCTCTCTCAGTGGTTGCTGGCCACTGCAGCTTCTCTCATAAATTTCCTTGTTTGAGTGCTGAGATGAGGGACAGCCTTAACTTGGCAGTCCCTGGACGATATGGTGCAACTTTGATTATTGATCCAACTATGGTCACTGTAATCCAAATTATTTTCCTATTCAATGCATTTGTATTACTTTAACATTCTCTTAGATCTTTAATTTCTGACTCACAGCCTCAAATAGGTGTGAGTTATCTAGAAAACGTGACATTAATGGTTCCTAGGTGGTGGCCAATGGTAAAAGAACCATGTCTTTTACCCAGGTAAACCGGGAATATCCATAGTACACCAATCAGCCATGACATTATGACCACTGACAGGAAGCGAATAGCACAGAATCTCATTATCATGGTACCGGTCAGTAGGTGCGATATATTAGGCAGCAAGTGAACATTCTGTCCTTAAAGTTGATGTGTTAGAAGCAGGAAAAATGGCCAAGCGTAAGGATCTCAGTGACTTTGACAAGGGCCAAATTGTGATGGCTAGATGACTGGGTCAGAGCATCCCCAAAACTGCAGCCCTTGTGGGGTGTTCTCGGTCTGTAGTGGTCAATACCTATCGAAAGGAAGGGTGGAAAAATGAACCAGCGACAGGGTCGTACGCGGCACATGAGCATCAAAACTGGTCCATGGAGCAATGGAAGAAGGTGGCCTGGTTTGATCAATCACATTTCCTTTTACATCATGTGGATGGCCGGGGTGCGTGTGCATCGCCTACCCGAAGAACACAATGACATCAGGCTGCACTATGGGAAAGGCTGCTCGGAAACCTTGGGTCCTGCCATTCACGTGGATGTTACTTTGACCCATACCACCTACCTAAGCACTGTTGCAGACGATGGGCACCTTTTCATGGCAATGGTATTCCCTGATGCATTGGCCTCTTTCAGCAGGATAACGTGCCCTGCCACAAAGCAAAAATGGTTCAGGAATGGTTTGAGGAACACAATGAGTTCAAGGTGTTGACTTGGCCTCCAAATTCCCCAGATCTCAATCCAATCAAGCATATTTGGGATGTGCTGGACAAACAAGTTCGATTCATGGAAGCCCCACCTCGAAACGTATAGGACTTGAAGGATCTAATGCTCACATCTTGGTGTCAGATACCACAGCATACCTTCAGAGGTCTAGTGGAGTCTATGCCTCGACGGGTCAGGGGCTGTTTTGGTGGCAAAAGTACAAAATATTAGTAACTAACCCTAACCCAAAAAGTGGTCATAATGTTATGGCTGATCGGTGTGTATGAGGTTGAATACCATAGCAAGCAGTATAGTAAATATATATGTCAAATATTTCCCAACATAAATCCAAATCCTTGCTGGTGGCCTCATGCTGTCAAAATAACCAATAAATGCAGACAAAACCATGGAAGTGGATGACTTCCTTGAAATTGAGGACTCATTGTCACCCAGAATCTAAGATGGGAAAATAAGACCGCAATCACCAAAAAGGCACAAGCAGATGCACCACTTGTGGCAACAAAGAAAATTTAGTTGTAGAGTGATCCTCAATCCTACAAGCATCTGGTTTAAATCAGACTGCAACAAAGGTAAACTGCAACACATTAAGCATGCTACAGAAATTATCATCAACTGCCATCTGCCCTCCATCGTGGTCCTACATGATTCTACGGTCAGAAAGCATGCAGGTAAGATCATTTTTGAACCATTCAAACCAAAAAGGATCCTCTAGCACATGGAGGGCAATTGGACACAGGTCAATCAAGTATGGTCTTCAGTAACCAGCCAACTGTCACACAGACTAAAAGGACTAGACTTTCCACATCAAGACACAGGATAATTGCAAATTAAACACTGGTCCTTGCTACTCCCAAAACTTGGTTCATCTAGATAAATCCATAGACCATCACAAGTAAAACTGTGTAAATGTATTTAGTGAGATTAAATGCAATTGCTCTCCTTACCATGCCCACTTTAATTCACAGACACTTTTCAGATGAATTTCTTGAAAAGGAACAACAGTTGTACAGTAAATACAATGTGGTTAATCAAGATCAGACACCTGTAAATGAGAAATGAGACAAGTAGTGGGGCAGCCAAGATTATTAGCTTTTTTTGGCTCTATACTCCAAGGTTTCCGACAAAGGAGCCATTTCCTGTGGCACACATACAGAATGTGCTCGAGCCATAACACCTCCTCCACCTGATATTACTCATTATGGGGTATGCTGGGTACATCACTTCTCTTGCCATATTTCTAGTATGGTTAACTTTGTTGCATTTGTCCACAACCCATATTTAAGGAGCGGTGCTGGCTCTTCTGTACTGTAAGCTATCCATCCTGGTTTTAAAGCCAACTTAGGGTTTCCATCTTGAAGTGCAGCCACTATAGTTGTGCTGGTGAAATCTTCTGTTGACTGTAGTGGCTGAAAAAACCATTTCAAACTGTTGTTTTTGGTAAGCTTAATGTTTTGACCAGATATATATTTTTTTCCTCTACATATTTAGGCATTATAATGGCTTCCTTGACTTTAAATGTGAACTATTTTGTCCACGTGTTGACAGCTACCAATGGCAGACTCCAAAGGAAAACACGAAGCTTAACATTAACAGGTCTTTTAGCCCTGCAGAAATGTGACAAAACACACCAGACAATCAGAAACAAAATCAACTGTCCCAGTACTTTTGGTTCCATGAAATAGGGGGACTATGTATGGTCTTGTCATTTCAAAATGGTGAAACCAATGTGTACTCAAAAAACAGACTCTATACTTAAACATTAACTTAATTGTTTGGGACAAACAGAAGTTAGACTTTTTATTTGAGGTGCTGGCTCAAACCAGATAATACTTCAAGGAGTAAATATACTTCAGTTTTAAAATGTACCCACTTATTTCATACTTTAGTATATTTATAATACATGATGGTAAAAATCATGTTAGTACACAAAGTCCTAACTTTAGGACTCCTATATTTTTTCGCCTAATTCCTGATGTCCACCAGATACGTCAAAATTTAGTGTACGTTATTTTTGTCGGACGCACATTTGCTGTCGCACGGTATACGCATGGAAGCAGGGAGGAGATTATTTTTGCAGTCTCTAGAGAACCTGCTCTATTAGACTAAAGTGCACAGGGTCTATTGCCACTGGGACATATCTGCGCAGTTGAATGAGATAACCTGCTATAATTGTGGAAAACAGGTGCAGAAGATTCAGCTAAGTTAGAACAGAATGGTTCACATTGTGCAGTAGTTCGATACAATGCTAGCTAACAACAACAGTCAGCTATCTACTTAATTCTTTTTTGAGTTGGTTAGGTAGGCTACTGTAGCCACTTGAATTGTTTTATTTAGCAGATTATCAAATTTATCTTGATCAATGTACAAACTCGATTCCAAAAAAGTTGGGACACTTTACAAATTGTGAGTAAAAAAGGAATGGAATAATTTACAAATCTCAAACTTATATTTAAATCACAATAGAATATAGATAACATATCGAATGTTGAAAGTGAGACATTTTGTCATGTCATGCCAAATATTGGCTCATTTGGGATTTCATGAGAGCTACACATTCCAAAAAAGTTGGGACAGGTAGCAATAAGAGGCCGGAAAAGTTAAATGTACAGATAAGGATGACCAATTTACAACTTATTATGTCAATTGGCAACATGATTGGGTATAAAAAGAGCCTCTCAGAGTGTCAGTGTCTCTCAGAAGTCAAGATGGGCAGAGGATCACCAATTGCCCCAAAGCGGTGGATAAAAATAGTGGAGCAATATCAGAAAGGAGTTTCTCAGAGAAAAATTTCAAAGAGTTTCAAGTTATCATCTACAGTGCATAATATAATCCAAAGATTCAGAGAATCTGGAACAACCTCTGAGCGTAAGGGTCAAGGCTGCAAAACCATACTGGATGGCCATGATCTTCGGGCCCTCAGACGGCACTGCATCACATACAGGAATGATACTGTAATGGAAATCACAACATGGGCTCAGGAATACTTCCAGAAAACATTGTCGGTGAACACAATCCACCGTGCCATTCGCCGTTGCTGGTTAAAACTCTATAGGTCAAAAAAGAAGCCGTATCTAAACAGGATCCAGAAGCGCAGGCGTTTTCTCTGGGCCAAGGATCATTTAAAATGGACTGTGGCAAAGTGGAAAAGTGTTCTGTGGTCAGACGAATCAAAATTTGAAGTTTATTTTGGAAAACTGGGACGCCATGTCATCCGGACTAAAGAGGACAAGGACAACCCAAGTTGTTATCATCGCTCAGTTCAGAAGCCTGCATCTCTGATGGTATGGGGTTGCATGACTGCGTGTGGCATGGGCAGCCTACACATCTGGAAAGGCACCATCAATGCAGACAGTTATATCCAAGTTCTAGAACAACATATGCTCCCATACATACAGCGTCTCTTTCAGGGAAGACCTTGCATTTTCCAACATGACAATGCCAGACCACATATTGCATCAATTAGAATGTCATGGCTGCATAGAAGAAGGATCCGGGTACTGAAATGGTCAGCCTGCAGTCCAGATCTTTCACCCATAGAAAACATTTGGCGCATCATAAAGAGGAAGGTGCGACAAAGAAGACCTAAGACAGTTGAGCAACTAGAAGCCTGTATTAGAGAAGAACGGGACAACATTCCTATTCATAAACTTGAGCAACTTGTCTCCTCAGTCCCCAGAAGTTTACAGTCTGTTATAAAAAGAAGAGGGGATGCCACACAGTGGCAAACATGGCCTTGTCCCAACTTTTTTGAGATGCCATGAAATTTAAAATCAACTTATTTTTCCCTTAAAGTGATACATTTTCTCAGTTTAAACATTTGATATGTCATCCATGTTGTATTCTGAATAAAATATTGAAATTTGAAACTTCCACATCATTGCATTCTGTTTTTATTCACAATTGTACAGTGTCCCAACTTTTTTGGAATCGGGTTTGTAGATTTGACATTGTAAATAATATAACGTTTGATAAACCTGGCGTTTTTTATGGTCATGCTATGTGCCACTCGTTGCAATGTACTCCTTTCATTGGGAACTTGAACTTCTGTTTTACCATTGCAACAGTAAAACCACACACAAGTTGACATTATTGAACACTTGTTACACCAAACGCACTGCAATGCAACATCGCATTTGAAACATACCTCTTCGAATTGCTTCATTGAAGATTAATGACTTTGGGCGCAACGCAATGAGTTTGACGTATCTGGAGGACATTAGGCAAAAGAGTATTTCACAAAGCATTTTAAAACCAGCTCCTAAATCTGTGAAAAGTAAGATCTAAGTGACTAAGTCCAAATCACAAACAATCCTAGAAGGGATCCTGCCGGGAATACGCCTCATAATCAGGTTCACGTTTTAGAAACATTTAATGATATTGAGCTTTTAAAAGGGTATCACCTTAATAACAAAGGTTTCATGATCATAGTAGAGCTAGTCAATGATGCTGTCACTTCACCAACAAACAACCCAGTAACACCAGAGATCAAGTTTATGACAACACTGCTACTTGGCTACAGGGAAAATGCAGCACAGATAAGCTACGTATATCTCAATCATCTGTCAGTAGAATATTAAATATCCAGACCCCATATCGTCTGACAAATCATTAGGTTTCCTCACTCGCCAACTAAAAAGAAACAAAGCCAACTTCATGGCCATGGCTGGGCCAACCGGTGTAGTTGGTGCTATAGGTGGGACACATAATTGCACTAATTATTTCACCATCGAAAGAAGAACACACATTTCTTTACGACCTGCCAGACATAAAAGAAAACATGGCAATAAAGAAGAAAAAATTAACTGACCCCTGTTCCAAAGTCTGCATACCCTTAATTCTTAATACTGTGTATTGTCCCCTTTAGCATCAATGACAGGGCTTTTGTAATATTTGTATATGAGTCCCAGGTGGTATAGCTGCCCATTCATCTTGGCAAAATGCCTCCAGGTCATGCAATGCCTTTGGTCATCTTGCATGAACCGCACGCTTGAGATCTCCCCAAGGTGGCTCGATGATAAAAGTCAGGAGACTATGAACCTTCACCTTTTTCTGCCGTAACCACTGGAGGGTCAACTTGGCCTTATGCTTAGGGTCATTTTCGTGCTGGAAAGTCCAAGAGCGTCCCATGCGCATCGTTCGTGCAGAAGAATGCAAATTGTCTGCCAGTATTTTCCGATAACATGCTCCATTCATCTTGCCATCAATTTTCACAAGATTCCCTGTGCTTTTAGAGCTCACACACCACCAAAACATCAGTGAGCCTCCACCATGCGTCACGGTGGGGATGGTATTCTGTTCATTATCGCGTTGCTGACCCCTCTCCAAACATAGCACTTATGGTTGTGACCATAAAGCTCTATTTCGGTCTCATTACTCAAAATTTGTGTGCTAGAAGCTGTGAGGTGTGTCAAGGTGTTGTTGGGCATATTGTAACCAGGCTTTTTGTGGTATTGGCACAGTAACAGCTTCTTTCTGGAAACTCTACCATGCAGCTCATTTTTGTTCAAGTATTGTTGTATTGTGCTCCTTGAAACAAGCACACAGTCTTTTTCCAGAGCAGCCTGTATTTCACCTTAGGTTACCTGTGGGTTTTTCTTTGTTTCCTGAACAATTCTTCTGGCAGTTGTGGCTGAAATCTTTCTTGGTCTACCTGACCTTGGCTTGGCATCAGGAGATCCCCGAATGTTTCACTTATTAAGAAGTGATTCAACAGTACTGACTGGCATTTGCAAGGCTTTGGATATCTTTTTATATCCTTTTCCATCTTTATAAAGTTCCATTACCTAACATACTCATTGACTGTTTATACACATACACTAATTTTCACCTGTGTCTCCTTGTGTGTCTGTAACACAAACATTCAAGGGTCTGCAAACTTTTGATCAAGGCCATTTGGGTGATCGGTTATCATTATGATTTAAAAAGGAGCCAAACAACTGTGATAAATGGCTTCAAGTTGTTTTTGCACAAGTCAGTCATATTTTCTAAATCAATGCCAGAATTTCTACCAGGATATGCAAACTTATGAGCCCAACTGTGTCTTGACAAGTCAGTACATGATTCTTTGATTCCTACATTTTTATTTGAATATCTTTATTTCAATATGGCAACATGACATAAGCTTGTTCATGGAACACAACATCATCCTTAGTAACGGGGTCAACGCCGCCCTCTCTTAGCTTAAGACTTCTCCCTATTCTTCAGTGAAAGTTGGTCTCAGCATCTTTATGAATAGTTAAGAGGAAACTCTTGGCGAGAAACTTTTAGTGCTGTTCAGGAGCCCTCCTAGTGGTAAGATAAAATGTTTTGTGAATATGGCCCCTGGACTATTTTTGTTAGAATACTTTTTCAATGTTAGTTTGAGTTAACACTGCAATTGCTAGCGAAGAATTCTGCTTCAAGCTAGCAAGTGGCACCAAGATATAGTCCCACATACACAACATGGTTTATTAAAAGTTTCAGCTTCATTGTTGGTGCCTACAAACATACTTAACATGGAAGAAAATATACCTCAAGGATTCAGAAATATTGCCTAACCAGCTATGGCAATGGTACAAACAAAGCAAACACCATTGCATTTAATGAGCAGTTAAATTTATAGTTTGATAAAGGCCGCACCTTACACCAATGTTTGAAAATTGCAATATTTGTCAAAGAAATCACAATTCTATATTTTATCAAAATCGTGCAGCTGTACTCAGACAATATTGCAAATATGTAGTATATTTGAAATACAGCAGGGGTATAGTTTAGGTGGATTAAAATTGTCTTTCCAATCATGTATTCAAAGTATACTAAAGTACAACTGGGAAAGAGGCTTGAAAGATATTCACACTTGCCAGAGCTGGTTTTCGTTTATACCCATTCAGCATAGTTCACACCCTCTTAGGCCTTAACCCCACCCAGCTATTTAAGTATTCAAATCCAAACACTCTGGCCTTGTGCTAAACTGGTCTGGTTGGTCACTAATAAACACATACTATATCAAACCAAATAAAATTTTCGTTTATTCACATGCATTTGATACATCAAGTATAAACAGTACAGTGAAAGGTAAAGTGGCTTAGCAGCAGGATTCATTATAAATAGTAGCAGCATTGTAAGTGCAGATATTTTGAGAGTCCAAGAGGACAGCCACTGAGCTGTTTAGCAGTCTTACTGTACTGACGGACTGGGTGTTCCACATTGTGCATTAGCAAGGGATCTTCACGTGCAACTTGTGCTTGCTGGTTCTCATTTGGATGGGGAGCAATATACCATTCTCCTTATAGTGGAGAAAAGTCAGAAATGTTATGCTGGTGCTGAAAGAAATTCAAGAGAAAGACAGTTTAGGATAAAGAGTAGGCTTACCCAGTTAACACGATTAGTGAATGGCCCAATTTTTTTAGTCTACCCATTATAGCTTGTAAAAATCACACACAGACTTGGATGACTGCTCAATTCGTTAGCTAACTCACTTTTGTGTAGACAATGTAAACATAATAGCTGGTCATAAAAACACACCTTGATGAAAGATGGGTCAATCAGGTAGCTAATTATCAAAGTGACTTGCTCACTTTTGTGAACACAATGTAAACAAAATCAGGGCATAACCACTACTTCCCTCAAACACATCTAACTATCTGCATTGTTACAGTATTAATTACTAAAGTATAGCTAATCATCATGTAAAAGCTAGATACCCAACAAACAAGGTAGAAATGTTAGCTAGCTGATAGGTTAGCATCATAACCTAGCTGGCTAATGTTAACAGTAATGTGAGTAGCTATAGCTAGATAACTAGAATTTCACAACTTTGACAACTATCTAAAAAGAAACATCTGTAAGTTAGCAAACATTTGACTTACCCGTACACATGAAGGAATGTTTTGCGTCAGAATGTTCTCAGATGACATAAAAAGCCCTTTGTTGTTTGTGTTTGGTCTCTTGACTTCATTTACAATGCTGTGTTTCCATTACTGTTCACACTCAAGGTATTCAATACTCCAAGAATCTGTGAAAGTTGCTTTATACAAGTCGAGCCAGTGTGTGCAAGACCAGCCAGCGTGTACAAGACCAGCCAGCGTTTGCAATGTCTCGTTCTCTGACAATGTTTGGAACAGTATCAAAGTCTGGGATTTCCTCATTGTTGACAGATTCATACTCCTTGTCAGAAAGGGTGATGGCATCATTTTCCTCCAAAAAGTTACTTTTTCCCACTCAGATTTGTTGACAAACCAGCTAAATTCAAGGCAATGATGTGGTTGACAGCTCTAGCAATGCATTTGCAATTATCCATGTTTGAAAATCCTGGTGTCGTAATGATTATTGACCAAGTAGTTGTGTTATGACAGAAGACATTGACTTGGCAGACCAATCAGAACACAGTATGTCAGCATGTCCAGACCCTTCATTATCTCAGCCTATAATGCCTAGCAGGAAAAGTCCTGCATTTTTCGCTGGTTAAACAAGGGTTTGCATTTAAAATTGTATTCATATTTACACTTCATATACTAGTTTGTTATTATGTCACATGGAAGTTCACATCTTCAAGAAGGCATTTCTGCAACAACAAAAAATGCCCCAGAACATGTTTTTCTTCTTACAAACAACATGCGACAGAAACCCCTGTTCCTAATTTCTATCACATATGTTCAAGACTGTTGGAAAAGCATTCCAGATTATCATGAAGCTGATTGAGAGACTTTTAACTGAAACTGCAAATATTAACAGAAATTGTAATGAATTTAGATGCCTCAACATATCTGCTGTGGAGAAATATAGAACTCACCAAATTTGACACAAATGGGTTAATTCATCAGTAACATTGTGAATGATTAGCTAGCCGAAGCTGCTCAACTACTAACACAAACTCAACATACTCAAGCAGAACACCGTTTTGGTGAAAAACGTAATGTTAATGCATGGCTGAGTTTATCTCAATTAAAAACGTAACTCCATGAACATATATTATAATGAATGACGAATTTGTATTATATTAACTTTCTGTGCTGAGCACTTTATCATTTGTCGTCATGGCTACAACACATTCGCTTTAAATGCTCATGCATTAGAGTCCTGCCATGAGAAGTCATTGTTGCAAATTTGTTCTGCATTTGCAACAAACTGTTTTGTTGAATTCTAAAACGTAGTGGTCCCATACAGTGGGCTACTTTTGACATTTTGGTCGTACGCGTCTTCCCTCCATTGTAGCCTTCGTCTTCTTTAAAAATATATATTATTTGCTGCATCTTATGTAGACCTAACTAATTAATGACATTTGTTGCCAACAATTTTGATTATTCGACGTTATCAATTTTTATGGATTAGTTGTTGCAGCCCTAGCGGAAGTTACATTGATTTTAAAAGGATACAATATTTTTTCATTTACTTCAAATAAAAGACTCATTTAATTCTGGAATTGATGCATTTCTGA
Organism: Esox lucius; assembly: GCF_011004845.1. NCBI lineage: Eukaryota > Metazoa > Chordata > Actinopteri > Esociformes > Esocidae > Esox > Esox lucius. Next base: position 24,837,275 of record NC_047588.1, on the reverse strand, counting down.
TTAATCATAGCAATCAACAGATTGATCGATTATCAAAGTAGTTGTTAGTTGCAGAACTCTACGATTCAGATAATTTTAATACTAATTACACTATTCAGTAACCCCACATGCCTTGTGGATGGGGGCATTTTTGTTCTGGAAGAGACCCAATAACGAACCGTCATTACAAGTCACTTATGCCTTGTGTCCACTTGTTTGACCCAGAAGTCCAGAAATGTTTCTGCTTCCACTGACACAGGCCAGCGCCAGTCGGCCACTAGGCCGTGCCCGAGTTGCCTGGCTCTCACTTGGTGCAAAGGCCTGGACTTTAGGATTTAGGGCGGGGTTTGCGGGTTGACGCGTTACATGCAGCAAAAACACAGCATATTGTGCTATTCAAATTGCGATGTGTATCATTTGCTTAGTCTTTAGGATTCTCGTAATGGTTTTCAAACGATCAAACAAACAGAGCCCTGATAAAATAAAGTGAAGCAACAGTACAGGGAAGCAAATACTCAGCCGAGAGAGCCGGGACAGCCGAGAGAGCCGGGACAGCCGAGAGAGCCGGGACAGCCGAGAGAGCCGGGACAGCCGAGAGAGCCGAGAGGCCACTGACTCAATAGAAAAACGGAGCGCAGAGACCGACACGTACCCTGCAGAACATATTACCTAAATTCTCCAAAATCCTTCTATTAAAAGGTAGATTGTTTTGACAAAATACATATTAAACTAAATAATAAACACTGGCTTACAGCTGCAGTATCACGAGAATAGGTGAAAAAGGAGCCAGTTGCAGGAGTTTGAGGAAGAAATGTTTTATTACTGAAGTTCAAACGCAGTAATATTTATAAAAGAAACTGAGCATGGCGTTATTGTTCATTTAATTTTACTACCTGAAAAATATTGCCTTTTATTTTTTGTAACTGGAAAACCAAATTGAGTTAAAAGTTTACTCCTCCCTCCCCATCGGAGCCCCTCCTAAAGTCCTAGTGGAACCAGGAAAGTCTAGAGCCAACATTAGCATAAATCACCGGTGTAGCCCAAGTACCGGGGTAAAGCACAAGTGGAAATGCGGCATGAGGATTTTTCATTTTGCTGGACTCATTGATCAGAATGTGCTTCTGTCCCAATGTCCAATAGAGAATGAATATTAAAAATATCACATTTGACAGCCTATAAGATAATCTAAAATGTAAAACTTGGAGGTTACTACAATTCTAAAGATGGTCTCATTGTTGAATGAGCCTATCAATACTAACTCCTGAGATCGCGAAAACAGGTTGGGGACTTTCACTGACTGACTGAAGAGCTTTGTCATTTAGGAGAGGAATTTCATAGCTACTTTTGTCTGGACCAAGGCCAATACAATCAACTTTTCCAGATGGTAAAACCACCGACCAAAATGGACACCAAGTAGCACAAACGCCCAGTCATTTGTCTCCAGTAAGAAAACTGTAATTGATATGCAGTGTTTAATGCCGTAACTGAAATTAGGAACTACATCTAAAGTAAAGGGCTTGTAACAAAGCCCATGTTATGTAAACGGCTTTCACAACCTTTATTCCATTGAGTTTTCATGAGAAATGGGACTGATAGAGGGATGAAGTCTATTAAGACAAAAAACAACATGGTTATGTTAGCAAGCTGCTAGCTAGCCAATAATTGGTAGCCTACGTAGGTAGCTAACTTGACACACAATATGTTCAGCGAAAATGATTCTCTCCATTTTATAAAAAGCAGCATGCAGCAACTGTGTGGAATCAATGCATTCTCAGTAACTGCATAGCTGCACAAAGTGTTCTGCAAGCTTTCTGCTTTGATGCTGTAGGTGTGATCGAGGTGCAGGTCTTCTTTCGCTTCTTTGCAATTTTCGTAGTGTATGCTGTAGTAGACAAGTGATAAATTGGCAGCTTGACATCCTGGTAGCTAGCGGCCATTGTAGTTTCATACAGTAAGCAAACTTCGCTCCCTATGGTGTACTAATGCCATGTATATTATACAGGTAAGATGCACGTTCGCAAAATAAGCCAAGGAGGAAAGCCTGCCTCGCAGGTGTTTGGCTGGATTGCTGGAAAATAATTGGCTGGAAAGAAGCGGCAGGTTCCAAAAATGTAAAATGGACATTTCTCTGGCACTGAACTGTCTGTGTTGCTAAAAAACTCTTAGAAGGCCTCATTAGCTGTATCTTTAAAGAGGACAAAGTCTGAGTTTTTCTTTTACTGAACAAATCCTATCCAGTGGAGCTTTAACTAGAAAGCCTTAATTTTCCTCAACGGGAGACCTGAAGGATATAGGAGGGTCCTCAACTCTGGGTTGTCGTTTATGTTCGCCATATTTATTTGAGGCTGCATTACATGTGCTAGGCTACTTCAGTTCAGTTCCACGGTCTGGCTCAGGGGGGAAACTGAGTTAAACTCTAGTAGTGTTGACTCCTGTAATGGCCTCTTAACTGGACTCCCCCAAAATACTGTAAAACAGCTGCAGATCATTCAGAATGCTGCTACTAGAATGTTAACCAGGACCAAGAGAACAGAGCACAGCACTCCGGTTCTTAAATCTTTGCACTGGCTTCCAGTCAGTTACAGAATAGATTTTGAAGTGGTGCTTTTAGTCTATAAATCACTGAATGGTTTAGGCACCAAATACATTTCTGATATGTTTGAAGAATATAAACTGAACAGGGCTCTTAGATCCATGAACACAGGTCAGCTTATAGAGCCCAGAGTCCAAACTAAACATGGTCAAGCAGTGTTTAGCAATTACGCTGCACACAACTGGAATAAACTACCAGAAGGTCTTTGACATGCCCCAAAAGTATACATTTTTTTAATCCAGGTAAAAACTTTTTTCACACGCCTATGACTGAGCCCTTAAAAATGTTACCTGTATTGTTAAAACTATACTATATTAATTCAGATCACAGTGCGTACCGAACATCCTGTACTAAACGGTAAGGTACGGATACGTGTACCATTATACCTAGTATCTACATTTGCTAGGATTTCTGGAACTTGTGGAATTGACTTAGCCCTTAAATTTTTTATGAACACATTTTATGAACAAACACAAGAATTAGATGGTTCTGGATTATATCGCAAAATTCTAATTCACCTACAGCAGTACACCCCACGAACCAATTGCTGTAGACAGCTGATCAAAAGCATAGTGGACATTTTGATCTAGAAACTTGTTTCCAGGTACTCTCAATCTCAATTTAGGGGAATCTACAACATAATGCAGGGGTGTCCAAACAGTTCCACGGAGGGCCGAGTGTCTGTAGGTTCTCTCTCACCTTTTACTTGAGTGACTGATTAGGTTACTAATTGGTTAGTTTCTACCCTCACCTGGTTGTTTAGGTGTGAACTGGGAACCAATTTATAGGAAAAAACTAAAACCTGCAGACACTCGGCCCTCCATGGAACTGTTTGGACACCCCTGACATAATGTTAAATTAAACAAGCTGTTTGTTAGCCTCTCTCCAGCTAGTTCTCAGTATCAGTATCTCACATCATTAGCTTTAGCTTGCTGATTAAAGTGGTGGGTTCAAAATGTAGCATTCCAAATCCTGTCAATATTTGTTTATTAGGAACATTTAAATCAGCAATCCTGGCATGACTTTCCATCTCTAAGTAACCACAATTAAGCTCTATGGCTCGATGGTTGAGCAAGAATTTTGCGCCAAAACAATAATTTGAAATAGGAAACATGCTCCTTGTGCTTGATGGCAAGGTCTAGGCCTCTTAGAAGCACAGAACAACTGGAATCTGTAATCTTGATATTACCGTCTCTGGTTACCACAATTGACATCTTGTTTCTCTAGAGTGCAGCCAGTGTTTTGCATCCGTTTTGGCTGCATGTACTGTCACTTTCGAGACTATGGAACTCTCTTTTTCACTACTTCGCTTGACTGACGGGGGAGGATTTTGGTCTGTTTAAGCTAGCTACTACATGTTAGTTTCTGCCCCATTAACAAAGAATCTGACGCTCTTACTAATGATACCAATACGGAAAAACCATTGCGGTAAAGATACCAATGTGGTAAAACTCACAAAGGGAAACAAAAAAATTACAATCACAAAATAGATTTTAATTCTAAAAGGGAAACATTCATAATGTTCAAAACAAACACCTTTAGGCTGTCAAGTTTTTTTTTTTTACTAATAAGGATACATTAACCTACATTTGATATCCCTAATTTTAACCTACCCACCTGATACGAGTATAAATACTGAAAATACTGTCCTTGCCTCTTTGTTTTAACAACATTTACATTTAAGTCATACAGCAGACCCACTTATCTAGAGTGAATTACATAAGTAAATGCATAGCTTTTGGACCATCATTTTGTTTATACTGTTTTCATTTTCTTTTTAATCCTTTGATGAATGTGTTATAATTATGCTGTTAAAATTCGGCAATTACATTCTGAAAAAAGAACTACATTACAAAATGCCAGAGATGTCTATTTAAAACACCATTTAAAAAATGGCAACATTACAAATTCGTTTGTATGTCATGGAGAATATTTTTTATCTCAGCTACTACAAGGCATATTATTACTGAGTAACGTTCCACAAGCATCACCTGAAACATTTCTGAGCCTGGAGGCAGGTGTCCAAATACATGGAACAATCTACAGTGCCAGAGAAAAGAATAACGATAACCGCGTAAGCCACAATAGGGACTCAAAATTGGCTCTCTCTGGGCACTATGTTTTAGCACTAAAAACTAAAGCATATCGGTATGGGACGCCATAAATCAGCTGGCTAGCTGTAAAGACCATTCACTAAAATACACTAGTGGCCATTTTGAATAAGTTAGCTACTTTAGCTAGCTAGCTAGCTAAAGTTACAAGAAATAATCATATTCAGACAGGGTTAACTCGGTGTCTCTTAACGACCTTGTAATGTATGAATTATTGCATTTTATACACGCATTTAACTTGAATAGCTTTTTGGCAGCCGGCTCAAAGACCACAAGGAGTCAAATTCACTGCGTCTGTACAGGACTATTAAACCAGCAGATATGACAGCTGCCTTGATAATGATACCATCAAAATGTCGACTGCAAAAGCTGTACTATAACTTCTTTTATTCGAAATACCTACATCGCATATAACGCATGTGAGAAATTGCTTCTATACATCTGTAGATGTAAAACCTATATATAGAGTTAACATTGCTTCGCTTTTGTTTAGTCAGCTCCGCTATGTACGATGCCACCACTAAAACCAACTAGCGTAGATAACAAGAGGCCTACCAGACGTTTTACAAAGCTAACTAGCAACGTTCAGTAACGTGCTAGCTACCACTTCTACTGAATCGAACTCTCGAAGGTACTTACCAAATGTATCATGTCCGTTTCCTATCGACGATTTTGCCATTCTTTTTTCGCTCCACTATATCACGAATCGTATTGTATCCACCATCATATGACGGCACCCAGTACAGGCTTGATGATAATCTAACTAACTACCTACACTGTAACTAAGAGAATCCGGGGAGGTGAAATGGGTGGAGAAACTAGAATGAAAGATCAGGGTTACGTTCAGTTGCAAAACGTTCTCGATAGTTGCAGACAAGAAGTACCATGAAAAGAGAACAGATACCGCATAAAGGAAGAGACGTGTATCATACCGTTCTTCTTCTGAAATTTTTATATGGCCGTTAACAACCAACGTCTCCGGTGCATTACTGCCACCAACTGGTCTGGAGTGTGGACCAGAGATTATGAAGGCCTATATCCTAGCGAACAACCCTGATTCCCTTCAGAAAATGAACACACAATTAAACACTAAATGACCTGAATTTTTTGCCAACTATAGTCTTACATCAAACTCTACCACTCCATACCTCCTTAATATTATGAACATTCTCTCCCGTTCACTCCGCTTATGGCATTGAAATTGAAAATGTTCTACGGTTTCTGATTTCTCTACACAGTGATCACAATTTCCTGTGTCATGTTTACTTAGCTAACGTCCCATTATCAGCCACCCCCAATTATAGGCCATTGCTAGCGATTGGAGGACAAAATCATCTCGAGCGGAAAATGTAAATGAGCTGGAAATTATGTTTAACAAGTGAATATACAGTTGTACCTATCGTATCACACATTTTAATCTTAATATATGTAAGTTAAGTTGACTTTTGAGAGTTTTTAAAGGTGTTATGTATGGAGGTGGGGTGTAAAAACCTACAAGTCGTAAAAATCGACCTGTGCGACGGAATATCAATAATTTTCATCCAATTTATAACCTGTGAAATATAGCTAACGGTTTCGCTAATGTTGCTAGTTTAGTTGTCTTGATGTTCATATAGTATCCAAGAAATATATAGATTGCAGTAGTTAAATAATACATAACACCTAAACACCTGACTGTTGTCAAGCCTTAGTCGTGAATTGGAATCCTGTGATGGGAGTGTTTTTAGAAGCCTGCATTCATTCACTTTAACCAGTAACTTATTCAGCTTTTTGATACCTATGCATTCGTTTAGTTAAATTGAGTGTTACAGCAGCTAGCTACATGTTTGTATCCAAATATTATGTGATGTGTAACAATATACCAAACTGATTGTTACTATGTGTTATTGCAGATAACATAGAACGAAAACGTCAATGCACTTTTCGTTTTTTTAAACCTCTCATGGTCATCTTTCATCTTCACCGTTACAAACCATTTTGTATTTATCCCGAATTATTTATAATATATATTACACCACAGAATGGTACAAGTCAGAAGAAATTGGAATGAGGAGGACAGTGGTGCAGGGATGGCTGTCCGCTGGGCTGCCAAAATAAAAGTTATCTTTTATTTTGAGGTGATTTACCTGTCTGTGTAAATTGAATCTGCTAATATAGTTTTTTCTAATTTACCTAGGTGTATGGTTTACCTAGGTAGACCTTGGTGGACAGGCTGAGCGGCTAGGTGACCCTTGGCAGTCGCATTGTTCATTGTTATTACTTCCCTCAATAACTATAAACATGTTTAGATTAATTTTTGATAATGTCAATATAAAATAATCAGGTACAGCAGTCCAATTCACCTCTATGATGCAACAGGAATGGGCCAAGTAGTGACAATATGCATGTGGAGAGGTATTTGCCTGCTTAAAATCACTTAGGACCTTGAGTGGAATAGCTGCTATTAACCCGGAAAAATTTGTGATGTAGGCCAAAAAAAGGGCAGAGCAATGTTTGGTACAAATTGTGCTGTAGACAGGTGGTAATACTACAACGTTTTCACCATCTAAACAAAATCACTCTTTGGAACATGCAGAAAGTTTGAGTTTGCGCCACAGTATTGATAAACAACCCTCAAGCACCAACAAATCTAGGGATGTTCACTTGAAGCAGTCAACACTGTCTTTTCGATGTTTGCTCATAGGGCATAAACGATTTCAAAACATCACAAACACTATTATGCTACTATTACCGATCTGTGGTCTAGTCGCACGTCAGAGCCTTATATTAGCCTCACTATCCACTATATTTATCAAGGAGTGGAATCTTCAAAGTAAATGCATACAAAAATATTTTTCTGATCAACTGATTAATTTTAATATTACATTAGTACATAACTAAAGGGATTATTGTGATTTTAACATTTTGTGTGAATCTCTTGACTTCTCTTAGAGTGTGTTGAAGTCAACACTTCCCCGAGTTGGTTTGTTGGAAAGGAGAATAAAACACCAGGAGTCAGGTCAATTACCGTACCGCATATTCCGTTTATTACAAAAGCTTTTGGAGACAAGTGTCGCCGCACAATGTCTAAGGATCAACAGTCAAAACATCATTTTAAACTTCAACTTCGCCCAAAAGATAGAGGCGTTAAGTTAGCAAATCCAGTGTGCCATTGGCTCAATCCCAGTTCTATTCCTTATAAGGATAACTGCAAGTATCCCCTTGCCCCCCTTGTGGTTTCTGTGTTGTCTATCCGACTATGTGTGTGTGTCTCTAACCTATGTCCTGTTTCTCAAAAGACAGACATACTAAATCTTTCTCTCCCCGGCAACCGCTTGAACAGGGTTTCCTATTCTCCTACTCGCACCTTCAGTTTCAACACAGTTACAAACACTTAATATTTTGTTTCATTTCTTACAACAGTTCACTAACTTATACAATCAATACCTCTACAAGTGGATAGAGACAAACGGGTGGATTGAGCATTTGGAGTGTGTAAGAAATTGGTGGATGCCTTTTCTTATTTATGGAAAAAGGGAGACCTGGCAGTTGCTCCAAAAAACCACAATCTACCCAGATATAGATGTTCTTGAGTCCAATCAGGAGCTGACACCACTCCTAGAATTCATTGATGCTCTGTTTGGAGGGTCTTACAGTGGATATAAAGTCTACACACCCCTGTTAAAATGCAGGTTTTTGTGATGTTAAGAATGAGACAAAGATAAATCATGTTAGAACTTTTTCCACTTTTAATGTGACCTATAATGTGAACAATTGAATTGAAAAAAAAAAATGAAATCTTCGTGGTGGAAAAATGAAAAATAAAAACCTTACAATAACCCAAGCCCAGCACAGGGAGATTTTGCTGCTGCTTCACCACAACTGCCAGCTAAAATGAGAATATAACTGGGCAGTTTTTTCAAAAAGCCATGCTCCACCACCACAGGTCTAACTGAAACCCAGTTTGTAGAAAAATAACTCAGCTGCTACCTATAGTCTCCTGATGCTGACAGTGAAACCAACCCACTGGACTGGTGGAAGATCCACAAAAAAAACGTGCACAAGGCTGGGATGGGCTACAGGACAATAGGCAAGCAGCTTGATGAAAAGGCAACAACTGTTGGCGCAATTATTAGAAAATGGAAGATCAATGACCTGAAGAGAGCTGGGACCACAGTCTCAAAGAAAACCATTAGTAAGACACTACGCCGTCATGGATTAAAATCCTGCAGCGCACGCAATGTCCCCCTGCTCAAGCATGTCCAGGCCCGTCTGAAGTTTGCCAATGACCATCTGGATGATCCAGAGGAGGAATGGGAGAAGATCATGTGGTCTGATGAGACACAAATAGAGCTTTTTGGTCTAAACTCCCCTCGCCATGTTTGGAGGAAGAAGAAGGATGAGTACAACCCCAAGAACACCATCCCAACCGTGAAGCATGGAGGTGGAAACATCATTCTTTGGGGATGCTTTTCTGCAAAGGGGACAGAACGACTGCACAATATTGAGGGGAGGATGGATGGGGCCATGTATCGCAAAGTTCTTGGCCAACAACCTCCTTCCCTCAGTAAGAGCATTGAAGATGGGTCATGGCTGGGTCTTCCAGCATGACAACAATCTGAAACACACAGCCAGGACAACTAAGGAGTGGCTCCATAAGAAGCATCTTAAGGTCCTGGAGTGGCCTAGCCAGTCTCTAGACCTGAACCCAATAGAACATCTTTGGAGGGAGCTGAAAGTCCGGCCCAGCGACAGCCCTGAAACCTGAAGGATCTGGAGAAGGTCTGTATCAAGGAGTGGGCCAAAATGTTGACCTGACCTCTACATGATGCTCATTAAAACTTGCCACCTTTCTGCAAAAGGCTATAGAAAATTCAACACTTCCAGTTACCAATTTCAACTTTCTAGAACATTGCTGTTAAATTGAACAGTCAAAGGAAAGAGAAACCATTACATTGATTTGTATGAAAACTACACAGCAGAACCCCCAGGTCTCAGCAAAGGACCTTCAGAACAGTTTAGCTGATGTTGAAGTTGTTGCTTACAGGTCCACCGCACAATGTACCTTACACATTTGTAATATATGGAATTTATGGAAAATGCATACGTGGTTATCCTGTATAAACCTGTGAAAAAGGGAGGCCTGTTTCACTTTGTAACATGTAGAGCTCAGATGAACTATATTGAAACTGCAATAAGCAGCGTTCTCAACCATCAACCTTCTAATTTTGGCCCTCTACTGTACCACATATAACAATTGTACCACATATAACAAAATACAATTAAATGCAGAGTTGGGGAGTAACAGATTACAAGTATCTACTCAACGCATAATTCTCAGAACAATAATAGGCAATAGGCCTACCTGGTGTTGTCTTTTTCAAGTTTGTGTTTATTTGTCAAATGCACCGAACAACACAGCCAGGATGAATTGCACTGAAGAACTTTTACAGGAATTGTTTAATAGATTAGGCAACTATTTGTTAGATACCTGTAACATGGTGCTGGCTTCAAGATAAAACATTATATGGAATTTACCACGACATTTGAGGAGAAAAGGTGTGTTGGGAAGCGCTCTGCCAAAGGACGATTATTTGCATTTGACACGGCCACATCAACTCCGTTCATACAGGTAGGCCATGGGATTCTGCTTGTTTTTCATCTCTGAAAATTGTGTTAATTGGTTATCATTGGCAGCTGATGTCATTTACTTTAAGCTAAGAGTGCAGGTTTATAATCACAGTTTTTGTTTTATTTGCGTTTTGAAAATCCATCACTGGTGGCCATAATAATCGCAGGTTACATTTGCGCGGGTAAATCTTATTTCTATGAGGGTGTTCAGGATTGCAAACGTGCATTCGCGCGCCGGGGGTTTCTGCAACATTTTGACAATGTTGGTTGTGGAGCAAATCATCAGACTACTGCAGGTTTAGTTTATGCGCAAAAAGCAATGGATATGCAAATTTTTATATACAACAATGTCAATACCCTTTTCGATTAATTGCCATTTATTTTTCAAAAATGTTTTGAAGCAATTAAAAACATGAATAAAACACAACAGAACAGGCCTAAGAATCATTAGATTTTGGGTTATGTTCAGATAAAAAGTCAGATTCTGGATGATTGAGGTTTATTGGATTAATTGGAATGACTGAATATCTGACAGACCTTTAGCATGTAATGTAGAGATATAGCCCAGTCATATTGAAGTAAAAAGCAATGGTTTAGAAACCCATTTCCAAAGGCACTGTAGCCTACACTACCCATAAGGTAAAATGCAAATTCCGTTTTGACCAGCTATGTAAACTCTAACATTGATTGATCCCGCAAAAGGTGTTCAGTTGGTTATACGCTATTCCTATTTGTTTTCCAATGCCTGTTAATATGAAAGTAATCAGATTATATTACTGAGTTTGAGTAGTCAAAAGGTTACGTTACTGATTACAAATCAGTAACATAACCTGTACTGTAACTTGTAACTGTAACAGGTTACATTTTGAAAGTAACCTACCCAACCCTGATTAAATGGTATTGGAAAATACAATTTAATTGTACATAATTGGTACATGCGTAATCAGACTAGAGTGCTTTTTCAACATGTAAAGCAAATACACGTTTGTTTTCTATATCAATGCTTGAACCGCTTGAACCTAGTGTTATGTCTTGACAAAAGATATTGAATGAAATCACATGGACTCTGAGATAAAGTTATTATTTCTCTTTTAGCACACTGGGTATGACGTAATGACGTCATACCCATACATGACACCTAGCCTCGAACCGTGTGTCAAACCAGATTGTCCTCAAACTGACCAATGGCGAACATCAGTGGGCGTAACTTAATATTCTGTGGGTGTAACTTAATATTCTGTGGGCATAACTTAATATTCAGGAACCCGCATATTAAGTAATGCCCCCGACTTGCGGTCTGCAGATATGCCTTATTGGGCTTACTTGTGTTGTATGTGATGCAAAAAGCTTTATCCTGGATAGTTCATTTATATTATTTTGTAGATTTCCACATCCAGGGGAGACAATTCCACCACTGGGGAAGAAGTGGTGGGAAATGTTCTGGAGGAGGCACAGGAACTTAAGCATGAGGATGCCAGACACCCTGGAAACAGGGCAAGTTGAGTGTGCCAACCGTCCGAAGATGGACAGCTTCTTTATAACATATAAGAAAATACTGGAGGAGAGCTGGTTGAGGGAGAAACCCAGACAAATCTACAACTGTGTTGGGTCTGGGTTTTGTAGCGAACAGAGCAGGCACAAAGTGCTGGTTCCCCGGGGCACAAAACACATGTACCAGCAGGCCCTGGGTACCAGGGAACACAACTGTACTGGCCTGTCTGAACGCAGCTGGGGAGGATGTCCCCCATTCATCATCTACCCCAAGTGTTTCCCTGGTGGGCATTACACACTGGGAGGCCTCCCCTAAGCTTTGTATGGAAAGTCATCAAATGGATACATCGATGGGGGCCTGTTCAGGAAGTGGTTTCAGCACTTTTTACATTACTTCAGTAAAGGAGCGCCCTCTCCTTCTAGTCTTCGAAAGTGGCACAACGGGAAGGAGTCCACTTTTTTGCCTTCCACCACTCTGCACCCATGCCCTGCAGCCGCTGGACATGGCATACTTTTGCCCTTTGAAAGCCTTCTCCAAGAGTTCTCCAAGGTAGCTGGGGACCTCAGCCAATTCGATTATTCTTAAATTGTAAACCAATCTGAATTTGCCAGAGTATTCCGCTACCCGTACCAGCGGAGCAAGGACATGCACTGTGCCGTGGAATGTTTATGTGTGGCCTCTTCCTTTTTGACCCTTCAGCCATTGAAGGGTCTTTTTTGATGGGTCCCAGCAGCTGGGTCCAAGCAGCGTCTCCTCTCCAGCAACCACAGGGGGACCCTCCACCCCAGGTCCAACACCTCTACCTATCCCCCTAGCTGCCCCAGCCCCTTCCCTTAACATAGATGAACACCTCCTAATTGAGGGGGGGTGCCGTCCTCAGAAGACAGAAGGCACAGGAGAGGGTTGACATCACCATCGCCAGAATCTCTCAGTGTCTACCTGCCAGGGCCCTCAGCTGCAGAAGTAGGCCAAGGGCCTGCTCTCCCGGCCATACCATCGTCCGCCCCTCAACCCCACCACTACCAACACCTGCTCCTCCAGCCCATCGTCAACGGTTTCTTCCACCACCAAGATGCACACCATGGTCCACCAAAATGGGCTCCTCAGCACAATCTGCCTATTCCATCTCCCCTGGTCACACAGCCTCGTCTGGTGTCCTTGCCCCCAGTAAAAAAAAAAACTCAAGGAACTGTGGTTCAACAGTACTACTGTTTTATTAACTGATGGTTAACCAAAAAGATTCTCCCTCAACAGCTCAACTAAGCAGGCCACAGAGCTCTTCCATAGCTCCACCAGCCACCTCAGTCACACCACCCATGGCAACACCCTCAGGTGACCTTTATCTGTGTTTTGTTAACAACAGTTGTTGCTGTGTTTTTTTCTTCTGTATTTAGAAATATGTTATTTACATTACATTGTATTTGTTTTTCAAATCAAAGATGATCATGGTATGGCCTTCTGCGGCCAGTGCAGGGAGCAAAATCCACCTGCAAGCTCCCCACACAAGCAACTGCTGAAGGTGTCATGGGTCTGCTGTGACGTCTGTGGAAAGTTGTTCCACTGTCAGTGTGTACAGTGGGACACAGGGGTGGCTCTAGAGCGTTGTTTTCTTTGTTATTTTTGTGAAATTATTGGGATGGATGTTGAGATTTAAATCAATTTTGATTTAATGTTGTAACATGATAAATTGTGGAAAAGTGAATACTTTTGAGAGCTACTGTTTGTCAGCTTTAAATAAATGGTATGTATTCTCACTTCATTTGCAGCACCCACTAGCAGCACCATTACACAAAAACAATTCTGGGTATGTGTACATTAGCGAAAGTAAACGGAATTCAGCTTTGGTTAGAAACAGTTTTTACACAATACCTTGATTTAAAAAAACGATAATCTATTACACAGAACATGTTATGATACTTTAAAAATTATTTCTAGTGTTGTGCTTCTTCACACTGTTGACAGGCTATTGTTTTATTGCTATAATTGCCCATTACACCATGTAGCCCACAATGGGCATTTATACAATTTACTTTCACATCATCAAAATAAATATATTTTGCATTTAAAAAATATATTCAAGGTATATCCTAAAGTAGCTTAATCTGGTAACGTTTTTGTATGTGGAACAACCTTTGAACAGTCAATAACTGGCCGACAATGAACATTCTTTAATTGGCTTTTTCTGTAATGAGCTCAACAGGTAGGCAAATTGTGCATGGACAACCTTAATTTTTTTATGTCAGATTCAGTAGGCTGCTGAAATTCCAATAAATGGACAGATACTGTGGTTGTCAGGTAGGATTTTCAGGGATAGCCTACAGTTCGGCTTGGATAGCAATATGTTTTGTGATGTGATGAAGACCTTTGATTCACAGGTAAAAAAAAAGCCCTGAATGTGGTCAACAGCAGATTTAGAAATGCCTACAAAGACAGGCCAAATGGAATTATTTGGCTTTTGCACAGGTTGGATGACCTGAAGAATGAAATGTGGTCCCTGCAATTCTTTTTTTAAATAACCCTGATCAATTATAATTGTCACTATCTTCTATTCAGTTTTTGCTGGACCACGTAAACGGAGCTGGCCAAGAAACACGAATGTCTCTTGTTGAGTGCCTGACTGACTACTTGGTCAAATAGCATAATGGTTAGAAACGTAGACTGCCATTTGTGCATCCGGTGTCCTCCCCTCCGACTGAAGAAAGTGTACATTAGGATTTGTTCAGGATAGACAAAAACGATGTTATGTTATAGTAAGCCTAAAATAAAACCGTTTACGATTATATAGCGACTATTTATGGTGGATTTTCAAAGTACGCATCCGTGTATGCTTTTTGGGGTAATATAGACCACAACCCTTTGCCCAGTGAAAGAGGAGGGGTTTCCACGATTCTCTCGTCTTTTAACTAGACAAAGAAGTCAGTTATCCTCACCTATATGGATAGTTATTGTATCAATGTCATTCACGAATGAAAGAAAAACTTTGGGCCATGAAATGAAATTGCTTTGGCAGTGTAAAGTTCATCTTCAGTCTCGCTAGCAATTGCTCAATTCTTATGACTATTCCAAGTAATAAGAAGACACTAGTAGGCCTATTACTGGCTAATAACAGCCAGTGACAAAAGCCATACAGTTCATAGATGCTATTTGTGGTGGAAGTAAACTTAATAAGAAGCAGTTGTCAGTTTAACACAATGCTTTAATGGTGTCTAGCTAAATATTAAAACTTGTCGTGACAAAATGATCTAATGTCAAGACGCAATTTACGACAAGGTTGTATGTCCCAATCGATCCCTATAGTAATATTTTTCAAATTTAACGTGTTGAAAGTATCATATATAGTATCATACTGTACCTGTTGTTGGTTTGGATGTTAGCTAATGTAGGGAACTACACTGAACAAAATTATGAATGCAACACTTTTATCATGAGCTGAACTCAAATCTATCTAAATCTGTGTTAGTGAGCACTTTTCCTTTGCTGAGATAATCCATCTACCTCACAGGTGTGGCATATCAAGATGCTGATTAGACAGCATGATTATTGCACAGGTGTGCCTTAGACTGGCCACAATAAAAGCCACTCTAAAATGTGCAGTTCCATCACACAGCACAATGCCACAGATGTCGCAAGTTTTGAGGGAGCGTGCAATTGGCATGCTGACTGCAGGAATGTCCACCAGAGTTTTTGTCCGTGAATTAAATGTTCATTTCTTTACCATAAGCCATTTCAGAGAATTTGGCAGTACACACAACCGGCCTCACAACCGCAGACCATGTGTAACCACACCAGCCCAGGACCTCCACATCCAGCATCTTCACCTCCAAGATCGACTGAGACCAGCCACCTGGACATCTGCTGCAACAATCGGTTTGCATAACTAAAGAATTGTAATGTATGGCCCCATGTTGCAAAGATCTGTACACAATTCCTGGAAGCTGGAAACATCCCAGTTCTTGCATGGCCAGCATACTCACCGGACATGTCACCCATTGAGCATGTTTGGGATGCTCTGGATCGGCGTATACAGTGGGGCAAAAAAGTATTTAGTCAGCCACCAATTGTGCAAGTTCTCCCACTTAAAAAGATGAGGGAGGCCTGTAATTTTCATCATAGGTACACTTCAACTATGTGAGACAAAATGAGGGGGGGAAATCCAGAAAACCACATTGTAAGATTTTTTATGAATTTATTGGTAAATTATGGTGGAAAATAAGTATTGGGAGAACATGGGAGAACATGTACAATTGGTGGCTGACTAAATACTTTTTTGCCCCACTGTACGACAGCGTGTTCCAGGTCCTGCCTATATCCAGCGACTTCGCACAGACATTGAAGAGGAGTGGACCAACATTCCACAGGCCACAATCAACAACCTGATCAACTCTATGCGAAGGAGATGTTTCACTGCGTGAGGAAAATGGTGGTCACACCAGATACTGACTGGTTTTTGGACCCCCCCCCCCCAATACAGTGAAACTGTACATTTTAGAGTGGCCTTTTATTGTGGCCAGTCTAAGGCACACCAGTGCAATAATCATGCTGTCCAATCAGCATCTTGATATGCCACACCTGTGAGGTGGATGGATTATCTCGGCAAAGGAGAAGTGCTCACTAACAAAGATTTAGAAGGATTTGTGAACAGTATTTGAGAGAAATAGGCCTTTTGTGTACATTGAGAAAGTCTTAGATCTTTGAGTTAGGGCTCATGATAAATGTGGGCAGAAAAAAGTTGTGTTTATAGTTTTCGTGGAGTTTAAACTAATTGGTTTAACAATGCAGAACACTCCACACATGTATGGCGTAATGATTAAAGACCACATAGGACTACCCAGTTCAAATCCAGCAAGGGCAACAACATTCATCTTTCTGATCGCAGGCTAGCCAAACTAGGCTTACCTGGTTCCTTTTCTTGTTACTTATCTCAAATGTCCTATTTTTACATTTAACTCTTTTTACAACCAAGGTGTAGTAAATACTATTATGAAACATTTGACTTTGGAGATCTTCTTGAAAATGTCTATGCTATGACCAAACTTTTCATAAAAAATAAGGAACATGCAAGATCTTTTTAGATTTTTACCTCTCGAGCCATCTTCCTGACTGTGTCTGTTGGCAACATACACTTGGGTCCTTTTCAGGCAGGTTTTCTACAGCTTTAGTTTATTAAGATTTCTTAATTATGGGCCAAATATCGTGACACACATTTTTGAGAAAATATGTATTTCTTTATGAAGAATTAGTTTACAGTTTTAACTCAATGTAATGTTACATCAAGCTGATAAACAAAAATAACAATTGTCATAGCCTTTTGCTAATCTTTAATTGAAAAGCAGGACAATAATTCTGTAACCATGTAATTGAAGCAGCCAAGCAAGTTTGTTAGCCAGAAAAATCATATAGCATATTGACCCAACAGAAGCTGATTCATCAGCAAATGACCATTATCTACTTTAATGAACAATTCAGTTATAATAGAACTCACTTTAGTTGGGGACTTTAAGTGTCGAACCTAGGTATCTATTAACCACATCATGGTTGCTTCTGCTCAAACGTTGCATGTATCAGAGATATAGTTGCTAGATTTAAAGTTCTGAAAGAAATTTTGAACTTCACAGAATTTGAAAGAATGACAGAATTGATAAAGAAAGTTATATTAATTTATGATTAATTAAATGGAGGTGACCATCATCATCATAAAAACATTTATTGTTCTTTAGCTAACATGCTAATCATTATACTTAACTGGCAAATGGCACACAGTACCGAAAGGGATTCAGCCAGAATGATTAAGCCTTCTGAAGATCTGTGCCAAATGGAAATTAAATATACACTCACCTAAAGGATTATTAGGAACACCATACTAATACTGTGTTTGACCCCGTTTCGCTTTCAGAACTGCCTTAATTCTACGTGGCATTGATTCTACAAGGTGCTGAAAGCATTCTTTAGAAATGTTGGCCCATATTGATAGGATAGCATCTTGCAGTTGATGGAGATTTGTGGGATGCACATCCAGGGCACGAAGCTCCCGTTCCACCACATCCCAAAGATGCTCTATTGGGTTGAGATCTGGTGACTGTGGGGTCCATTTCAGTACAGTGAACTCATTGTCATGTTCAAGAAACCAATTTGAAATGATTCAAGCTTTGTGACATGGTGCATTATCCTGCTGGAATTAGCCATCAGAGGATGGGTACATGGTGGTCATAAAGGGATGGACACAGTCAGAAACAATGCTCAGGTAGGCCGTGGCATTTAAACAATGCCCAATTGGCATTTAAACAATGCCCAAGGGGCCTAAAGTGTGTCAAGAAAACATCCCCCACACCATTACACCACCAACACTAGCCTGCACAGTGGTAACAAGGCATGATGGATCCATGTTCTCATTCTGTTTACGCCAAATTCTGACTCTACCATCTGAATGTCTCAACAGAAATCGAGACTCATCAGACCAGGCAACATTCTTCCAGTCTTCAACTGTCCAATTTTGGTGAGCTCGTGCAAATTGTAGCCTCTTTTCCTATTTGTAGTGGAGATGAGTGGTACCCGGTGGGGTCTTCTGCTGTTGTAGCCCATCCGCCTCAAGGTTGTGCGTGTTGTGGCTTCACAAATGCTTTGCTGCATACCTCGGTGGTAACGAGTGGTTCTTTCAGTCAAAGTTGCTCTTCTATCAGCTTGAATCAGTCGGCCCATTCTCCTCTGACCTCTAGCATCAACAAGGCATTTTCGCCCACAGGACTGCCACATACTGGATGTTTTTCCCTTTTCACACCATTCTTTGTAAACCCTAGAAATGGTTGTGCATGAAAATCCCAGTAACTGAGCAGATTGGGAAATACTCAGACCGACCCGTCTGGCACCAACAACCATGCCACGCTCAAAATTGCTTAAATCACCTTTATTTCCCATTCAGACATTTAGTTTAGAATTCAGGAGATTGTCTTGACCAGGACCACACCCCTAAATGCATTGAAGCAACTGCCATGTGATTGGTTGATTAGATAATTGCATTAATGCGTGTTCCTAATAATCCTTTAGGTGAGTGTAGAGTAGTCATATAAGCATCTAATAACATACAAATAAAACTTATAAAAATACAAACATATACATGAAAGTAAAAGGAAATATAATATTTCAATAACAAACAATACATGTTTCAATCACATATAGTTACACATGTTCATCAATATTATCCAGGTTTTTAGTATGTTTTCACAAAAAGCGGCTTGACTGAAAAGACAGAAGTTACATATTCAGTTTGAACAATATGATACTGTATGTGTATGAAAATCTTACCGTATCCATCATTATATTGGGTCTGACCCATTTCTAACATTCTTCTAACATGCCTGCAATGTCCAATGCAAAAACATTATGGACAAGAACCCACAGACACCCACCATCACTTAGCAAGTAACTAAACAGTATTGAATTCAAACTTGTTTTGAATTGAGTCCTCGAGATAAATTTTATTCAAACTAAGTACTCAATCATTATTCCTATTCTGAAAAACCTTTGCTTGAACTGAGTCTTGAGCTGTCTGAAAATATTAATGAATTGCCGATGGACCCCAGTTGCTCACTTGGTAAAAGCATGGCACTTGCAATTCTAGGGATATGGGTTGATTCCCAGATGTGGCCTGTAAAATGTAAGCATTTACTAATGTAAGTGGCTCTAGAGATGATGATCTGCTAAATTATTAAAAAAATGCAGCCCCCACATTTTTGGCCACTGGTTATATAAGTGGCACTGTCGAGCCAAATAAAATTCCTCAAACATTATGTACTACGTCATATACTATATATGTCTATTTCTGCCCCATTTCATCAAAACCATTTACTTTCAAACTTGGAATTTCATGGCTAACTTAGTGATTATTTATAGAAAAACCTTTCTAAATTGCAAAACTGTCAGTGTGCCTTAATGATATGACATTTATGATGTTGGGTTGTTGGTTGGTCAATCATGTAATGGCAAAGCCAAATCTAAATGTAATCACTGTGTGGAAAATAAAGAAGTATTCATTATAATATAAGACCCTATATCTCAGCATCAGAATAAGACTTCTCCTTGCTACGGCTTGTTAGTCCAGAGTTTGTGCAAGTGTTGTTAGACCTTGATACTTCCTCTGTGAACGCACTCTCCAGAACTATCAGAATTGATTTGCGTAGCTTGTCCTTAAAGTCCTGGCCCATAAACACGTACAGCAGTGGGTTCAGACAGCTGTTGAGGTAGGCCAGGCTGGTGGCTATTGGGACCCCGATCGTAGTGACATGGTCTAATGTGTTGCTAACTTCATCAAGAGCACTGCTCACCATCTCAATTAATGCCATGATGTGGTATGGAACCCAGCACAAGAAAAAAGCTGTGATTACAGCAGCAATGATCTTGAAAGGCCGTCCAGATTGGCTGGCCAAGTTGCGGTTCCTCTTGAGCCGTTGGATGAGAATGGCATAGCAGGTGACAATGATGGCAAAGGGCACTAGAAAGCCCAGCAGGAAACGTGTGATAACCATAGCCTGGTGACGGAATACTCGCAGCTCTCTCACCTCTTTTGTGTCGTAGTCATCAGATAGGGCAAAGTTGTTAAAGCAGTTGATAATCCTGTTATCCTTGAAGGAGACCCCGATGTCCCGGAAGACAAAGTATGGAGAGCTTAGGACCAGTGCCCACACCCAGACACACAGACTGATGCAGGATGCTTTGCGTATGTTGCGATGGTTCTGGGCCCAGACAGGACGCACCACAGACACACACCTGTCCACACTGATAACCACAAGGATGTAGACGCTAGCAAACATGTTTAGGAAACTGATTGTGGAGTTTAGCTTGCACATAAACTTGCCAAAAGGCCAGTGGAAGTCCATGGCAGTGTAGGTTACACTCAGAGGCAGGAAAGCAGTGAAAAGAAAGTCAGCCAAAGCCAGGTTGAGGAACCAAACTGTATTCACAGTCTTCTTCATCTTGAATCCTGTCACCCAAATAACAAGTCCATTTCCCAGAACCCCTAACACAAATGCCAAGCAGTAGAAGATGAGGGACATTATGTTGAGGGACTGGCGAACCTCTGCAAGTTCATCAGTGACATAATCTTCATATTCCCCTGTCCAGCTTGGCGATATGTTGTTGTAAGACTGATAGTTCCTGGTTCCAGGATACAAAGCAGTGGTGGTTAACACCATCATTGTATTTTAGAACCTGAGAGGGTGAAAAAAACAAAGTTGAACTCATTTTGTTAAATATATATATATATTTAAAAAAATATATATATATTTCAAACCAGGATCCCCATGGTGGGGGAATATATAAAATGTAATAAAAATGAAACCTCATAAAAATTAACTCTGATAATTGTTACAGATGATTTAAAGAAACCAAAATGTTACATGGTTTATAGAATCAAAAGAATTCCCTGCTTTAACACATTGCATTGTCCTGAATATCTCTGTTCAGATCAAATTTAGAAGATCATGAGTTGGTTGGTGCATCTGAATATTTAATTTTCTATTTTCATATTTCATGTGTTTATCAATTGTTATGATAAATGTCCCACTCTTCAGGTATGCGGAATTACAATTAATATTCCCGTAGTCAATCATGTACGGACTGTACAGACTAGTTCTTGGTCAACAAATTGTTCTTACATCCCCTAGAGGTCACTGCCGCTTTAAATATGCTTAAAATTAATGAACAAGAGACAGATGTGCAATAATTTTACTCAACAGCATTGAAATATTGACAGAATGTTTGAGGAAATGTTCTTAACCAAAATACCACTCAGTTGCCCAATATACATTCAGATAATTACTTCACATTACAACAATTATATTGTTCTAGCATGCCACCCAATATGGGTAGTCTGGTAAGCAGTGGTTACATTTTGCTGACGTTCTTATCCAGAGCATCTTACAGCAGCAATTATGGTTAAGTGCATTGCAAAAAGGCACACAACTGGTGTTTTTATTTGTTCCTTGTCAGCTCTGGATTAGAACCAGCAACATTTAGTATATTGGACAAACACTCGACTGCTAGACTGCTGCCCAGATCTACTCACAATAGTCAGTAAGACTAGAGCGTTTTTGTAGTTGGTCCACTATGGAATTATAAATAGATTTGAAAAATGTAGTGGCTTAGTCTTTTTAAATGTAATTGATAGGTTATTATCAGGGGAGTGTTATTTCTATCATCATGTTAACTGTCATAGCGCAACATCGCAATCTAAATATAATACTCATGTGTTTAAAACACAACATTGCAGATGAACCAGAACAATATTTCCTCTCACAGCTGGATCAAACTAGCCATGCCCCTTACCCTCCATAATAAAAAAAACTACAGCTAGTCTACCACTTACAGAACCTTAGATCTTGTATACTATATTTATGGCAGAGAACTGTGGAATATATGTCGTACAGAATCAAAAACCAAATGTTATTCAATTAGTATTTATAGTTCAGCCATATCTTTAATAATGAGTTATATGAGAAATACACGGTTTAAATTACATATTTTGTCATATACCAGTAATTTATTGTGTTTTCTTTTTTGTTTTCTTTTTACAAAAAAAATACTTTTTTGTAAGTTGTTATACAACCTCAAATATTATTCTATGATCACATGACATAGGACTACACTTTAAATTCTTTAAATTCTTTCAATATAACTTCTGCTCAGGTAACTTATTTATTCGCAAAGGTTTTTGCTATTGTTGAGCACTCAATATTATACCTATAAGCCAAAAACATACGGAATCCACAACGTGCCAAACATTCCACCAATGAGAAATACAGACATACCTTAAACAACGTTTTTCAATCCGAACAGGTAAGTTCTCTTCCCCGCTTAATATCGGCTAGGACTACGATGTAGTAGTGAGAAAGGCAGACTTAAGTTGAAGTGTGTGACGTCATTGCCCAGTTTCATCAAGACTCAAATCCGTAGGCGGTTCTAAACATTTGATACTATTCTAAAGAAAACAACGTCCTGTGCAATAAACAGAACATGTTACACATTTTTGTACAATGTCCGCTTGTTATTCTTCTTTAGAGCAACTACTAATGACAGCATGTAAAAAAGGCGTGAAACTGTCCACATCAGTTATTATTATTCAATGACCTTAAATTGCAAATTAGCGCCACCAGTGCACAAAATAAATGTCTGAAAACACATTATCTTCTTACGGTGTAGCGCATCAACAGTCATCATAGCCACCAAACTGCATGATCTTCCAAAACCACGGAATGTCTGCTTATTCCTTTGGGGCGAGGTGCTTATTCCTTTGTCTGCTTATTCCTGTGCAAAAGATGGTTTGGAGACAAAGAAAATTCGGCCATATCTATTTTTTAAGTTACAGTGCTGGAACTTACCTCATTAATTTAATTATCAACTTATTATTGATTAAAGCTGGGTAATAATTATTTATACAGTTTTCCTGGTTTATTAGGTATATTTGAAAACAGTTTTGGGTTGCAATTACTATCTTTAAATGTCACTTAGAAATGTCCTTGTTTTCCATGAAAACATACATGACATAAGTTTGAATAGGACATATAACAAAATCATAATATAATAATATAAATGATTAATAATATAATTATTTGTCAATAATATAATATAATCATTTAATATAATCATAGACAAATGTTAGAAATAATGATTTTTAATCGAAATAACTGTGTCCTTCAAAGTTTGCTTTCTTAAAGAATCTTCTATTTGAAGCAATTATAGCCCTGCAGACCTTTTGCATTCTGGTTATCAATTTGTTGAGGTAATCTGAAGAGATTTCACCCCATGCTTCCCAAAGCACCTCCCACAAACTGGATTGGCTTGATGGGCACTTAAGTACAATATGGCCAAGCAGCTCCCACAAAACAGAGCTGAGATCCTGTGACTGTGCTGGCCACTCCATTATAGACAGCTGACTGCTTCTTCCATGTATAGTTCTTGCATAGTTTGGAGCTTTGCGTTGGGTCATTGTCCTGTTGCAGCAGGAAATTGGCTTCAATCAAACGCTGTCCATAGGGTATGGCGTGGTGTTGCAAAATGAAGTGATAGCCTTCCATCTTCAAGATTTAATGTACTACTAGCATTCATGACCAGAATAGATCTGCGGGGAATGTTTGAAGTTAGTTTTTCAAAAAATATTTGTACAAAGTTTTTCCAGGTGCCTGAAAAATTCCCTATTGAAACATTGTTGCTGGTCCGTTTAACAGTTAACATTGACTTGTAGTGACCTCCTACTCACTTTAGAGACTCAGTACTATCCCCCACCCTAAACATGCTCATTTTCCATGTGGACTAGCTAATACAATTCTGGTCTCATTCGGTAAGGGGAGGAGGAGACATGAAGTGTCATTGATAAAAATGTTGTCTTCTAAACATTATATCAGGATTCTACACTGTGCCCCTTTAATATTTGTAAACATAATGTATGTTTTTAATAACAAAAATCGGTCAATATAACTATTTAAATGCAAAATTATATTTTTGAAATATTTATTTTGCATAGAAATTGTTTAAACAGTAGATTTAATATATATTAGTAGATTCTTTACGTTTTATTATCAAAAGCAAAAATAAAATCCCCTCCCTTCCTCCCCAAATCCATCATTATCTCTGAACCTCCCTCCTTTGTTTACTTGGTAGTTTAAGAAACACAAATCCCTTCCCTCTACCTGGGTAGGTGTCATTTTTAGCCAGCACTGTCAAGTCTTGTTGCTTCTAGTTTGAATGTTACCATAGTAATTGCCAAAATCACTAGGTTACTACTACAGCTACCTTCCTTTTGTAAATCTCTCAATTGTATGAATGTTTACTTTTCAGACCAAGAAAAAAGCTATCCAGCCATGCAGCATGAAATTGATCAACTAATGTTGCAGTAGATACCAGCCACAGGCTGTACAGAAAAAAAATATGCATTTTGGTCAGCAATAGTTTTATTCCCTTTTTGTGCATTTATTAATTATTGTATTTCCAATTATGACAGGTTTGGTACAAATATTTTTGCGGGGTGAGCTCATGTTGAATTGAGGTTCAATGTAATTACTTTGTGTTGACTGTTTGAATGAACATCTGGACATGTACATGTTTTTTTATGGTCTTCTGCAGTGCAGAGCATGTGACAAGCAACTCACAGCATCTGTCAGTAATTTGGTGCGGCCACCACAGCTCTCTGAAATGGCAGGTTACTCCCTCTATTACTATGTCCACTGAAGTCCTGAGCTGGTCATTACAGGCATAATGTTGCCTCTGCATTTCAGAAATTAAACCAGAAGCTCACAGACTGAGCCTTTTCTGTTGTTGGACATTGCAACATTTCCATATACTTTATTTTAGGCAATGTGAATTCCTGCTAAATACAAAGGCCTAGATTTAGGTACAACACCAATACATTTTGCCTACATTTTATGTACTCACTAATAATTATAAGGATAACACAAGGACATTTATGTTATTATTTTGACACATACCATCAATTTAGTCTTTCTATAGTGTTACCTTCAATCATTTGGATGTGTAATACAACATGCGTAGACATTTATTTGAACAACCAAGGTCACTTTCTTATAAGCAATTTTACTAATTGTATGTTTTGTTTAATTTTGATGTGGAGTTTTTATAAACAAGTTCTTTTGGGGGGAATTTACAGTATATTGGGTTTTGTAGGAGAGTAGAATGGTAGTGGTCCCTACAGTGTACAATAACAAATGTGTAATTAGAACTTCATTACAATATCTAGTTATGAGTGACGCAACAATCGCCAATCAGACAGGTCGGTCTGACCACACTGTTAGTCACTCACAAACATTTAGCTCAGTCTTTATTACTTTATATTATCATTGTCAGCAGTTCACTTCAAACATTTACAAAGGCAACAACAGTGTTCTTATCCATGATTCTTATCCAAATCTGAATTTAGCATGTAACTAGTCATCTTAGGTCTGACTGCATCCAACATCTGCTGTAATTGTTTGATTAAATAAACATAATACGGCTGACACACATTCAATTGCTGACTAGTGCAACTTATTATCATGGATGAGCTCACAAATAGCCCAAATCACTGTGTAAGAAAAGGACTTGTTACCCGATGCTAGCTAAAGTTCATGGGCAAAGCATGTTTGTTTATCTGAATCAACCAAGGATAAAAGTGATAATATTGGTCAGCCTAAAAGACCGGATAGTCATTAACATTTGCTCGTCTTCTAGACTGATTCGTAAATCCCCTTTTTTAACATATTTGGTTGGAAAAACTGCCAAAACCCAATAAAATGTAAATAATTATTGCTACGCACATTGAAAGTAATTAGCAAAAATTGATCAACGTAACCTTAAAAAAAAAAATTCTCTGACTGTATTTGTCCATTCCTAAGTATGCAGGAATGGGAATACATTATATGTCAAAAGTGTTTTAAAACATAAAAAAAAAAAAATCGCAATTATAACATGTTTAATCTTTCCATTCTTTAGTGCTACTTTCTTTCTATCATAATACATTTGGGAAAATATTTTGGGAATGAGTGTGCACATATGCAGTGTGTGTCCATTGCTCCTCTTAAGAATCTAATATTATGTTTTAAGTAGGACCCACCCAGCACATGGTCATTGAAAAGATGTTGAATAGACGACTGTGCCTGACAATGAATCTACATTTGGTTTTGATTGAAAGTAAAAGTTAAAGATGTTTTACTTATGTCTTGAAAATATGTATTTTTCATGACGTTGACAAGACATATTTTGTATGTTGTTGACAATACCTCTATTTAAAACAACCTAATTGAAATGTAGTTGCAGCCGATGCACAAAATATTTTTTTTAATTAACAATTACAATGACATTACATTACTGCAGTATTTGAACATATTATTCAGTCAAATAATAATATATAGAGTAATAGAGACAAACCCAAGAAAACCTGAAGGCAGCTCTTAGCCGTGGTATACTGGTCATAAACCACACACCACTTGTACCTTATTACTTAAATATACTACAGAATAATAACGTTGGTAGCTATTGTTGACCACGGAGTAAACAGTTCCCCCTTAATCCCCGCTTTCCGCAATAGCTGTATAAATTGAGGAAGGACATCAGGCATTTCAGGATTGGTAAAGAACCTGGAAGTCAAGCACAAATAGAATGCACTTTATTTGTGAATCGCACACTTTTAAACTGCTGAGAGGCACTGTAAATTGTTGCAGACATTCTAGATAACGACACCATTAAAATTACTTTATTTTTCTATCCTTTCTAAAGATATGACAAACAAATATGACCTTGATGGCACAGTCCTTTGTGTCCTGGACACCAATTTTGCTTAATCTTTCAGTCTGTGTTAAGAGACAAATTAAAACGCCGGACATTATGCATTGACCACTGTCTCAGTATGATTCCTCAAAAATAAAATACATTAATGAATGCATCTAATGGCTTTAAAAAAAACTTCATTTAGTAAAGTAAAAAAAAAAAGAACAGACATCATAGGTAAGACGAAATACTTGTCAATGTGTAAGAAATACATTTTGTTTATACAATGAGGTTTTAGTTACAATGAAATGTAATGGTCCAAGGTCCCTTTGTGTATATGATTGTCCTTTGAGATCATAGGTTCTTATGATCTGTGGTTTTGGTTCAGCCAAAGTCAAGGCAAAGCTAAGCAGGGTCCTTTGCTCATTCAAGAGTCCAGTCTGTTGGTCTTAGTACAGAGAGAAGTAGAACAAAACAAACAAAAAATAGCATAATCAAACTAGATTCAAGTAAGATTTCCAGGTTTTCCAGTATTTTTCACATTATAGTGGCATGTCTCAGGGAGAAAGTCAAAAAAATGTGTATGGATTGGAGAGGTGTATTTATTTGACTTTGTTCTATGTCCCTCCATTTTGCATCATATGTAGGGTCACACCAACAAAGCAGAAGGCATAGTTGTGCTGCTCTGTAATAGTCTTCCAAACAGGGTAACACATCTAATGTCTTAATCGGCTAAACATGCATACCGATATGAAAACATTGTATTTCCTCTATACAAGCGCCTATCTATTTTCAAATAGCTGTAGATATAATTTTTCAGAACAGGAAATATTCTCTGTTTGAATAAGATATGTATGCTTGTTAGGTAAGAAAAAAAAGATCCAACTTGATCAGACTTTACAGGAAGAGGCTCAGTGCTGATATCCACTCCAGGCCTGGCTTGGTGACAAAAATATCAAAAACTTTTTTTTATAGCATCTTTATATGTCTCCCCCTTGAGCCAGTTTGTCTTGTGTATTTTTTGCTTTCAAATTTGCTCAGTTTTATGAAGGGTGCCAATAGCACTTGAGTTAAATGTACATGTACATAAAAAGCCATTTGCATACGTTTCCTAAAGATTAACATACACGTACACACAGGCAAATAATTGTGCATAATACATATATATATACACTCACCTAAAGGTTAATTAGGAACACCTGTTCAATTTCTCATTAATGCAATTATCTAATCAACCAATCACATGGCAGTTGCTTCAATGCATTTTGGGGTGTGGTCCTGGTCAAGACAATCTCCTGAATTCCAAACTGAATGTCAGAATGGGAAAGAAAGGTGATTTAAGCAATTTTGAGCGTGGCATGGTTGTTGGTGCCAGACGGGCCGGTCTGAGTATTTCACAATCTGCTCAGTTACAGGGATTTTCACGCACAACCCTTTCTAGGGTTTACAAAGAATGGTGTGAAAAGGGAAAAACATCCAGTATGCGGCAGTCCTGTGAGCGAAAATGCCTTGTTGATGCTAGAGGTCAGAGGAGAATGGGCCGACTGATTCAAACTGATCGAAGAGCAACTTTGACTGAAATAACCACTCATTACAACCGAGGTGTGCAGCAAAGCATTTGTGAAGCCACAACACGCACAACCTTGTGGTGGATGGGCTACAACAGCAGAAGACCCCACCGGGTACCACTCATCTCCACTACAAATAGGAAAAAGAGGCTACAATTTGCACGAGCTCACCAAAATTGGACAGTTGAAGGCTGGAAGAATGTTGCCTGGTCTGATGAGTCTCGATTTCTGTTGAGACATTCAGATGGTAGAGTCAGAATTTGGCGTAAACAGAATGAGAACATGGATCCATCATGCCTTGTTACCACTGTGCAGGCTGGTGGTGGTGGTGTAATGGTGTGGGGGATGTTTTCTTGGCACACTTTAGGCCCCTTAGTGTACACTCACCTAAAGGATTATTAAGAACACCATACTAATACTGTGTTTGACCCCCTTTCGCCTTCAGAACTGCCTTAATTCTACGTGGCATTGATTCAACAAGGTGCTGAAAGCATTCTTTAGAAATGTTGGCCCATATTGATAGGATAGCATCTTGCAGTTGATGGAGATTTGTGGGATGCACATCCAGGGCACGAAGCTCCCGTTCCACCACATCCCAAAGATGCTCTATTGGGTTGAGATCTGGTGACGGTGGGGGCCATTTCAGTACAGTGAACTCATTGTCATGTTCAAGAAACCAATTTGAAATGATTCGAGCTTTGTGACATGGTACATTATCCTGCTGGAAGTAGCCATCAGAGGATGGGTACATGGTGGTCGTAAAGGGATGGACATGGTCAGAAACAAATTTAACAGGTGTTCCTAATAATCCTTTAGGTGAGTGTATATATATACACTGTGTGCATTATTAGGCAAATCATATTGATTAGAGCATTTGAAGTGATCATGTAATCAATATGATAATAGATACGTGTTGCTGGATGAGAAGCTTTATGGCCTGAGGAAAAAAACTGTGAGTCTGGAAGTGTGTACTGATTCTCCGGTAACATCTACCAGACAGCAGTAGTGTGAACAGACCATAGCCTGGGTGGCTGTAGACTTTTATGATGTTTCTTGCTTACCTAAAGCATTGTGTGTGGTCAATGCCTTGCACGGAGGGAAGATGGAAACCGAGGATGCACTCTGCTGTCTTCACCACCCTCTGGAGGGCCTTGCAGTCAGCAGTGGAGCAGCTCTGTACCAGGCAGTAATGTAGCCTGAGCGAATGCCCTCAATGGTGCACCTGTAGAAGTTTGTAAGGGTTTTTGCAGACATACCAAACGTCTTGAGTCTCCTCTGGAAGTATAGGCATTTCTTTGGCCATTTTAACTGCCGAGGTCATCTTTGATGAATGCACAAAGGAACTTGAAGTCGGAGACTCTCTACTCTTCAGCTCCATCGATGTGTATGGGGGTGTGATTCCCCCATCTGCCATTATTGAAGATGAGACCCAGGAGGGTGGTGTCGTCCGAAAATGTAAGGATGACATTAGAGCTGTGTGTGGCCACACAGTCATGTGTGAACAGGAAGTACAGGAAGAACTTAATAATGATGGAGGTCAGTGCTACAGGGCGGTGGTCATTCAGGCAGGTGATGGAAGGTTTCTTTGGTATAAGGACAATGGTGGTCTATTTGAAGCAGTTGGTGACTTGAATTGAATATAGTTGAATATAGAGGTGAAAACCTTCTCTAGCTGGTTGGCACAGTCCCTGAAGACACAGCCTGGAATGTCACCTGGCCCTGGTAGGCAAGGCTACACAGCATTATCCGCTCTGCAGAGGGTGATTGGCTGCAATCTGCCGTTTCTACTTCACATACACACCTGCAGAACGCGGAGGCGAGTGGCAAAGATTGGCGCTGATCCCACTCACCCCGGAACTGGACTATTCAGTGCTCTCCCGTCTGGCAGAAGGCTGAGCTTTATCAAGACCAAAACCTCCCACCACAAGAACAATTTCTTTCCTATAGCAGTAGGCCTCATGAACATGCCCCTGGAACCAAATTGACTATAGTCCACTCCAAATGTACACACACATCCCTCAACAGACAAATCTATAACCCTCTGCCACATACACACATAACCCTCAACTGGACCAATCTATTACCCCTCCCCACATATACACATAACCCTCAACTGGACCAATCTATTACCCCTCCCCACATACATTAACAACCTTAAACTGGACAAAATCTTGCACTTTACCTATACTTTTTATTTCTAGTAGTTTATTATTGCAGTCTACTATTTTTATGCTCAGTCCACTTTTCTTATTTGTTTTTACTTTTGTATTGTATTGATTGTTGCACCAATGGCCAGAAGAACTTCTCTTTTTCTTTTGGAACTTACTTGACAATAAAACCTTTTCTGATTCAGATTTGTACATATTTTTTTGATATAAAGTCCCAGATAGTGAGCTGAAAATACGCCACAAAATTATATCCATGAAAAACAAAAACTGCAACAACAATGAAAAAACCTGCAGTAGTTCCATAAAAAACAATGAATTGTACCTTCTCATGGAACATAACACTATAAGTTCCCATGTTTTTGGTGGACATCTTTTCGCTTTTTTTTTGGTTAGGCAAGAGATTTTCTTCAACATAATATCTGATGGTTTCCCCTGCGATGCAACAAGGGAAAATATCTTTGCTTTGCCTATTTCATTACTGTGTCATAGGAAAAATGCTTTGGTACATTCATGCAACTGATTATGTACAATTGTACTTCCTACATTACCAATTGCTTATGTCATGTTGATCAATTGCTTATGTCATGTTCCCTCCCAAAATATCTAGGCTTTAGTTCACTGCATAAGTCATTAAATGCAAAATGGTTGAACCAATTGTCATAATCTGTCAGGGATATTTTCTACACTCAGACACATACTCAGATGACCCTGCTAGCTGCCATGGATGCAGCATGTGAGGACGTCATAGCAGATGCCTGCAGATGACATTGCAATAGATCATTTCCGTGATGAATAGCACAGGGAGATATCCGTTGTGATGTAGATGAGTATCTGAGTCCCAGCAGAGGTCAGGTGGGGTAGAAAGACTGCACTGTAATTTCCCATACATTGCTGCATGTACAGTTCTGCCTAGGGGCTGTTTCTTATGTTGAACTTTCAAATTTGTAATTCTTTTTCCTTTTTGCTGTAAAATAGTCTTGTCTTTTTCTTTCCTGTTTCGCAATTACTTTGTACTGTAATTTGTTGACAGAACCACAGCCTTGTGCAGCCTTGTGCATTTTCATTAATTGTCATCAAAACTGTAGGCATAGTTTACATCAGAAAATACTTACAGAGTGCACTGTTATATTGACAACATAGCTAAGCATTTTGACTATCTTGTTTGTGAACAATGACACAAGGACTTATCTGATGGCACTGATATTTTCCCTGACAAATATTTACTTTTGAGAGATGAACTGAGGATTTTGAGCAAATTACAGGTTTTGCAGGTAATCCATTGTGTTGTGCTGTTTGGACAAATTGTTTTTGTGAAAATCCCCTTACAGGTTTGCCAATATTAAGGATCTTTCAAGAAATTTACCAAACAGACTGAGACAAACTGTAATGAATAAGAAATTGTAATCTGGTGTGAGCAAGAAACTAATTGTTGAGATATTACAATTTGCCCAATGATTTCTTTTGGTATTGCACCTTGCGTATGTGTACACTCAAGGCCTAGGGAGATGTGCAAAAAGGACAGACCAAAAGTACGCAGGGTACATGTGGCAGCCATCCTGCGTATGGATACACAGACTTAGCGTGAAGTATATTAGCAGCTTAGACTGTTACAATTACTAAACTTAAAGCATTGCAGTATGTTTTGTTTTGATGACAACAAATGTGCGTGTTGTATTTCAACCAAAAACATAATGGTTCAATCACTGATCTGGTGGTAAAAGATGTTTAGCAACTAAATTATAGCAAAATCAGTGGTTTTGAAAGCAATATTTAAAGGTTTGCAAGTATGATCAGTTTGGGGTTTTGTAGAAAGTATTTGGAAACACTGCACCATACTATTGATAATAGTACCAAAGCGACAATAAAACCTGTAATATCTAGGCTATGTTTCTGTTTTACCAAAATATTCTGATTGAAAACGGCTGTTGTGATGTTGCAGAATATTGCTACCTCTGAACTTTTGACACTATTGACAGTTTGTTTCAGATGCTTTGGTACAATTCACACAAGTGTGTGACAATATTCCACCACTCATAGTACAAAATACCCAACAGATCATCAAAGGAGTGTAACGTCTGCTCGGCGTGGCATCGCGGGTCCCCTTCCTCTCCGGCGCTCCACCTCACCGGTGTACTAACCACCAGCAGGAGAGTGATGGCAGCAGCACATCCCGAGGACGCATCTGTTTCCAATCACTGTTTAGTTGTGTTTGTATTCTGTTGTTCACCCAATGTACCTCACAGATTATTATTTGTCTGTTGTTACCGTGTTGGTGCGCTTGTTAATACTTTAAAGCATACATAAAAAGAAAGACTACTGAATTGCTAGTGTCAGTTTTGTTTATTTTCCATTTTTGGGCTAATTTCACAACTCTAAGTACACCTGACATTGACTGAGTACAGATAACTTTTAGAAAGACATGTTTCACATTGAAATACATTATGCTCAGTACTTGACATTTACTTTTGGGCTCACCAGCCATTGTGGCTAGTGGTTTTCCAAAGTTACTAGCTACTCAGAATTTTCACTAGCCACCATTTTGTTGATGGTAAATTATGTTTTATTTTTTTATCAGTGCTACATTGTAGCCTGTCTAGTTCACACTGTGGGTCACTGGCATGCAAGGAAATAGGCATAACACAAATGGGCCAGAATCAAACACTGTATGTAGGTAGTGCTCATGGGAGTTGTAGGGACGTATGTCGTAATGTTACTCTCATTGCAATGAGACTACATATATATATATATATATATATATATATGAAAAAAACTTTGGATCTGTGAAAGCAGCAGAGCCTAGAACAGATGAAGGAGGTCAAGAGAGGGAGATTAACGATATGGCGTCAAGGCAAGGATGAAGGAAAAGATAACATGACAATGCTGTAATATATACAGCTCTGTTTGATTTTTAACAAGAATATAGCATAACAACGAAAATAGACAACAATAATAATGGCTGCTATATAGCTGATGAGTGATTTCATATCTCTTTTTAAATTAAATGCTAATGTAATGAAGAAATATATTGCTTGTATATTTTGGTTGATTTTACGGAGGGCATTGCAGCATGCATTAGCTGCTCACATGGACATGGACAGCAGGGCAGATTTATCACAAGGCAGATTTAATAGTTGTCTTTTTCAAGTGTGTAGCCACATATTATACAAAGTATTTCGGTAGAGTGCAAGGGTAGGGGTACCACCTTTGCCTAATTTTGAGCCAGGAAAACCCCTGTGTGTACCCACTTGCTTAATTACAGTAACCTATGCATTCCTAGGAGCTTCAACGTTTCCTCTTGTCATTACTTGGTCCCCTTAATCACTGCTTGCAGCTATATTTATTATTATTATTCTCCAGGGCCATTTTCAGAGGTCCATAGCTCGGTCCCCTCCGGTTCAAAACGCTCCAAACTTTGCCTGATTGTAGACCCAGAAGTTTGTTTTTGTGTGTTATTATTGTAGCTGAGGGTGGGGTGAATCTCATGAACCAAATGTCATAGAGACACGCAACCAAGTTCCAGATATACCCCTTCTCATGCTGACCAAAAAGTCTCCGGGTCTTTCAAATTCGCCCCTTGGATTTTCCTTAATTTTGAATTTGGTGAAAAACTTGTTAACGACATCTCCTCTGAGACCGCTGAACCGAATTGCATGCCGTGTGGCTAACGCAGGGTGGCAAACACAAGATGGCTAATATATGCACTCCTCCCTCCACACTATAACACACATTATATTCTCTCTTCACACACAATCCACACTCTCCTCCCCCGACTCCTCACCAAGACACATTCTTTGCTCCACACACATATTCCTACCTTACCCTCTACTCCCTCCCTCCAAATACACTTTCTCTCGTCTCTCTTTACACACACTCTTATATGTCCACATAAAATAACACACACATTCTCCTGTCACTCAGCAAACAGACATGCATATTTTCATCCAAGAAACCCGACTCTTCCCCCACAAGCACAATGTCCCATATCTCTACACATAACACATACACACATTCTCCACTTTCTACACACATGGTTTTTGCCAGACCGCGTAAGTGAAGTTGGCTATGAAGAGGGAATGTCTCTTACTAAGTGAGGGAGTGATATGCTATCCCTTGTTAAATAGCTTAGTGGTTAGAGACACAGACTGCCATGCAGCCGACCGCTGTTTTAGCCTTGCTGCAGACAAAACAAATGACGTATTAGGATTTGTTCAGAATAGACAAAAACTTCCCTGGCTGCAACCTTCAGTAGCTTTGTTATAGTATGCCTAAAATAAAACTGTTTACAGTTATATTGTAAATGTTTCTGGTGGATTTTCTAAATATCTGCCTGTGTATGCTATTTGAGGTATTATAGATCACAACCCATTCAGACTATTTGGACTGCCAGCAGGCCCTGTAGTGTAGTGGAAACATCCTGGTCCTTCAATAGTGTGACCCCAGTTCAATTCCCTTCTCTGACTTTCTGAATGCTGTATCTCATAAATGTTTATCCACTAGGTGCTTTTCAGCATTCACGCAACAATACATGTTTCTAATACCATGATTTTCATATATTAGAGAGAAGAATTGTATTACTCGACCTTTTTATACTGTTATTGTTTTCCAAAGAAAGGAACCAGCCATGGAGTGATTGGAGTCATTGATTTCGTTATAAGTAGGCTGTATAGCTATTAGCTAGCCATCTATAGTAATCAGTACACTTTAGTTCTGTTAACAAACGTTTTGTTGCCCACTTTATCTCAGCAAAATTGTAATGGCTGGTGTAAAATTTACATTTGGAGAGGATAGAGAGCTGTCGGGGTAACCCATAGCCCCTGTGGTGTAGTTGGGACATCCCTATTCTTCAATATTTTGACCATGGTTTGATTCCCCTCTGAGATGTTCCAAATTTTGTATTTCAGAAATGTATATCCACTCTGTACTTTTCAGCCTTCACACAACAATATATATCCCCTCTGTAATATAATGTATGATTCTCATATATTTAGGAGAATAATTGTTTTATGTGACCCTTATATACTGTTATTGTTTTCCAAAGAGACGAATCAGCCATGGAGTGATTGGAGTCATTGTTTTCATTATAAGTAGGCTGTATAGCAATTATCTATACAGTCTTTGTGCAAGACTACTCTTTAGTTCCGTTAAAATAAAATCTGTTGTCCACGTTATTTTCTCAAAAATGTAATGGCTGAGGTAAAAGCTGCATTCTGCTGTTTAAATAGCATAATGATTAAAGACAGTCTGCCACATAGAAAACCAGGGATTGAAACCTGCCAGTGACAACAATATTCATCCCTTCTAATCGGCTGAACTAGGATTGCCTGGTTCCTTTTCTGGTTTCAAGGTCTTTTTGTTTTGTTTTGATTTCCTCTTCTTCAAATGGACATCCGGACTTCTAGCGGCATTGGGCATTTTTAAACAGCAAAACATTTCTCTAGTGAGAGAATGCAGTGAGATGCTTCCTGTGCCCCACTTGGCCTCCTAAAACGCTGCTTGCAGCTTTAATGGTATTTATTTTTCTGTTTTGTTAGTCGATAGGGTGCTCTGACAAAGATGGCTGGCACACTGAATTCTGGCCTATCTAAATGGCTCTGCTACAAACCCTAACCAACAGCATTCATCACTCCATTGTTTGAAGGAACAGTACATTATTTACAATGAGGGAGAAAATCGGATGTGCTGTACTGTGAGAAACATAAAAAACATGTTTTAAACTATAAACAAGGTAGCAATTTATCTTAACGTGTAGCACCAACAAGAGTCCCATAGCCCAAAGCTTAAGCCCACATCACAGGAAGACAGTTGTAGGTTTGCAAGCAACCATAGATGAGTACAAAAATATCTCTCTTTAAGAAAAAACTCAGCATAATCCTTTGTCAAATTTGCATGAGTAGCCATTGCAGACCATGACTCCAAGTCCACGTCACCTGACAGGAGTCATATTACGTTGTAATGCCAAATGAAATGAGAAGCTAAGAATGGATAAAGAAATAGGCTATTGACTTCTTCTTTTGTGCTTTTCCAATGCCAAAGTTAGCAAATATTAATGTAAATCCAAGACATGGTTTCGAATCAATGCAATGTTCTCATACGAGGCTGACGTTTCTCCCAGTGCCGCCACAGAGTGGAATGTGAGCATTAACAACGGCCCAAGTCCACATTTTGTCTCCTTGACTATAGATGGTTGAAGCTCACCTTCAGTGTGTTAGACTACCTACAGATATTCCAGCATGCATCAGCTCTCCCTAAAGCATTACATTTAATTAACTGTAGAGTGCCCGTCAAAAGTTTGGACACACACATTTCAAGTATATGGGTAAGTGTGTCTGTTTAATCGGGGGCCAGTTTATTGTCATCCAAATCTATTCTATACTTGGATGAAGCCAGTTATGGCTCATGGTTGGAATATACATTAGCCTGTATAACATGGCTGTATTTTCTAGTAGCGCTTTGCCCAGCACCTTGCCCAGTTCCTCTATGTATTGTACACTCAGAGAAGGCCCATCTAACAACAAATGGCATTTCAATACATCTCTGTTGTCAGTCGAAACCCTCCTCGCCTACTCAGGTTCAGGGATGAGAGGAAAGAGGAAGGAGGCTTGGAAATGAAAGGAAGGAGGGAGGTGGGTTTAACTCTGCTGCCTGTGCCCACATGTAAGGAAGAAGTGTTTATTTAGAGTTCTAGCGTGGACATACACACACTCTGAACACACACGTAAAACAAAAGCGCACAACCAAGAGGTTCTTTCACACACACACGCACACAAACACACACACACATGAACGCACAGCTGATACTGTGTGGGGAATTGAGACCCAAATAAGGAAAAGTGTGTGTGTGTTTGTGTGTGTGTTGCCAGGCCTGATATGTAAATCGGTGTTTGCATAGAAACGAACAAAACACACTCATCACTCACACACATTAACAGACAGATAAACATCACACAATAAAGACACACACACACGTTGATGTTATGACATGCTCACAGTATTACATTGGGTCAGTGTTGTCATGATTCTGTCATGGTAATAGGGTCAGTGGCATGCTCATATGTCAGAAGGGATTTGTATTGGGCTGACACCATTTACAACTCAATATGTGCCAGACCTGTGTGTGTGTGTGTCTGTGTGTGGTGTTGTTTGGTGTGTGTGTTTGGGGTCTGTATTTGTGGTTTGTGTGTGTGTGTTTGTGTGAGACAGAGATACAAACAGAGAGATAAAGATCAAGACACAATTAGAAAAGGGGCAGATTAAAAGAGGAATAAGGGGAGCCAGAGATTGAGTGACAGACAGAAAGGGAAAGGGAGAATCACAGAGAAATGGAGAGAGAGAAAGCAAGACTCTTTGGTCTGTTAAATGTGGCCTCTGATAAAGCCTGGCAGTGAAGCTTCTGGTAAGTCTGTTGGTAATGTTAACGCAACCTATTGGTTAGATACTGTAGACGGGTATGGTGTCACGGTATAGCATGGCTGGCCACACCAAGTGTCTCCTCACGTTTCACTATGCCATGGCAGAGACACACTTCCACGACGGCTGTCCTGACCCAACCCACAGGCGGCGTGGGCGGGTCGAGAAGAACAGGCTGCAGATAAAGAGGCTGAACCTGCCTCGTTGTTTCTGCCGTGGGACTGTTTGTTTGTCGTGTTTTCCCTCTGTTTGTCCAACCACTACACACTGCGATGTCCGTGTGCGTTAACTCAAGTGACGTTAAGAAACAGGTTGCCCAGTGGTCAGGGGTATCTTAGCGCTGTAGTGCTCGGACAGCCTGTTCTTATCTGTGGTAAACAAACCGCTTCTCTCATTAGCTCGTTAACAGATACACACAGGCTGTAGTCTCTGTGAAGGGTATTATAATGCTACCTAGGCAGCAGTGTGTGGCCTGTTACGCAGGGATAATGGAGCCAAAACATGCAGGCATTTACTAGATTTACTAGAAATACATAAAAGAGGATTCCTAATCTTTTTTTTCACATTAGCAGCCAGAGACGGGAGCCGTTGGAGTTGGGTGTCTTGGCTAACGGAATATCAACAGATTGTCGGCAGTCCTGCAATTCCCGGCACAACAGTCTAATTACTGGCCTACCTCACAACACCTACAGCTCCGGAACAAATGAAGAGACCACTGCACCTTTTTCTTTCCTTTCCAAAAACATACAAAGGAGGGTATTGAGTGAGGAACAGAAGTGTTAAAATTAAGAGACCAGTTAATTCATGACAGTGCTGTGGGAGGAGGAGCGGCGTGACTAGAAGGCCGGCGATGACGTACGCCGAATACCAGGCCGGGGGGGATGGCGCGCGTCCTCCATGCGCGTCCTCGTTACACAGGGCCACCGCAGGACAAGTGCTTCATTAAAACTTAATCTGTACTAGGCTCTGCTGCTGTCGCTGATCCAAAGTCTTCTTCATGTTCATATATTTATATTCCTAGTGATTTAAATATGTTTATTGTAAATTTATCTCAATGTATATTGCATATATAGCCCAATGTTCTTGGTGACAGTACACACTCTAATCTGATTATCTTTTCAACAGTCATCTTCATTTGTCTCGCGATCTCTCTCTAAATAAATCTTTAATTGTAGGCTATACTAGAAGTCACCTGAAAAGTTAAACAAAATGTATGCCGCTTGGATGTAGTTTGAGGTTATTCCGTCTTAATGAAATATTTTGACATACTTGGGTGTAAAAGAAAACTAAGATCCACATTTCTAACTTTACTCATCTCCGCGATGTCTGGACCCATGTGGTCCTGTATGCAAGGTTGCCAGATTTCATTGACAGTATGGCTATTCTCCCGCACAAAATCATGTTTTACTATGCCAACACACAGAGGCGTTGCAAGATTTTGGTTTGAGTTATGAAAGCTGGAAAAACCCTGTGTATAGATATAGAATGCCACCCGCCAAAGTGGCTAGTAATAGTGACTATGTAACCGCAACAGCCGAATTCCACTTGGCGGGTGGGCGGGTGGCAATGTCAAGCCCTGATTATGCTCACTTTTTACAAGATTTTCTTCTCTATTGTTAAAATTCCCCTTACTATGACTATGCTCATTGTTCCTAATTGATCATCACTCAACCATTTGGTGAATATACTGTACATATTTGACATAGTTTTTCCTATTATGTTCAGATTGAGAAGTACAGAATCACCACCCTAAGGCCATAGATTTGTGTGACCTCTGTGGGATTCAAACCCAAAACCTTGTTTTTGGTAGTGTGAGCAACAAAAGACTACTGCATTGCCTATGTACTATACAAGTATGTTATAAACAGGACATGATTGCCATCCACAGTAGTACCGCAACTGGTAACTACACTGATAAGTCATAACATTATGACCACTGACAGGTGAGGTGAATAACACTGATAATCTCATTATCATGGCACCTGTCAGTTGATGGGATATATTAGGCAGCAAGTGAACATTCTGTCCTCAAAGTTGTTATGTTAGAAGCAGGAAAAGTGTAAGGATCTGAGCGACTTTGACAATGGCCAAATTGTGATGGCTAGATGACTGGGTCAGAGCATCTCCAAAACTGCTGCCCCTTGTGGGGTGTTCCTGGTCTGCAGTGGTCAGTACCTATCAAAAGTGGTCCAAGGAAGGAAAAGCGGTGAACCGGCGACAGGGTCATGGGTGGCCATGGGACAATTATGAAATTGGGGAGTGAAGGCTGGCCTGTGTGGTCCGATCCAACAGACAAAAATGGTTCAGGAAGGGTTTGGCAATGTCGTTCAACATGGAGCAGGATAAACAGCAAGCCCCTGAGAAGGGTCAAAACTATAAACTGAACTGCTGTGAACCATCACAAGTACATCTTTGTTGATAAAGCAGGCTTCTACCGAGCCAAAACTCAAGTGTTGGCGCAGTATCATTGGTCAATTAGCAACTGGCCATGTGCCTGGGGAATCTTCATGTGTGCAGCCATATCTGAAGATGGGGTTGTACGACATAAGCCACTTCTTGGGTCTTACAATGCTGTGGCTGCACACCTGATTTAGTTCCACAATTAAATTGTGTGTGAAAATGTTAGGTTCCACCATTCAGATGTGATTCAGGAATGGTTTTGTGCCAATCCCTGATTCCTGACCCTACTGTTGACCTGGCCCCTTTTCATATACAGATGCTGGTCATAAAATTAGAATATCATCAAAAAGTTGATTTATTTCAGTAATTTCATTCAAAAAGTGAAACTTGTATATTATATTCATTCATTACCCACAGACTGATATATTTCAAATGTTTATTTATTTTAATTGTGATGATTATAACTGACAACTAATGAAAAACCCAAATTCAGTATCTCAGAAAATTAGAATATTGTGAAAAGGTTCAATATTGAAGACACCTGGTGCCACACTCTAATCAGCTAATTAACCCAGAACACCTGCAAAGGCCTTTAAATGGTCTCTCAG
Organism: Esox lucius; assembly: GCF_011004845.1. Taxonomy (NCBI): domain Eukaryota; kingdom Metazoa; phylum Chordata; class Actinopteri; order Esociformes; family Esocidae; genus Esox; species Esox lucius. The sequence goes on along the minus strand of NC_047588.1, from coordinate 24,796,093 downwards.
TCTAGTTCTGTAGGCAACACAATCATGGGGAAGACTGCTGACTTGACAGCTGTCCAAAAGAGGACCATTGACACCTTGCACAAGGAGGGCAAGACACAAAAGGTCATAGCTAAAGAGGCTGGCTGTTCACAGAGCTTTGTGTCCAAGCACATTAATAGAGAGGCGAAGGGAAGAAAAAGTTGTAAAAAAAAGTTGAAAAAAATGTACAAGCAATAGGGATAACCGCACCCTGGAGAGGATTGTGAAACAAAACCCATTCAAAAATGTGGGGGAGATTCACAAAGTGGACTGCAGCTGGAGTCAGTGCTTCAAGAACCACCACGCACAGACATATGCAAGACATTGGTTTCAGCTGTCGCATTCCTTGTGTCAACCCACTCTTGAACAAGACACAGAAGCGTCTCACCTGGGCTACAGACAAAAAGTACTGGACTGCTGCTGAGTGGTCCAAAGTTATGTTCTCTGATAAAAGTAAATTTAGCATTTCCTTTGGAAATCAAGGTCCCAAAGTCTGGAGGAAGAGAGGAGAGGCACAGAATCCACGTTGCTTGAAGTCCAGTGTAAAGTTTCCACAGTCAGTGATGGTTTGGGGTGCCATGTCATCTGCTGGTGTTGGTCCACTGTGTTTTCTGAGGTCCAAGGTCAACGCAACCGTCTACCAGGAAGTTTTAGAGCACTTCATGCTTCCTGCTGCTGACCAACTTTATGGAGATGCAGATTTCATTTTCCAACAGGACTTGGCACCTGCACACAGTGCCAAAGCTACCAGTGCCTGGTTTAAGGACCATGGTATCCCTGTTCTTAATTGGCCAGCAAACTCGTCTGACCTTAACCCTATAGAAAATGTATGGGGTATTGTGAAGAGGAAGATGCAATACGCCAGACCCAACAATGCAGAAGAGCTGAAGGCCACTATCAGAGCAACCTGGGCTCTCATAACACCTGAGAAGTGCCACAGACTGATCGACCTCATGCCACGCTGCATTGCTGCAGTAATTCAGGCAAAAGGAGCCCCAACTAAGTATTGAGTGCTGTACATGCTCAGACTTTTCATGTTCATATTTTTCAGTTGGCCAATATTTCTATAAATCAACTTTTTGATGATATTTAAATTTTATGACCAGCACCTGTAATCTCCTTTTCATTATGGAGGTGGAAGGTCTTTGACCGCCATCCCCATGAGCATGTCACCTTCCTACAGCTCATGGATAAGCCCTGTCATGACATCACAGGCGACCGATGACACGTTTGGATTTGGCATGCCAAAAACCTATTCCCACAGTGCATGAAAAATGAAGATTTTCATTGTGACATAGACAATATATCATGGCTTATTGAAAAAGACAGAATTTATGCAAATTAGTGTAGTGTGTGCTAAACATTGAAATTTAATTTATTTATTTCTGGTAGTATTTGTTACAATTGATTAGACAAAAAACATGTTGCAATAAAAGTTACTTTTTTGCATCAATGATTGTAGAAGATGTCTTCACTGGTCACACTTCTGATTATGGGATAGAAATTATGGACATTATTTTCTATCTGTTGTGATGGGTAATGTACAGTAAGAATCTTGCCTAATGTGGAAACAGTGAAATAAACTGTAACACATTATCTTTAGCACTGCAATTAGTCATTTTGATATACGTCTTGCATTTTTTGGTCTTGGACTAACTGATTGTTACAATGACTTGACTGAAAGAATTGCATTGTGTTATGTTTTCATGACTTAACAAATGTACTTGTTGTATTTCACCAAAAACGTAGTGGTTGAATCACTGATCTGAAAGGTGAAAGGTCTTTATAAACCAAATGCAAAATCAGTTGTTTTGATTTACGAGTATGATCTGTCAAGAAATAAGAGTTTTGAGTCACTGCAGCATTCTATTGATAATAGTACCAAAGTGACTGAAAAGAAATGTGAATGGGCTTAACTGGGCTCTGGGGTATTATCAATGCCTTGTAAATGGTCTTATATCCTACCCTTGATTGGTGCTTTTGAAAAACCTCATTCCTGATTTGCTTGAATGTTCCTTTGTATTCATGATTTCGTTTTTTGTTTAGAATTGTACTAACCAAGAGTGGGGCCTTCCAGAGACAGGTATATTTAACTGCAAATCATGCAAAACACCTTAACGGTGTAAATATTCCATTAATTCCACTAATGAATGACTTCTGAAGACAGTTGCTGGCAACCCAGCTCATTCAGGCATGACATGGCAAATGGGGTGAATACTTACACAATCAATTATTTTCTAATATTTGTAATTAATTTAGAACAATATGTAGATGCAATTTTTCACATTGACATTATGGGCATTTTTCCACATAGTAGGCCTGTGAAGCACTGCATGTAGCATATGTGTCCACTCTCCAAACGTCCTCAATATAACCATAAGAGAGAGGAACATGGGAATATCATAATTAGTCCAAGCTGTAGACATATAGGTGGGTGAATGCTGACTGCTGAGATTACAGAGTCCACCTCCATCTACTCTTCCCATGGAGCTGATCCCTGCCCCAAACACACAAAGGACAAAAGGAAGGAAGTTCTGAATTTTGGATCAACATCCAATTCGGTTCATATTTACTCCCACTTGACCCCCCTCACTGTTCATCATACACCCACACCTCACAGACAAGCATACATCAGTGGGGGAGGCTGAATGTGAATTTTGGCAAAGGCTTTGTGGATCTTTCTCTATCGGCAACCAAGTTTGTCCAATGTGCTTAAACAAGTGCTGTCAGACGTTATGTTTTTTTACATGGATCATGGCCGGGGGTTTGGTAAGTAGTTTAGGAACTTTATATTTATGTTCTCTGTAACTTAACACACAAATTCCCTTAGAGATTACTAGTGCCATTTCCTTAAAATCATCAGTAACGTCCATCTGGCCAAGGGCCATGTTTAGGCCAGTTACTGGACATTTTATAGCTTTCACAACCACTAAGATGGCAATGTGAATTAATTAAGAAATACGCCAGAAAGCACTCAGTATAGCATCAATGTGTCAGGAAATGGGCACCTCAAAACTTTCCATTTTACTGCACATTGCATCCTACGCATTACTTGAACGCAGTCACACTTTTCTCACTGCATGTGCGACTAGCTCCAAATTTTGTGAACATATCAAACAGGAACTATGCACACAAAAAGCAGATGTGTGGGGGAGGAAAATGAACGCCCCTGCATGCCTGTGGCAGAGACAGATTCCAAACTTCCAACCTACATTTCCATTTCAGTCATTAAAGGGAAGTTCCTCCATGTTCTTCTGTCCAGATTCACTTTCAGTAAGATAATTATTTGTTAAAATGGTCAGTTGAGACAACAACATATCATTGTAATAGTACACCATATTGCTGTTTTTCTCTATTATCCAAAAAACTGATGTCAAATTCATCTCAACTGCAATGTTATGAGCACAGCAGTATTCATTGCTTTTGCAGGACAGTCATTTCATGACTTTCACAAGCAATGTCAATGCAAAGCATATTTTTGCCCAACAATAGGTCAAACAAATGTATAGTGTTTGGTAACAGCTGATACAAACTACATGCTTACTCTTACACAAAATGTCTTTGCACACTTGTTCAATCAGTTTTATATATGCATAAAACAGGTCACTCATGAGCTGCTATTTGCAAGAATGGACCAAGCAAGAAGAAGAAAGGAGGGGCTCAGATGTGTGACGGTGGATAGTCCAAAGTGAAATACAAAGAACTATATTTTAAAATTAAATGAACGGCACAATTTTGACCCTATCAATCATGGCCTCTTCATGCGAAAGACTTGGAAACGGGCCCAGACAAATGTCAGCAGATTAACAGTGGCATCATTAGAATGAATATTCAAGAATGACATGAGGTCAATTTCAATGTTGTACCACACTGTCTAGAGTACAATATAGAGTGGCTCTCAAAATTATTCACCCCACTTGAACATTTCCACATTTTATTGTGTGACAAAAGGAAATAAAAATGTACAACCCTTTCAAAAAAGCTGGGACAGCGGCAACAAAAGACTAGAAAAGTTGTGTTTCACAACTTATTAGGTTAATTGGCAAAAGGTCAGTTACATGATTAGGTATAAAAAGAGAGGATGATTCTTTCAGAAGCAAAGATGGGGAGGAGTTTATCACTCTGTGAAAGACTGCACGGGCAAATAGTGCAACAACTGAAGAATAACGTTTCTCAATGTAATATTGCAAAAGGTTTGGGGATCTCAAAATCTACAGTACATAACATCATCAAAGGATTCAGAAAATCCAGAGAAATCTCTGTACGCAAGGGACAAGGCCGAAAACCAATGGAAGACTGTGATCTTCGGGCCTTCTGGTGGCACTAAATTATAACATTCACTCACTAACACAGATTTAGACAGATTTGTGAACAATATTTGAGAGAAATAGGCCTTTTGTGTACACAGAGAAAGTCTTAGATCTTTGAGTTTAGCTCATGATAAATGGGGGCAAAAAGTGTAATTTGTTGTTGCGTATATAATTTTGTTCAGTGTAGTTGTTTGGCTCCTTTCTAAATCATAATGATAACAGAAATCACCCAAATGGCCCTGATCAAAAGTTTACATACCCTTGAATGTTTTGCCTTGTTACAGACACACACTGGTGAAAATAACAATTAAAGATGATATTCCCACAACTGTGGCTTTTTAAATTGCAATTAGTTTCTGTGTATAAATAGTCAATGAGTTTGTTAGCTCTCACGTGGATGCATTGAGCAGGCTAGATATTGAGAAATGGGGAGCAGAAAATAAGTGTCAAAAAACACTTGTGTAACAAGGTAATGGAACTTTATAAAGATGGACAAAGATATACAGTGGATATAAAAAGTCCACACACCCCTGTTAAAATGCGAGGTTCTTGTGATGTAAAAGAACGAGACAAAGATAAATTATGTCAGAACTTTTTCAACCTTTAATGTGACCTATAACGTCCCTCATCTTCATCGGCTTATCCGGTATCGGGTCGCGGGGGCAGCAGCTTTGCACTCGGCCGCGAACCGGTCCAGTGAGTGCTGAAGGTCACAGACCGATGATGCCATCAGGACCACATCATCCGCAAAAAGCAGTGATGAGATCCCCAGCCCACCAAACTGCAACCCCTCCCCACCCCGACTACGCCTCGATATCCTGTCCATAGAAGTTACAAACAGGATTGGTGACAAAGCACAACCCTGGCGGAGGCCAACCCCCACCTTGAACGAGTCCAACTTACTACCGAGAACCCGAACACAGCTCTCACTTTGGACGTACAGGGATTGGATAGCCCTCAAAAGGGACCTCCTCACCCCATAGTCCCACAGCTCCTCCCACAGTATCTCCCGGGAGACCTGACCTATAACGTGAACAATTCAATTGAAAAACAATCTGAAAAAAATATTTGATTCTGGTTTTGTTTGTTGTTATTCTGTCTCTCACTGTTCAAATACACCTACCATTAAAATGATAGACTGATCATTTCTTTGTCAGTGGGCAAACGTACAAAATGAGCAGGGGATCAAATACTTTTTCCCTCACTGTAGATATATTTAAATAAAGCAAACAATATTTAAATGTGTCACATCTAAGAAGAGCTAGAATAATATTCTTGCTTAAAAATGTACAAGGACAATATATATTCATTTTAAAACATTAATATTCAATAGGACAACACATATTTCAATCCATTAATTTTAGTGTGCATTTTCTAATTATTTGAAAAATAATAATCTCAGTTTCAACATTTGTTATGTTGTCTTTGTGCAATTTACAACTAAATATAGAGATAAAAGATTCACACATCATTGCATTCTGGTTTTATTAGCATTTAAAAAAACAAAGAAGTAAAATTAGGGGTTGTTGCACACAGCACAAAAGCATCCAAAAGTGAAAAATATAATCTACTAATTGTTCTGTTTGTTACAAATATAAAACAGAAAATAATTTATTGCATACAGTTGAGAGAACAAGTATTTGACACCCTGCCGATTTTGCTGGTTTTCCTACTTACAAAGCATGTAGAGGTCTGTAATTTATATCACAGGTACACTTCAACTGTGAGAGACGGAATATAAAACAACAATCCAGAAAATCACATTGTATGATTTTTAAATAATTAATTAGCATTTTATTGCATGACATAAGTATTTGATCACCTACCAACCAGTAAGAATTCCGGCTCTCACAGACCTGTTAGTTTTTCTTTAAGACGCCCGCCTGTTCTCCACTCATTACCTGTATTAACTGCACCTGTTTGAACTGGTTACCTGTATTAAAGACACTTGTCCACACACTTAATCAAACAGACTCCATCCTCTCCACAATGGCCAAGACCAGAGAGCTGTGTAAGGACATCAGGGATAAAATTGTAGACCTGCACAAGGCTGGGATGGGCTACAGGACAATAGGCAAGCAGCTTGGTGTGAAGGCAACAACTGTTGGCGCAATTATTAGAAAATGGAAGAAGTTCAAGATAACGGTCAATCTCCCTCAGTCTTGGGCTCCATGCAAGATCTCACCTCGTGGGCCATCAATGATCATGAGGAAGGTGAGGGATCAGCCCAGAACTACACGGCAGGCCCTGGTCAATGACCTGAAGAGAGCTGGGACCACAGTCTCAAAGAAAACCATTAGTAACACACTACGCCGTCATGGATTAAAATTCTGCAGCGAAAGCCAGGCCCCCCTGCTCAAGCCAGTGCATGTCCAGGCCCGTCTGAAGTTTGCCAATGACCATCTGGATGATCCAGAGGAGGAATGGGAGAAGGTCATGTGGTCTGATGAGACACAAATAGAGCTTTTTGGTCTAAACTCCACTCGACGTGTTTGGAGGAAGAAGAAGGATGAGTACAACCCCAAGAACACCATCCCAACCGTGAAGCATGGAGGTGGAAACATCATTCTTTGGGGATGCTTTTCTGCAAAGGGGACAGGACGACTGCATCATATTGAGAGGAGGATGGATGGGGCCATGTATCGCAAGATCTTGGCCAACAACCTCCTTCCCTCAGTAAAGCATTGAAGATAGGTTGTGGCTGGGTCTTCCAGCATGACAACGACCTGAAACACACAGCCAGGACAACTAAGGAGTGGCTCCGTAAGAAGCATCTCAAGGTCCTGGAGTGGCCTAGCCAGTCTCTAGACCTGAACCCAATAGAAAATCTTTGGAGGGAGCTGAAAGTCCGTATTGCCCAGCGACAGCCCCGAAATCTGAAGAATCTGGAAATGGTCTGTATGGAGGAGTGGGCCAAAATCCCTGCTGCAGTGTGTGCAAACCCGGTCAAGAACTACAGGAAAGTATGATCTCTGTAATTGCAAACAAAGGTTTCTGTACCAAATATTAAGTTCTGGTTTTCTGATGTATCAATTTCTTATGTCATGCAATAAAATGCAAATTAATTACTTATAAATCATACAATGTGATTTTCTGGATTTTTGATTAGATTCCGTCACACACAGTTGAAGAGTACCTATGATAAAAATTACAGACATCTACATGCTTTGTAAGTGGAAAAACCTGCAAAATCGGTGGAGTATCAAATACTTGTTCTCCCCACTGTAAGTGTTCACCCTTGTCAATTAATATAGTAGAGGCATCTTAGGCAGCAATTACAGCCACATGTCTATTTGGATAATTCTCAACAAGTTTTGCGTATCTGGACACAGCAATTTCTTAGCAAAATAGTTTAAGCTTCATCAATTCAGATCGGGACCTTAGGTAAACAGCAATTTTCAACTCTTTCCAGATACTCTTAATTGGATTTAGGTCTGCGCTTTAACTGGGTACTTCAGGACATTTACCTTCTTTTTAAGCTACTTAGGGATTGTCTTTGGTTGTATGTTTGGGATCATTGTTTTATTCCAGGATTTTTCGGTACTTTGCTGCATCAATTTTTCCCTCTATCTTGACAATCTTTACAGGCCCTGACAAGAAGCAAAACATTCCAGGAGCATGATGCTGTCAAAACTGTGCTTCATTGAGGTGTTAGGCTTTTGTGAAGTAGTTTGTAAATTTGCAATATGCGTCTACCAGCTCAGCCATGCCAGACTTTATCCAAATACAGTATTTTACAATTACAATCTTAATTATTTTCAGACTTTTGTTGTCTTCACTTGGATATTGTGAGTTAGTTACTATGTGTAAATTAAGCAGGAAAAAGTCAGATTTTATGTGTTTACTTTTCAGGCTGTAAGGTGAATATTTTGAAAAGGGTTGGTGCCTGCCCATACTCACTTTACATGCATTTAATGCCTGTGACAAATCTCAGTTGAAACTCTTGGAGTTTGAAACTAGTCTGGAACAAATTCCAATGCCACAGGGCTAAATAAGTAAAACAGCTTTCTCAAATGTTATTCTGATTTTAGGAACCACTATTAATAAGCTGGAGTGTGAAGATATAGATGATATTTCATTTCTGGCTGTATTGCAAAAGGGCAGAGATAAAGTGGCAGTTTTTCCAAAATAGTCTCTTAGATCATAATACACCAGTGAAATTGAATACTAGCCTCATGTTTATGTAGTTTTCCTGTATTGTCCTGTTTGTCCTGTGCTAACACAGTCAGATTTAGAGAGGAAAAAAATACATAGTGGTTAGCACGGAAAAGTTTAGAGTAAGTAACCTATTTTCTTTACTTCAAGTCCAGATAATTGATTCAACAGCTCAGATAAACTACTCTTAGCCCCATGTCCCTCATTGTCATACCATATACAAGAACATTGCCTAATGTACAGTGTCATGGATGTCATTAGAGATCATTGTTCTTCTTCCTCTTCCTCTCCCTTATCCACCTCCTTACATTCTTCCTCTCTGCTTTGCAAAGAGAGTTGTGTCTTGGGTATTGCACAAAATGTTGAATTATACCAACATTTGCTTAGAAACAGGTAAATAGTCCTTCTGGGACCTGGCAAAATGCTTTTGTGTATATTGTTCATAGAACTTATTTTGGTCCGTTAGCGATTGCGAAATGTAATTTTGTTTGAATGTTCCCTCTCACAATTTTCTGTATGTAGGAGGACTCTCATATAATTACATTTGATCAATCTTGCTTAAATATTAACTGTTGATACATTTTGCCACAGGAAAAATATCTAAAACCAGGATATAAGCAATAAGGCAGTGATTCTGTTCTGATTTGTCTGCTTCAAAGAATGCTATCTTGAGCTATTCCATATGCAACACTTCTGGTAGATTTGTTTTTTCTTTATACTAATGTCCAAACAGAATTAAATACTGCAGTTTGTTTGTACGTTATAGAATATAAATTGATCTCTAGTGATTTTTTTAAAGTATTATTGTAATTAATTATTTTTTAGTAATACTGGCTAGCTTCATAGCAAGACTCCTTAAAACACCAGTGTCTGGAGTGGATATTAATAGCTATCCATAAGCTATAGTTTGAGGCAAGCTTTCACAGTCCAAGTTCTGCCAAACGTCTTGATTCGCCAACCTAACTTGTAATTAGGCCAGGCTGCCTAAATCCCACTTTGGGTGTATAAAACCACCAGTGGAAGTTTGAAGGGAATTTAATTTTTTTAGGGGGAAGGTTGAGAGGGGTTAGAAAGGTTTTGGGGCAGGGATGTGGGACCGGGGCTGAGGTTTTAATTCTTCATTACAACTGTAGTGAGAGGGTGTGGTATCAACAAAACAGGGCCAGGCTAAATGCACTGTTACTGCCTAACCCTGGGGTAGTAAAAATGAATGACATAGCTTACAGCCGTGTTGCAATCCACCCTGTGTTTTTCGTACCTCTTGAGGGAAAAACATTGTGGGCTCAGTGCTTTTATACATCCCACCAAATCAGTTTCTTAAGGGAACAATGTTAACTGGAGTGCTCTTAAAATTCCAGTTTTCTTGTCTTGAAAACTGAGAGAAAACACACAGTGGGAATCCTGGATTTATAAACCTCCATCATTTGTTGATATAGTTGCGGTACTGACTGGAAAAGAGGCCGTTGTTTTCTGGGTGTGTAGAGTTTGGGAATTTTGGTTTTAAATTACATTTGGTGCCAACCTTATCCCATCCCCAAACTGCACAAACTAGTGCTATGTTTTTTGTCCAAGTTTACCGCAAATAGGAAGAAAACGCTAAAGCAAACAACCCAAAACCACTTCCTCGCATGTTTCTTGCATATAACCACATTGCCATCCCCCCTGGGCAGACCTAAGGGCTGCCGAAGGATCAAACTTAGCACAGACTTGCAGTAAACAAGATGACCGAGTCATGTGCCACACAGATCTGTGGCAGAGGACTGTGTCACGGTCTCACTCTTTATCAGGGCATCTGGAAAAAAGTATGGAAGGGAAGGACGTAGATAACTGGATGTTGAAGATGAGAAGAAACAACAGCTTTTGAGTGAACGTCTGTCATAATCGTGAGCAGCGGCATAGGTCAAGTTTCATAGCCAGTAGCCACCTTGGTTTACATAACAGAGGACAGTGACATTTGTATTTCGTGCTACATGATTTTTCTTGCCTGCTGACCATCTGGTGAGCTCTGTTAGAGTCATAAGAAAGGAAACATCTGGATGACACATGGTGATGTGTGCCCACAACTATGATCACTTCCATGTTAGGGGACTAAATATGATTTCTTATGAACATTTTCACATTTGATGTCAGAATAATACGGGACAGCCCACTTCTTGCACTCACTGTGGTTTTTGTTTGTTGATGCTGGTGAAAGTTGCTGGGCTAGACCCAAATGTTAAGCCCCACAACATACCATTTTAGTTTAGTTTTCTTTAAACTAAATATTTTTGTCAAATTAGCCAGAGATAGGAGGTATGATGTATGTATGATGTATGAGGCATTATTCCACTAGGCTTGAGGCATGTGACAAACAGTAAATGAAGGGAATAACTTGCCGTTACTGGATGGGAATGCGTTATATTTAAACCTTAAGTGCATATAATTACAGGGTTAAACTACATGCACCCTTACATTTGAATGTTTTCCTGCTTGTGCTGATAAACATATTGGCACACAGCAGTACCAGACATTTACCTCTTATGTTCCTAAAGTGTTTAACTCAGCAAATATATTACCGTTCATATGAAGAAATAAAGGGATGTTAAATGACCTGGCAGATCTCTACAGTATATAACCAAAGAATTCTAAACATTACAATGAAAAAAAATATATTAACAACTGTCCAACAAATCATGTGAATAAGGATATGATTTTTCAGAATTAACCTTTGAACACTTTTAAAATAGTGTAACCATTCATAGTTTTTACATTAGTTTAAAGTGTACACTGGGGCAGCTTTTACATTGGTTTAAAGTGTACACAGGGGCAGTTTTTACATTGGTTTAAGTGTACACTGGGGCATCTTTTACATTGGTTTAAAGTGTACATTGGGGCAGTTTTTACATTGGTTTCAAGTGTACTCTGGGGCAGTTTTTACATTAGTTTAAAGTGTACACTGGGGCAGCTTTTACATTTGTTTAAAGTGTACACTGGGGCAGTTTTACCATTTGTTTAAAGTGTACACTGGGGCAGTTTTTACATGGGTTTAAGTGTAAACTGGGGCATATTTTACACTGCAGTTTGTTAGTGTAAGTACATGTCTACCACTCTGGCTGAACATTCTCATATATGGCATGTTCATATTCAACATCAATTGTACCACTGGAAAAATATCTGTGAAAACCTTTTAATAGTACAAAAAACTAGAACACAGTAAAACAATTTTTTTGAAGGTTTGATCGAAAAAACAAACACATCTTAGGTGATAATTCTTACAACTAGATGTATTGTCCATTTCTGGAGAACTTTCAGGACAGTTTCTGTATATACAATTACAAACTATTCGTTTGCTTGCTTGGAACAATATAATCATAAAATTGAAAGTAGAAGCATTAAACTGTTTGGACTGTACAGGCAACTGACCCATTGTTAGTCAGTACCTTTCTCTAAATGTAGTTATTACTACATCTATAATATTCTCATGCATCAGTCATGTTGTTACAGCAACATATAATTACATGCAGGCATGATTTGTCTATGTTATTATTGGTGACTCCCATTAACCGTGGGATAATGTCATTGGTAGACGTTTAGCTCCAAATTGAGATAAAGAAGGTCCTTGAAATAGGTGAGATAAGAAGAGTTAAATAGGGAGTTGAGACAAAACGATCCTGTCAGCAAAAACAGACTGAAACATGAACATGAAACTTTTCATTCTTCTGACACTGTTTGGAGGGGCAGGTAATTTTGACTCATCACCTCATGTCAAAATTAGTTCAGAGAACATTTACAAGTACATTTTAATAATTTAGCACATTTTCTAATCACATGCAACTTACAGTTAGTTCATTCATTTTAAGATAGATAGGTGGTACAACCACTCAACTTTATATTAGTATGTACCCCTTCTTCAGTGAAGTACCAAAATCAGTGTCAGAAGTAAAAGAATAACAAATCATAAAGTAACAAGAGGTAGTTCTGTTAATGTTATCTCATGATTCTTTTTATTAAAAGATACACACCCATAATAAATTACAATTAATATTACAGATATTTATTTTGTTTCAAAATACAACACACCAAAATGGATGTTATCACTGAATTGTCATGAAAATCCTAAGATGTCATTCAAAGCTTCTGTTCATTTTATTTACTTCTACACTTTAGTTGCCCAAGAGGGGAATGAGAAGATCGTAGGTGGATATGAGTGCCGGAAAAACTCTGTGCCCTACCAGGTTTCTCTCTACACAGACTACCACTTCTGTGGAGGGATCCTACTGTCTAGTGAATGGGTCCTCTCTGCTGCCCACTGCTACACATCGTAAGTGCTGACTGCAGATTTCCCGTGTTACATTTCTTCCACTTTAATGTTATGATTTTATCTTCTGGTGCAATAAAATCCATATATGAAAACATACACTATTTTCTTTAATGTTAGTTTTGGTAAAAGAAAACTAGCCTGTGGCCAGGGAAGAAGGCAGTGTATTGATAAAAAAACAAACATTTGACATGGTCTTTTCTGCTCTTTGTAATGTTATTTTTATTGGTTGGGTCAATTAGAAATGTGACCATGTTTCCTTGTGCAGTACCATCTCTTCCAACTACTACTGGATCATCTGTACCTTCCAGGTCTCCGTTGCAGGTACGCCTGGGGGAGCACAACATCAAGGAGCCTGAAAGCACGGAGCAGCAGATCATGTCTGCCCAGTTTATCCGCCACCCAGACTACAACTCTGGTACCCAGGACAATGACATTGCGCTGATCAAGCTGAGCCAGCCGGCCACCTTGAACGGCTATGTGCGCCCTGTGGTTCTCCCCGTGAAGTGCGGAACTACCGGGACCATGTGCCAAGTCTCCGGCTGGGGAAACCTCCGCGCCAGCAACCAAGGCTGTGAGTGGGATGTGTGTGTATATCCGTGGGTTAGTGTGCACATGTTTGCATGTATATTGATATGACTCCATGGGTGAGTACGTGTTTGTGTGGGTGTGTAAAACAGCTGCACCCAGAAGACCCACTCACAGTGTGTACAGCACCAGATAAGATATGCTGCTTTTGAATGGCTAACAGCTGTAGATAACAGTGACTTAGTGAGTTTGGACAGGTCCAGTCTTTTAGAAAAATCCCAAGTGATCTGTACCTTTTCTGATTCTTAATGCCTTGTTACATGTGCGTCTCGTCTATTGTTTTGCTCTTCCAGCAAGGTACCCTGACACATTACAGTGTGTTGACATCCCCCTCCTGAGTGATAACACCTGTCTGGAAGCCTATTTCTTCCAGATGACTGAAAACATGATTTGTGCTGGCTTCATGGAGGGGGGCAAGGACTCCTGCCAGGTAAAAGCCAATAGACCTGAGGGGATTTTCGTCATCATTTATTTTCTTGATTTCATAGTTTGCACCATGATGAAACAACACTGTAGCTGATTATCTATTTCCAGTATCTCTCCATGTTCCTCCGTCCCTACCCGTCTGTCTGGTTGTTATCTTCCTTTAACACTTGCACCACCGTGCAATCGTGCAATCACTCTCTTACATTCTCCCTCTCTCTTTCTCTTCCTATCTCTCCAACCTCTCAGGGGGACTCTGGTGGCCCTCTGGTGTGTGGTGGGGAGCTGCAGGGTGTTGTGTCCTGGGGTCATGGCTGTGCCCTCAGGAACAAGCCTGGTGTCTATACTAAAGTATGCAACTATATCTCATGGATCCGAAACACCATGGCCTCCAGTTAAAGATCCAATCCAGGATCTTAAGCACAAGAAATGTGTGTTATAATTCAAATAAATACATTTGGAACAGATCAAAGATATTGTGATTTCTTTTTCTAGAGGTGATCATGATGTTGTTAGGCCTGGGCTTCCATGTCCAACTCCAAAAATCGATTTCCTTGTTTTTTTAGGTCACTTTACTGCAGGTGGGATGGTATTAATAAACACATGCAGCAACAGACAAGGGTGTCTGGTGACAGGGACGCTGACAGGAATGACAGGGCCTGGGACAGAATTTAACATTCAGGACCCAAACCACAGGCCAATAAATGTATTAATAGTAATTAAATGACTGTCCAAAAAACAAGTCATAAAGATTTTATTGTTTAATGCTTTAATTCTTAATTAGGCCACATTCAAATCCCTTTGTTTTCAACACAGGTAATTAATTATGCCACATCTTTTCAATTCATAACCTACTCAGTCCCAATCAGCCATTACTGAACTGCTACACATATTTAGACGTTCTCTTTTAGATTTGTCCTTCCATTTCTATGCTGCTAGTTTTGGTTGCATGGTGGCAATTACAGCATTTTGCAATTACTCATCCGTCAGAAAGGGATTCTGCACCAATGCCCGATAGAGAATCACGTTCCGAATAAAAATATGAAAAATGGAATTAACTGTTCCAAAAAAAGCACTAACTCAGAGTTCAACAACGTTCTTCTTAGCTTTGCTAATGTTAGCTTAGGGTTTCTGGTAGCTAGCTACAGAGAGTTGGTCTAAGCCTTCTTTGCTATTTTTGTAGTGTATGCTGCAGTAGACAAGGGAGGAACTGTCGTCCTGGTCTCTAGCTGCCATTAGAGTTTCTTACAGTAAGCAAACTTCACCCCTTACGGCATAGTTATGCTATATATAATATAATCCAGGTAAAATAAGCCAAGGAGGAAAGCCTGCCTCGCTGAAGGCGATTGGCTGGAACGGGATTGGCTGGAAAGTAGCGGCATGCTCCAAAAATGATAAAATGACATTCCACAGGCTCTTTACTTTTTACTTTACTTTACTAAACTGACAATATAAATGAAGCATTTCTGTTTATTGAATGATTTATCATGTGAGCTGTCTTTGTTTAATGACATTATGGGGATGACTTTGAATGACTTTGTATAGTCTGAATTTGTTGTTATCAGTGAGAGGTAGAAAAAATATAAAAAGTTACAACTTGTCTCCCTCTGCTGGCTTTACAGTGTTTTGTCATTTTAAAAGAACTTTCCAGTGAAAATAAGGCTTCAATAAGTTAATGTTCTGTTCTAAACTAACAAAAAACATTGAATGTTGTTTCACAAAAAAAAAAAATCCCTAGACTGTGATGTAATACTCCTGAGTAGGATGAGCTGGAAAATCTGCATTCTATAGTTAGATGAGGCAGCCAATCACTGGTCTAACACTCAAGAGTTGAATCATTTGAATGTCCGGTATATGCCCAAACCATTCATGTGTAGGGTTATTCTCAAACCATTCCTACACAGAAAAGTGTCATTTCAATGTACTTCATGACATTAAAAAACATAATTGGAAGGAAACTATTTAGCTCATATTGTAATTAAATAATAAATAATTATAGTTCAAATTTCGAAGAAATCTGTATAGGCTTGCTCGATTATCAAAAAACATGATTAGGAGTTTCCCCAAAGACCAAAAGATGTCTGGCAGAGATTGACAAATTATACTCATTGCATTTCATTTATGATCTTAGTGTGGGAAAATTCTCACAATATGGTTGAATACCAAGATTTTCCCAATCTGTCCGCCATCCAAAATACACCAACAACCACACCCTTCTCCATTACATCATAATGACCCGGCTAAGGACTCTGTTGGCCCTGTGGCCTGAAGCATACTATTTGGGTCTGACCTGAGGCCTGTGGATTCATTCATAACCACTCTAGTGGCAATGGGTGTGGGCCTTCAGCAATCCTGTCAAAAGATATACATGTCCATCAAGAGCTAGCCACTTTGAAATGAGAATGAGTGAACTCAATAAAGCAGAATTGAAAGCTGTCTTCTGTGTTCATTCATATTGAACCAGTTAAACTCAAAAAGTCAGTGACCATGGAAAAAACACAATTAAAACGAAAATGGTATTTTTGTTTTGATTAACATCATAATACTATGTCTAATTTCATTAGCATTTTGGCATGTTATCATAAATTAAGTACATTCAAAATAAATTACACTGCTCAAAGAAATTAAGGGAACACGTAATCATCACAGTATAACACCAAGTCAATTAAACTTCAGGGAAATCAGTCTGTCCAATTAGGAAGCAAAAGCGTTACAGGAGGAGAGCTGGACTGGGCATCAACCCAGCAGCAGGACCAGTCGCTGCTCCTTTGTATGAGAACGGTAACACTTTCCGATAAGGGTACATGAACTACCATTAACGAATACAGTAGTTAACATGACGAAATGATGAACAATGACATGAACAAACAGTTAATAATGATAACCCTTAATTTATTAATGATTTACAAATGCATTAACTAACAGTGTGTAGTGTAATTTGTTCATGTTGGCACAGGACATAGATTCATGTCGTTATTTGCAGGAACACACAGTTTGTACTGTAATTGTTTGATGCTGATGCAGGACATGCATTCATGTAGCTAGTTGTTTGCATGAATAGGTTAAGTACTATACATTATTAACTAGATAATTACATTTTTTAATATGATTACAGTGCGGCCACCATTATTACTAAGATAGGCAGGCTACTTGCGTCTTCAAATAGGTGTGACGCGCACAAAATGTATGGTCGCATTTAGGGTTTTGTATTGTTTGAAATGGGGATGCATTACATATATTAAAGGACACTTACTAGGGTTGGCCAGTAGGGGGCAGAGAGACGTGGCCGCTTTGCGTTGGGACTGAATTTGATCCAAACAAACACCTGCGCATTCTAGTAACTCTTGAAGGCCATGTATTAATTCTCATAATTTATCCTGTTTTCCAGGTCGGTAATGTACAAAAGTACACTGGACATTTCAAAACTTGCCTGTTAAAGTGTATGTAGAGAGTTGGAAAGCATAGTAATTTTATATCTATGAGCTAGACAGAAAACGTTGAATGTAAAATGCCATGATGGTGCTGCCTTCCTTTGAAAAAAACGAATTTGTTACAGTACTGTATGAACATTTTAAAACAACACTCCTGACAATATCCCTAGGATTAATATAATAGAATTTTGTAATTGTATTGTTTAGGAACTTTGCAGTTGTTGCACTGTAAGGGTTAGCGATTAGCTAGTTCCTGTTAGCTGGCTCCAGTTAGCTGTATGCTCGCTCCAGTCAAGTTTGTTAGTTTCGGTTAACACTACGCTAGCTTGCTCAGCCATATTATGTTCGTGTTAACATTAAGGTTATTTGCAATTGTCTAATCCTTTTACCAGATTTTACTACACTAGCTGAACATGAAGGTGTTATACACATAAGTACAACATTACTGCTGTATAAGAACTTTGTGAAATGTCTGATATAAAAAGGGCTTGATAATTAAATTTGATTAACTGATTAATGTGACTTGCCTGTTTACACTTCTACTAAAAATACATTACTCATCTCTTCCTTTATGATGTCCACGTTTCCAGAGTGGTTGTTTTACAAATTGTCTTTATAGCCCACACTTATTCCTGTCATACTTGAAGGGAGGATTATGTGCTATCACTAGTATTCTAACACCAAACCATTAGTTCATACCCTTTTGCCCACTGAGTAACCATTGAGCTGGAATAAAGCATTAATAAAGGATGCCTCACTATTAGGTAATTATTTTGTGTCCCTTTAAGTTATGAATTATTCTACCTTAACAATCACTAACTAATGACACATTGGTAGCTATAAACCCTCAATAACTGATACTTCACCATTAGTTAATTCTTTTGTGGCCCCTTAAGTAAAGTGATTAATTATCCTACATTGATAATCACTAACTAGCGACATGAGTTCATGTTCTGTCTCCACATAATCAAATTACAATACACTGTTACTTAATGTATTTGTAAGTCAATATTAAAGTAGGGGTTATCATTAATAACCGTTTGTTTATGTCTTTGTTCATCATTTGTTCATGTTAACTACTGTATTCGTTAATGGTAGTTCATGTATTCTTATCAGAAAGTATTACCGGAAGATCAGGAGGAGCACTGCCAGAGCCCTACAAAATGACCTCCAGTGGGCTACTGGTGTGCATGTTTCGGACAAAACTGTCAGAAACAGTCTCCATGAGGGTGGCATGAGGGCCCGACACCCTCTAGTGGGACCTGTGATCACTGCCCAGCACCATGCAGCTTGATTGGCATTCACCAGAAAACAACAGAATTGGCAAGTCCACCATTGGCGCCATGTTCTCTTCCCAGATGAGAGCAGGTTCACACTGAGCACATGTGACAAGCGTGAAAGAATCTGGAGACGCTGTGGTGAACGTTATGCTGCCTGCAACATCATCCAGCATGACTGGTTTGGTGGTGGGTCAGTGATGGTCTGGGGAGGCATGTTCTTGGAGGGTCGCACAAACCGCCACATGCTAGCCAACGGTTCCCTGACTGCTGTTAGGAAGCGGGATGAAATCCTCAGACCCATTGTCAGACCTTACGCTGGTGCAGTGGACCCTGGGTTCCTCCTGATGCAGGACAATGCCCGGCCTCATGTGGCCAAAGTGTGTAGGCAGTTCCTGGATGACAAAGGCATTGATGCCACTGACTGGACCTCACGTTCCCCAGACCTGAATCCATTTGCCATCTCATCAGGAGCATGCCCAGACACTGTGGGGAGTGCATACAGGCACGTGGGGGCCATACACATTACTGAGTCACATTATGAGTTGCCGTGATGAAATTCACGCAAGTTGGAACAGCTTGTGATTTCAATTGTACACTTTGATTTTCGGTGTCAGTTTGAATCCAGCCCTGAGTCGGTTGGTGATTTTGGTTTCCACTGACCGTTGATATGTCATTTTGTTCTCAACGAATTACACAATGTACAGTAAAGATTTTGACCTTTAATATATTTAATTCTTTGAGACCTGATTTGTGATTTAAGTGTTCCCTTAACTTTTTTGAGCAGTGTATAAAGCAAAAATTCCGAGACACTTTTACAGCAGTAGAAGAACAAGAAACCAGGCAAGCCTGGCTCAGCCGGACCACAACAGAAGGTATTGCCCTCTTCAGATTCGAAACAGGGTCACCCATTTGAAAGGCTGTGTCGCTAACCACTACACCACAGAGCTCTACGTTCAATGCGTGTCAGTATAGCCCCTATCTTGAACAAATCCTCTTTTGTCACTGGCCGTATAAACAGCTTATTAGCCAGTAACAGGCTTTACCAGTATCTGCTAACTTTCTGGAATAGTCATAGGAATTGAACAATTGCTAGCGAGTCTGCCAAAGCTATTTCATTTCGTGGCATAAGAACGTATTTTTTTCTTTCATGGCATACTTTTTTCTTTCATTCGTGAATGACATTGTACAATAACTATCAAGAAAGGTGATGATAACTTTTTCATCAAGTGAAACGATTAGAGAATCATGGAAATAAAATAAATAAATGTTGTTGTTCACAATAGATTTGAAATTGAGCCTTCCACGTGACAGGCACTGTCTTTAACCATAACGCCATGGGCATTATGCATTTCACCAGTCGCTAAACACTACTGAGCATTGTGTTAAACTGATTAACGTTTCTTATTAAGTTTACCTCCACCAGAAATAGCGTCTATGAGCTGTTAGCTTTTGCCACCGGCCGTTTTAACAGCTTATTAGCCAGTAATAGGAATAATCATAAGAATTGAGCAATTTCTAGCGAGACTGAAGATGAACTTTTCAATGCCAGAAACAGTCGCAATATAACCATATACAGTTTCAGCCAGCGAAGTTTTCACCAACATGGAATAATTCACAATGCGTACTTCGTTTCGCCTGCGAGGAGATATGAACTCGGCACCTATAGTCCACAAGACCATTTCTCAAACCACTACGCAATTTAACAAGGGTCAGTCAGTCAGTTTGAAACCTTTAACATATACTGTATGTGTGTGTATAATATATTTCCAGCTCAAACAGGCTCTCAGCATGTTAACACACCATTTGTGATTGTTTTTTATAAATTACCCGCTGTCAACAGGCCGTACATGAACACCTGTACACCTATCCACTAGGAGACAGATTTGACATTTTATGACCACTGTGATTTGAAGGTAGTTTGCTTAAGTGAAAGTAAAAACCCTAACAGAACATTACTCAGTGTGGTCCAATATCTCCACGCCAAGCAGTATCAGGGGAAGGTCCCACAAAAGAACCCAGCCACCCCAGCCGTAGATCAAGGGTATTCAACTCTTACCCTTCAAGGTATGGACCCTGCTGGCTTTATGTTCTACCACATAATTAATATCACCCACCTGGTGTCCCATACATGAGTCAGTCCCTGGTTCTAAGTTTGTGATGAAAAAATGTAACAGTCTTCAAGGTTCAGAGTTGAGTTTGGGGATTATAGACAGTGATACAAATGCTTCAACTTTGTGATAGACAGAATCCTGTCTTTACCCCCAAGCCAAATGACTGTTAAGCAAGGCTGCTAAATGATTATCAAATGACTGCTTGCATTTGTATTCCTTTTTGCACGACCCCTTAAGTATTAATTATACACCAATCAGCCATAACATTAAGACCACCTGCCTAATATTGTGTAGATCCCCCTTTTGCCACCAAAACAGCCTTGACCCCTCCACTAGACCTTTGAAGGTGTGCTGTGATATTTGGCACCAAGACGTTAGCAGCAGATCCTTTAAGTCCTATAAGTTGCGAGGTGGGACCTCCATTGATCCGACCTGTTTGTCCAACACATCCCACAGATGCTCGATTGGTATGAGATCTGGGGAATTTGGAGGCCAAGTCAACACCTGGAACTTGGTGTTGAGTTCCTCAAACCATTCCTGAACAATCTTTGTTTTGTGGCAGGGCTCCTTATCCTTCTGAAAGAGGCCAATGCCATCAGGTATTACTGTTGCCATGAAAGGGTCCAAGAACTGTAATGCTCAAGTAGGTGGTATGTGTCAAAGTAACATCCACATGAATGGCAGGACCCACGGTTTCCCAGCAGAACATTGCCCAATGCATCACACTACCTCCACCGGCTTGCTTTCCTCCCATAGTGCATCCTGGTGCCATGTAAGTGACGCACACACACCCGGCCATCCATGTGATGTAAAAGGAAACGTGATTCATCAGAACAGGCCACCTTCTTCCATTGCTCTGTGGTCTTGTTCTCACGCCCATTGTAGGCGCTTTCGGCAGTGGACAGGGGTCAGCATGGGCACCCTGACTGGTCTGTGGCTATGCCGCCCCATATGCAACAAAATGTGCTGTGTTTTGACACCTTTCTATCAGTACCTGAATTAACTTTTTCAGCAATTTGAGCTACAGTAGCTTGTCTGTTGGATCGGACCACACAGGCCAGCCTTCACTCCCCACATACATCAATGAACCTTGGCTGCCCGCCCATGACCCTGTCACCGGTTCACCGCTCTTCCTTCCTTGGACCACTTTTGATAGGTACCCACCACTGCAGACCAGAAACACAACAGATTTGGAGATGCTCTGACCCAATCGTCTAGCCATCACAATTTGGCCCTTGTCAAAGTCGCTCAGATCCTTACGCTCTCCACTTTTCCCTGCTAGTAACACATCAACTTTGAGGTCAGAATGTTCACTTGCTGCCTAATATATCTGACAGGTGCCATGATAACGAGATTATCAGTGTTATTCACTTCACCCGTCAGTGGTCATAATGTGATGGCTGATTGGTGTACACATCTACACTACCCTCTGCCTACACAAACTCACTCAGAGGTACACACACATTCACACAAATACATAGACGCACTTGTTAATCAACAATATGAATACACATGGACAGTATATTAATGCTGCTCACACTAATCTCATATATTGTGGTTGCTACTGCTACTGTTTATTACCTGCTGCTACTCCTAAATATATGTACATAAACCTAAACACTCAGTACTAGTAAATACATTTAAATAGCAAACATTATATAGTCTTCCATATCATTAAATAGAAAATGTTTTTGTTTTCTATATCATTTTGCATTTATTCCTGTTATTGATCAGTATCAGTGTGTTTATTCATTAAGTAAGCTGTTCGGTGTTAGTCACCACCTTTTGTTCATGAAAAGTTTGATTTGGGGGTGCTGATAAGTGTTGAGCATGTGGTAGTATTGAACCGATATCGAACCGACAGGCGACGCGCGCGTCAAACTGTCTCAGGGATGGACGATGCATGCCAGTCGGCCGAATTCACGCTCGTCTCTTCGATCGATGAACGGATTAAGCGTGCGCATAGGTGGCGAACTGAAACAAAGTTAATTTCAGAATCTCGTCAGCGGGTGCTGAGGGTGCGTCGGGGGAATTCAGCGCCCCGCGGCTATGGATTTGAAAAATGATTATAGGAATATCATATGGTAGAATCCCTTCATCGTCTTTGAAATTGGCTCGGCCTAACAGTTACCTTCTTTGTTATCGATCTTGTGTGGCTATTAGCATTGGGTAACCATTGAGATACACAACATAAGACAAAATATGCAGACTTCCACCAGAGGGCAATATTCAACTTCTAAGCAGATTATACATGCCTAACAAATGAATAAAAATAGCGACCCTTTTAAAACATATTACTGGTCATATACAAGGTAGCAGTGATGCAATATTCTCCAATAGAGATGTTTGGTGGAGATTAGGATAGCGATATTTCCAACACTTTTTGCTAAAAACACGTTGATCACCATATTTTACCATATTTTATTCTAAACCAATGTTTTTGCAACTTATTGTCACCTGCAATCGGTTGATGGCATAAAGTGAATTGTTTCTATTTCATTCTATGCTAGTTGAATATTACTACAACTAGACCTATTACAGAACTGAAAATAAATTGATCAACGTACATACAAAGAGATAGGTACGATAAAAGAAGATGAGATTAATATTCTGGATTATTGTGTGTTTTCCCTGTAACGTAATATTAGATCAATTTATCTCAATAGGATACCTGACAGCCTACCCAGATCTCGAATTGAAAGTGTTGATATATTACAAAACTGAATATTTAATTGATACGTATCCCTGTTGATTTATACTTTGAGACCCCCTTTCTACTTAGATGGAGGATGCACTGACTCACAGGCTCAGTATTATGGGCGTAATTCCCATGATGGTTTGCTTTGGACCGCTGTGCACTCTCATCAGGCAGCATCTTGGGTAAGCCTTTTTCTCAAGGATATAAAGTTATCCACCCTCCCGCGACTTGCTATGAGAGAGAGAGATAGTAGGATACGGAGAGAAAGGTGGATTAATTTGGCACCAGTGTAAGTTAAGAATACACATTTTTATTCTAAGTAGGATTCCTCTTCGTTTAACCATTTGAAGTCGTATGTATTTTTTTTTTGCGCTAAATTGTATACGTCATAAAGTAATTTAAGGATTTCTTTTGAAAATTGATGGATCAAATAAAAACATAATTTGGTGTTTTCATATTCATGCTAACTCCACGTTTGTGGTAGGATGTCTTTGGTATTTGTTTAATCTTATCTGCTACTTTTTGACAGAATTATACCCAACAATATTTTATAGTCTTGTAACAAGCTACCATTATGCCTAAAACCAAGTAAATCTAATATTTTTTAATACTTTTAAGATTAATTGGCTAAACTTAATTTATTAACAATAGTCTACTGTTGCGCTGTAATCCTAACTTTCAGTTGTGTTTTGAGTAATTAAATGACTCCATTCACTTTATTTAATAAATGAATGCTATTGTAATCTTATAAATATAATAGTAATTTAACTGAGCAATTTGTTCCTGTTCAAATCTTAAATGGCAATCTTTTTTGATTGACAACAGATCATTTAAGGAAAGAAAATGGATTTCAAACCATTGCTTAGGCGCGTTGCCTTGATAGTCCGCGCAATCCTGACATTCCTCTTCGCCCTGGTGGTGCTGGGAGTGATGGTGTGGGCCTACATCCAGGGCATCCAGCTGGTCTCTTCCCCGTATGGCATCATCTCGTTCGGTTTCTACGGGCTCTTACTGGGGCTCCATGTCCTCGTCCAGAGCCTGTTTGCCTATGTGGAACACCGCCGCATGAGAACCCAAAGTAAGACCTGCACCTTCACCAAGACCATAGGCTTCACAATCTCAGCCTACCAGGAAGACCCTGAGTACCTGCGCGAGTGCCTCAACTCCATTCGGGCTCTCAAGTACCCTCCGGAGCTGCTGCGGATCATCATGGTTGTGGACGGGAATTCGGACGATGACCTCTACATGCTGGAGATGTTCAGGGAGGTGTTTGCGGACCAGGACCCTGGCTGTTACGTGTGGAGGAATAACTACCATGCGTGGGATCCCATCCAGACTCAGGAGGGAGACATGTGTGAGGTGAATGGCCCAGCCGGGGATGCTGGTTATGGACCGGGGGAAGACCCTCAGAGGAGGGATGTGGAGGATTTAATCAACAGCCGGAGGTGTGTGTGCATCATGCAGAAGTGGGGTGGAAAAAGGGAGGTGATGTACACTGCGTTTAAGGCACTGGGATTGTCAGTGGATTACATACAGGTGAGGCCTTGATTCATGTAGCTTTGTAAGACTCTTGAGGTTGTGAGAAAAAAAAGACCATCCATAAACCAGAGCACACCGTATCTGTATCTTTATTCGTTTTTTGTTCTCTGCTTTCTCTCCTTCTTTCTTGCTCTTTGGCTCATCTCCACTTTAGGTATGTGACTCTGACACCAAGCTGGACCCCCTTGCCACAGTGGAGCTTTGTAAGGTTTTAGAAAGCAACCAGAAGTATGGAGCGGTGGGAGGAGACGTGATGATCCTCAACTTAAAGGAGTCCTACATCAGCTTCATGAGCAGCCTGCGCTACTGGATGGCTTTTAACATTGAGAGGTCCTGCCAGTCCTTCTTCAACTGTGTCTCCTGCATCAGTGGCCCTCTTGGTATGGAAATACCACTTTCCTATGACTGCAATAAACACAAGCTATAACCTCACTTTCCTTAGTGTCCTGAAGTCCATTTGAAGATGCTCTATACCAGTGGTCTCAAACCGGTTCCACGGAGGGCGGAGTGTCTGCAGGCTTTTGTTTTTTCTATAAATTGGTTCCCAGTTCAGACCTAAACAACCAGGTGAGGGAAGAAACTAACCAATTAGTGACCTAATTAATCAATCAATTACAAGGTAAGAGTCAAAACCTGCAGACACCTGGCCCTCCACGGAACCGGTTTGACACCTGTGCTCTATACGCTGATATTATCAACAAATCTGTTGATGAGCAACTGCTTGGTATGGTTACGTATAGTTTCAAAACAAGGGTTTTGGCTAGGGTTGATTTTAGGGTATGGGTAAGTAAATAGTTGAAATGTTACTGATTCAGTCTGATGGGCATGAAAAGATAGACCTTTTGGAACTCTCAAAATGAAGTGCTATGAACGTGAGTTACAAACTCACATTCCTGCAACTGCTGTAAACCAAAGGTATTGTGTAACCTTTTTTTCCTGTGCCCAAAATAAACACAAGATACAACCTCAATCTCCTGTCATGGCTATGAAAAGTTATAATCTCAGTCTTTTGTATTTTATCACTGTCAGTCGTGTAACATAACTATGCTATTGGTATTCAGGAACATAATATTTTACATAACATTTTTCATGTGTATAAACTATTATAATATCGTTTTGGTTTTGTTACATAATTAGGTCTGTACAGGAATGACCTCCTCCAACAGTTCTTAGAGTCCTGGTATAACCAGAAGTTCCTGGGGACTCACTGTACATTTGGGGATGACAGGCATCTCACAAACCGTATGCTCAGCATGGGCTATGCCACTAAGTAAGTATACCTTTCTTAATCAACACCTCTGTCATACTTATCATACTTCATCAAATCTAAACCCTGGTTCTAAAAGACAAAAATTAGATCACAATGGCTTGACATAATACGTTATTATTCATTACTTTCAGATACACGGCCCGCGCCAAGTGCTACACAGAGACACCGGGCCAGTTTCTCCGCTGGCTCAACCAGCAGACGCGATGGACCAAGTCCTATTTTCGTGAGTGGCTCTACAACGCAATGTGGTGGCACAAACACCACCTGTGGATGACCTACGAGTCCATTGTCTCGGGTGTCTTCCCCTTCTTCGTGACTGCCACCATCATCCAGCTTTTTTGGACAGGCACCCTCTGGGACATCCTCTGGGTCCTGTGCTGCATTCAGCTCATTGGTCTGGTCAAGGCGGCCTATGCCTGCATCCTGCGCCGTGACATGGTCATGGTGTTCATGTCCCTCTACTCAGCCCT
Source organism: Esox lucius (assembly GCF_011004845.1). Classification (NCBI taxonomy): domain Eukaryota; kingdom Metazoa; phylum Chordata; class Actinopteri; order Esociformes; family Esocidae; genus Esox; species Esox lucius. The sequence goes on along the minus strand of NC_047588.1, from coordinate 24,769,503 downwards.
GTACATGACCAGCCTGTTGCCCGCTAAGTACTTTGCCATCATCACCATGAACAAGAGTAGCTGGGGCACATCAGGGCGCCGCAAGATGGTGGGGAACTACATCCCCCTGCTGCCTCTTTCAGTGTGGGCAACCCTTTTGCTGGGTGGGTTCTGCTACACCATTTTCAAGGAGAGCCAGAAGGGCTGGTTTACTCCAGTCAAGGTACTGGAGAGTAGGTTTCTAATCTATGGCTGTGTGGCATACGTATGTTACTGGTTCATCATGATCTTCCTCTACTGGGTGTGGTTCCGGAGACTGTGTAGGAAACGCTCCCAAAGATATGCTGTGAGCGTATGAGAACAGTATTATGTGTAAAAAAAAAGACAGGATATTTAGTATTTATTTTTAGTATTTTGTACTGTTAAAGGTTAAAGGTTGTTTTTATTTATTTTATATGTTTGTACAGTATCTGTTTGTGAACAGATCAACATTTTACAGCTTCTAAACCTACAGAACAATAAAGATACCTATTTTTTTTTTTCATACAGCATTAAATAATTTATGAGACTACTTACCTAAATGTGAGGCTTTATCCAGAATAGCATCAAACATGTGAAATATGTTTTGTTGAAGCAAAGGAAACTAGATAGTTGTACATATTCTGTTGTTAATAACTACAATATGCGATGCTACTGATCTGGCTTTGTACATTACTGGAGCTGTAAGGGAGCTGTAGTCCACGTCTCAGGATACGTTTCATCAGCTTATGATATGACTCATCATTTATACTAAATGGCTCTTGATCAGATGTTACTGATTCATACCGACTGCTTAATGACTCAAGACGATTGTATTTACATTTAATCTTTTAATGTAAATTTTTTTTATTTTTCTCTTGAGCACATCTTGATTGTAATGTTTTCCAAACTGTCATAGATGATGCGATATCTCACTTCAAGTGTTTATGGATAGGTTCTTTCGACAAAGAATACAAAGTCAACCAAAGTTACTTCTCTTTGCTTTTAAACATTTTATTTTAATAATGCACTGGAAACTGGACTGCATTTTAATAAGCAGGAGTCTAGCAATAATGATATATTTGTTTGTTGCTGAGAAAAATATCAGATCATGGTCAAATGGTGTTTCAGTGTGACAATATTTATTTCGGTCTAAATAATTGTGACAAAACTATTTGTCATACCAAATAGTAAGACATAGGGTTCTGCTGTCATGTTGAGTATAAACCTGAAACTGTTTAATAACCACATACAGTACATAGATTATTTATGAAAATGTGTCTTTATAGGGTAATTTATTTTACCGTTATTTGTAAATGTGAATGTGTGTTTGAGCAAAATGAATTAAAGTTGTTTTTCTGAGTAGGTATAGTAGCCTACTATTGATTAGAACAGAAAGGATGAGAATGCCTCCACACTTATTTATAAATTATCATTTTAATCTAACATATTATTATCTAGGAATATTTATATTTATTCAAGTGGTTGCTTCATTAGACACAACAATCAATCCTATCTATATGGATTCCCGTAAGAGTTGCAATGGATAGATAAGGTAACCATTATAGTCAATGGTGACTGAGTACCAGGAACGAAGAAAAAGAGAATGTGGCATCAAAGAGACATCTCAATTGAGGAACGCAAGATTATTTGAACCATAAGAGGTTGTTGTGGTAGGATGGCCCACATTGGTCATAGTAACTAATATGGGAAGCCAAGTTGCCTTTCATTGGTTAAATTTGACTGATGGAGTGTTTGTTCCACAACCCTGTTTTCAAAAAGGTTGGGACGCTGCATACAATGCAAATAAAAACAAAATGCAATGATGGGCAAATCATTTCTTATTATATTTAATTAATTTCATAATGTGCCAAATGTTTTGAATGGGTGACAGGTCTGGACTGCAGGCAGGCCAGTTTAGCACCCTGACTCTTTCTACTAAGCTATGCTGTTGTAATATGTTCAAAATTTGGCATTGTCTTGCTGAAATAACCAAGGCCTTCCCTGAAAAAGATATAAACTGGATGGCAGCATATGTTGCCTCAAACCTGCATATATTGTTCAGCATTAATAGTGCTTTCACAGATGTGCAAGTCAGCCATGCCATGCACACTAATGCACCCCCATACTATCAAGCATGCTAGTGTTTGAACTGTGTGCTGATAAGAAGCCAGATGGTCCCTCTCCTCTTTAGTCTGGAGGATGCAGCATGCATGATTCCCCAAAATAATTTCAAATAAATAAAATATTTTTTATTTATCAGACCACAGGACAGTTTTCCACTTTGCCTCAGTTCATCTTAAATGAGCTCGGGCCCAGAGAAGGTGGTGGCGATTATGGATTTTGTTTATGTATGGTGTCTTCTTTGCATTTTAAAGTTTTAACTTCCATTTGTGGATGCAGCGACATACTGTGTTCACAGACAATGATTTTTGGACGTGTTCCTGAGCCCATGCAGTGATGTCCACCACAGAATTGTATCTGGTTTTAATGCTGTACCATCTGAGGGCGCGAAGATCACGGCCTCCTTCCGTACAGAAATGTCTCTGCATTCTCAGAATCTTTTAATGATTTTATGTACTGTAGATGATCACATGAGACCCCAAATCCTTTTGCAATTTTACGCTGAGCAGTGTTCTTAAATTGTTGCACTATTTGCCTGTGCAGTCTTTCACAGAGTGGTGAACCCCTCCCCATCTTTACTTCGGAAAGTTTCATCCTTTTTGGGATGCTCTTTTTATACCCAATCATGATACTGACCTGTTGCCGTTTAACCCTCATTAGTTGTGAAATGTTCCACTTCACATCACATAATTTTTCCAGTCTTTTGTTGCTCCTGTCCCAGCTTTTTTGAAATGCTGGCATCAAAATCAAAGTGGACATATATTTTTCAAAAAACAATAAAATTTCTCAGTTTCAACATTTAATATGCTGTCTTTGTACTATTTTCTATTGAATATAAGGTTTAAATTATTTGCACCTCATTGCATTACGTACTTTCATTTGACAAAGCGTCCCAACTTTTAAATGCAGGGTTGCATTTAGCAAGCATTAACTGACAACATTCTAATTAACACACCTTAAACAATTGTCCAAAGTATAAAAATATTCACTTTTCTTCTTCTACCCCACTTTTTCCCCATTTTTTTGATAACCAATTTGTGATTATGGTCCTGATTCATTGCAGCAACTCCTAGCGGACTTGAGACTTAATGATGTTCTCATTGAAATTAAACATAGTTATTGTCTTCAAATTCTTTATCCGTCATTACTAGCTGTCATGGTAGCTACTGCTCATTTTCCATTTGCAAGCAGAAGGCCCAGCCTCTGTTGGTGATTACCGCAGATGTCCTCTCGACAAGCTTACCACTCATTCCTGTGAGTTCTTAGCATTTATGGAGAGTTACTTGTTGATAGTGTGTACCAGCTGCGTCATTCTTCGTCATTCTTGAGGAGCTGTGGTTGGTTCTGAGAAACAGCATTGCTGCTACAGTGGTAGACCAAAAATCTGTGGTACCAAACTCGTAATCCGCCTAGGGTACAGGCATCAGTGGAAGGGACTTTGGCACACACAAGGCCACTCCATCAAAAGCCTAATTCAAAAGTATTAAAAGCATGCCAACCTTCTTTTCCCTTTTCAACTAGACATGCCCTATGTATGGCCAGCATAAGGTGTGAAGTTACTTGTTCAGCGACATTTCTTGGAGGCATAGGCATGTTTCAATAGTGTTAATTTTGTTATGGGATATTGTGACTAAAGCTATTTGCCAGTGACATTTCTGTCCTGATGTTGATAAAAATGACAAGATCAAAATGGTACTGATGAAGGACAATCAAATGGTCATGAAGATGTTTTTATGTTCTTTTATCCCCTGAATACAGTCATGTGAATGCACAACTTGTGTTGTACTGCGTGACAAAATGTGTGCAACGTTGCCGACATGAAGTCAGAACACGTGCTGAGAGAAGGGAGGACTTTTAATAAAATAAATAAGATAAAAGCCCTACAAAGAACAAAAGAGAAATAAAATCGCAAAAACAGAACGTTTAATTGGGCGTGACCAAACACCAGCAAGACACATTAGGAGAGGGAGAACTTTAATAGGAAAAGTGATTTGTAACACAGGTGAGGGAAATAATCACAAACAGGGGTCCGTGCTCCAAATGAGGGAAAGCCAGCCGTGCTAGGATGTGAGAGTGTAGTTGTCTACCTTTCCCCTGTGTGTTATGATCCTCTCCCATCCCTGCAAACAGACAGATGCCATACCTTCTCAAACTACTAAGGGTGAATGTATGGCTTCAATTTCAAAACAAACATTTTCAATTATATATATACAGACAGACAAATAAGAGGAAAAACTTGAATAAATGAGTGGAGGAACATAACAAATACACATGTTTTGTACAGGTGTACTGCATGATACAATGAAGCAATTAAAGGGATAATTTAACCAATTTATAATTGAGTAAAATTCTGCTTTCCTTGAGTTTTTATTGAAGGCCCATGGAGGAATGTTTTAAAACAAGCTGAATTAGTTTATTAGCATCGTCCAAATGTATGAATTTAATCAGATGACTCAAACGCAGTGGGAGGGTCATTTAATGTTATAATCAGAAACATTTCAGTAGCCTATGTGTCAGACTTTTGGAATTGACATACTGACTGGCTGAACATAGTTTAGTTTTTTAGTTTAGTTTTTTTCTATATTACCTTTCTATTGGCTATTACATCTGTCCCCTTCTGTGCTTGGCGTACCCAGTTGGTGCAATATGTAGTGGAAAAAAGGCATGAAAATACTAAAAACAACAACCATCATGACATCGCAGAATTCCGTCAAAACCCGTCAACTAAGTTCTTTTCACAAGAATGTCTCGGTTCATTGTAGATTAAATGGAATTTTGGAGTCAAAGGGAGAAGTTCCGTTGGGACAAAAAGTGGAACAAATCATGTGTTGGAAGAGTTGCTGCTCCTGAATTTAGATAACAGTCCATGTGAATGGTTAGACAGTAGCCTAGACAGTAACCTATGCCTACAAGTTGTTTCCCTCCTTTTTTCCAGTGGTGTGCAGAAAGGGAATGGGTTCAGGATTGCATGCTGAATACCGACTATGGCATTCCTGTTTCAATAAACAGACGATTAACAGGGGAATGGCTTGTTGGTCTCAACGACGTCACCACATCGATGAAAAATGTATTGCTATGCATAGGGGAATAGGACATCAAAGAACAGGACATAGAAACAGAAGAAGATTCACAGAATGCAGAACTTGTACATCGGGTTATTGGGTACATCGGGTCATGGCCTAAGGACTATCCACGGGTCACTGGGTACATCGGGTCATCGGGTCATGGCCTAAGGACTATCCACGGGTCACTGGGTACATCGGGTCATCGGGTCATGGCCTAAGGACTATCCACGGGTCACTGGGTACATGGGGTCATCGGGTCATGGCCTAAGGACTATCCACGGGTCACTGGGTACATCGGGTCATCGGGTCATGGCCTAAGGACTATCCACGGGTCACTGGGTACATCGGGTCATCGGGTCATGGCCTAAGGACTATCCACGGGTCACTGGGTACATCGGGTCATCGGGTCATGGCCTAAGGACTATCCACGGGTCACTGGGTACATCGGGTCATCGGGTCATGGCCTAAGAACTATCCACGGGTCACTGGGTACATGGGGTCATCGGGTCATGGCCTAAGGACTATCCACGGGTCACTGGGTACATCGGGTCATCGGGTCATGGCCTAAGGACTATCCACGGGTCACTGGGTACATCGGGTCATCGGGTCATGGCCTAAGGACTATCCACGGGTCACTGGGTACATCGGGTCATCGGGTCATGGCCTAAGAACTATCCACGGGTCACTGGGTACATGGGGTCATCGGGTCATGGCCTAAGGACTATCCACGGGTCACTGGGTACATGGGGTCATCGGGTCATGGCCTAAGGACTATCCACGGGTCACTGGGTACATGGGGTCATCGGGTCATGGCCTAAGGACTATCCATGGGTCATTGGGTAATTCGGGTCATCGGGTCATGGCCTAAGAACTTTCCACTCTGCCGCTTGCGGACAACGGCGGTATATTAAACATTAGGCTATGTGTATCAGTTTGTGCCATAGTTGTGTTACAGTATTGACATTTTTTGGAAAAGTAAAAACAACCCTGTATATAAATCCTTGACTCTAAAGAAATAGAATGAACAGGTTTATTACTGGACAGGTCACGAAGAGCACAGCACAAATGCACGATGACAACTCTCTGAGCATATTTCTCTCGAATATACTCTGCATTTTAAATAGATAGCTAATCTAGGCTATATAGTTTTAACAGTTGGTCTGTACAGAAGGCCTATGATATAGACTATCTTTGCGCACACATTGCAGGAGAGTTTGTCTTTGAGACCAAATTAAATCAAAGCTCAAACTAGCTTTTCATCTGTATTTTGAATGGTGATTTTTTTTTCAAAGGCTCTGGGATGGTGATGGGAATTGATGTCATCCAGAAGCATCAGGTTTCACTGCTATGCAGACTGTTGTACATTTCATTGAAACATGGTGAAGCCTCCAAATTGTCTATCATAGAAGCCTGTATTTTACACATTAGAAAGTGGATGATAGAACTTTCTTAATTCTAAACTCTGAAAAACTTAAATGCACATTTTACGTCCCAAGAAACAAAGAGAGAAATCTCACAATAAGCATTGATGGTAGTACAGTCATCCTAAGAAATATTTAAAGAGTAGCTTTTTTTGTGGAAGAATAATGCAGAAATCCACGCTTATCCACGCTTTTGTTGCTTCAAGATTAGACTATTACATGTTGGTCACATTTCTCCAGTACTAATATCTACACTGGTTGCCTTTAAAGGCTAGGGCAGATTTTCAGTTCCAAGGTGTTACGCTGCTATATTATTGTGCTGGGGGATATGAGGGATGTACTACTAACTTTTCTCAGTCTCCTCCAGTTTTACATTTTAGAAGGAGATGAGGTCCTGGTCCACTTTCTGCGGATTACCTGGTTTGGGGGGCCCGTTGCTGTCCCTGTCCTTGTCCACCTGGTCATACTTCTGACCTAGTCTAAACTCAAATAGACTCTGGATTTAGCCCAGAGAAATTTATTTATTATTCCAATTGGACTCTTAATATCTCACCTGGCACAGCCAGAAGAGGACTGGTCACCCCTCTGAGCCTGGGTCCTCTCTAGGTTTCTTCCTAAAATTCGACCTTCTTAGGGAGTTTTTCCTAGCCACTGAAATTCAACACTACTGTTGTTTGCTCCTTGGGGTTTAAGGCCGGGTGTCTCTGTAAAGCACTTTGTGACAATTGCTCTTGTAAAAAGGGCTTTATAAATAAATTTGATTGATTGATTGATTTTGAGTTTTTCAACCTACACAGCATTAACAATTCCTTATAAGCGTTAATTAAAGAATAATTTCTTCAGTAGAGTCCATGTTTAAGTGTAGTCCAGGATTTGTGCATTATTTCGGGAGGACTGTCCTCTAGGAAGGTCACCTCCTATCTACCACACACCCCCACCCCCACCCCTTCAGATAGAATGGTGTCTCTGACCACCAATCCTGTTTCACTCCCTAGTTTGTACACTGAAATAGTATATTAGTCTAGCCTGGAAGTTCTATTTTCCTCTTGGGGGACTGTCTTCTAACCCAAACTGGGAGGAGTACGGCCCCAAGTTGTTTTGCCACCCTCAGGACTGGAAAACTGTATCTCCAGTGTCCCAAAAAGGTCATGCACTTTTATTATCTTACCCGTCACAGCCAGAAGAGGACTGGCCACCCCTCAGTCTGGTACCACAACAGGTTCCTTCCTAGGTTTTGACCCTACTAGGGAGTTTTTCCAAGCAACTATGCATCGACTGTTATTGTTACTTACACTTTGGGGGTTTAGGGATGGGTATCTAAGTACTTTGAAAAAAAAAGTATTTACTGCATAAAATAGATTTGATTGATTGGTTGAATACGAATGTATATTCATTTTTTGAACTTGTGGTTTTATGATTACTCAGACATGCAAATCTATTTATTTAACCACCGTGTGTGTGAGTGTTTGTGAGATTGTTGTCTTCTAGTCTCAGTCATATAAAATTGTATTTGTATAGGCTATGAATAGTGGCTTATAGAGGATGTAATAAGTTTCTCCCCCCAACTTGGCTTCCTCAGTGATACTAACCCACTCCAACTGCTAAAATTATGACTATATCTAGAGCTCAGCCAAAAGTAACACTGCTCCTTTGGACATTAAGGGTGTGCCGATGTCGTCATACCAGTATACGTAATCATATCTGTTTCTCACACGTGATACTTGTAATCAGATATATTCATGATCAGAAAGTGAGTTTTTTAAATCATAGTAAAGCCTAGAGTGCCATTTACTAATACTGTCATCCATAGTAATCAACAGCAAAATGTTCTGTGAATATTTTCCACTTTGTTGTTGTTATTTTTCCAAAATCAAAGAGTAAATTGATGTCAAATTTTTGAAGAAAAGTTTTTGGTAAAATAATTGAAATAAGTATTTTTCTCCAAATTGTGCGTGCCATAGTTATTGGTACCCCTAGAAATTCTTATGAGTAAAATTAACTGAAGAATATTCTCATTCAAATTTTATAGTTTTAAGTTCACCTGTGTGATTACCACTTAAGTGATGGGCCATGACTTCCTGTTTCACTGGGACATAAATGTGAGGTGTAACACAAACCAAATTCCCATTGTCATCCATTACTATGGAAAATAATTGAGAATACAGTAATGATGTGCGATATTTATACCCATTTACACTATCTGGGCAATTATAAAAAATTTGTATCAGAAAATCTACAAAACATTGATCAGACACCTTCTACATAACCACAAGTTTTTTGGGCCAAAAAAAGCCATAAAAAGCTATTGTTGTCATCAAACAACAAACTCAAGCACCTACAGTTTGCCAAACGTCACTGGAACTTCATGGGGACTTTTTCTTTTGTGACCAAGTTTTTATTTGATCTTTTTCTTTCCCGATGAGGCTACACATTAACAGTAATACTCCAATAAATACATATTTAGCTTCATACTGCATATAAATGCATTTATACAGTATAAACATATACAGTGGGGCAAAAAAGTATTTAGTCAGCCACCAATTGTGCAAGTTCCCCCACTTAAAAAGATGAGAGAGGCCTGTAATTTTCATCATAGGTACACTTCAACTATGAGAGCCTAAATGAGAAGATACAATCCTGAAAATCACATTGTAGGATTTATAATTAATTAATTGGTAAATTATGGTGGAAAAGAAGTATTTGGTCAATTACAAAAATGTATCTCAATACTTTGTTATACACTCACCTAAAGGATTATTAGGAGCACCATACTAATACTGTGTTTGACCCCCTTTCGCCTTCAGAACTGCCTTAATTCCACGTGGCATTGATTCAACAAGGTGCTGAAAGCATTCTTTAGAAATGTCGGCCCATATTAATAGGATAGCATCATGCAGTTGATGGAGATTTGTGGAATGCACATCCAGGGCACGAAGCTCCCGTTCCACCACATCCCAAAGATGCTCTATTGGGTTGAGATCTGGTAACTGTGGGGGCCATTTCAGTACAGTGAACTCATTGTCATGTTCAAGAAACCAATTTGAAATGATTCGAGCTTTGTGACATGGTGCATTATCTTGCTGGAAGTAGCCATCAGAAGATGGGTACATGGTGGTCATAAAGGGATGGACATGGTCAGAAACAATGCTCAGGTAGACTGTGGCATTTAAACGATGACCAATTGGCACTAAGGGGCCTAAAGTGTGCCAAGAAAACATCCCCACACCATTACACCACCACCACCAGCCTGCACAGTGGTAACAAGGCAAGATGGATCCATGTTCTCATTCTGTTTACGCCAAATTCTGACTCTACCATCTGAATGTCTCAACAGAAATCGAGACTCATCAGACCAGGCAACATTTTTCCAGTCTTCAACTGTCCAATTTTGGTGAGCTCGTGCAAATTGTCACAGCCTCTTTTTCCTATTTATAGTGAAGATGAGTGTTACCTGGTGGGGTCTTCTGCTGTTGTAGCCCATCCGCCTCAAGGTTGTGCGTGTTGTGGCTTCACAAATGCTTTGCTGCATACCTCGGTTGTAACGAGTGGTTCTTTCAGTCAAAGTCGCTCTTCTATCAGCTTGAATCAGTCGGCCCATTCTCCTCTGACCTCTAGCATCAACAAGGCATTTTCACCCACAGGACTGCCGCTTACTGGATGTTTTTCCCTTTGTAAACCCTAGAAATGGTTGTGCGTAAAAATCCCAGTAACTGAGCAGATTGTGAAATACTCAGACTGGCCCGTCTGGCACCAACAACCATGCCACGCTAAAAATTGCTTAAATCACCTTTCTTTCCCTTTCTGACATTCAGTTTGGAGTTCAGGAGATTGTCTTGACCAGGACCACACCCCTAAATGCATTGAAGCAACTGCCATGTGAATGGTTGATTAGATAATTGCATTAATGAGAAATTGAACAGGTGTTCCTAATAATCCTTTAGGTGAGTGTATACTCTTTGTTGGCAATAATAGAGGTCAAACGTTTTCTGTAAGTCTTCACAAGGTTTTCACACACTGTTGCTGGTAGTTTGGCCCATTCCTCCATGCAGATCTCCTCTAGAGCAGTGATGTTTTGGGGCTGTCACTGGGCAACACAGACTTTAAACTCCCTCCAAAGATTTTCTATGGGGTTGAGATCTGGTGACTGGCTAGGCCACTCCAGGACCTTGAAATTATGTTGCAAAGCTGTTTTTCTTCCTTTGACCCTGGACAACTTGTTAAGATACATGATATCATGGACTCTTCCAGCAGGACAATGATTCAAAGCATGCCTCAAAATCAACACTAAAATGATTCACTGACCAAAGAAGGTTTTTTCCATGATCATCCCAGACCTAAACCCCATAGAAACCCTGTGGGATGAGCTGAAGCAGAGAGTCCACATGCGTGGACCTCAGAATCTGAAGGATCTGGAGAGATTTAGTATGGAGGAATGGTCTCAGATCTATTGCCATGTGTTCTCCAACCTTGTTACGTATTATAGGAGAACATAATAATAATAAAAATATTACTTATTGGCCAAGGGTGATCTGCCCCAAATATTAAATTAATGGGTGTTAATAATTGTGGCACACATTGTGGCAAGTGGACAAAATGAAGGATTAGTCACCAACACAATGAAGGATTAGTCTCACAGGTTTTATTGTACAGACAACACAGCTTTAATGTCAAAAGTAAAAGTGATGTAACAAAACTAACTCTCCCACTGACATTTCACAAACCCATAGACGTAAATCTACTCTAAAAGAACACATAACATGAACAGAATCGACAGACAACAATAACAACTATTACCAATACTAAATATCCCTTAGACATAACTCCATAACACTAGAATCTCCGAAACGTAGCACATAGCACCTTCGCTACAATATCTTTCAGAAAATTATTTGTTTTATGATAAGTATTTTTTCTTTCAATTCTTATACTTTAATTAAAGGTTAGATTTTTGTTCATATTTCGAATGAAATACCAAGAAGATAAACAACAAAAACCTTTTTTCACAGCTTGTTTTGCTCATATTTTCAAAGGGTGCCTTTAATGAAGGGCACATTTCATCTGAGAATTATTCCTACATCATTCATATCGCTTTTCATTGCGAATTTGATGTGCCAATCCTGACAACTTAAATGGTCAATGCACATTAATTATTTTTATAACCCTTATATTAACAAAACATGCTAATAAATGTGTGGATGATGGCTACTTATAGTTGATGATGGTGGCCACCCAGTGTTGCTGATTAACCCCCTTAAACAAAGTAACTGTTTAAGGGGGTCAAAACATATATTTTCTAACAGCCTATGCAACAACATTTGTGAATTTACTTTTACATTTGTTGTGTTATCTTCTAATAATATGTTTTTTGGAAAAACGTAGGCTACCCTGCACAATTTTAACAAAGTGCCTGCCATAAAAACACTTGTCAGCTCTAGTTGCACATCATCCTATAACTAACGTTAATGTCAGCTTGCAAAATACTCAGGGCTGACCAAAAAACATCTGGGGCTAGAGCCCTTAAAGCCAGGTTCTGGTGACACACCCATGTTATTTCTTAGAAGCACTATTTCATGTGGTGGTTCAATTTGTGCCTTTCCCTGTCATTTCCCTTTAAAACGTATTGTGAGGCAGACAAATAACGAAGTCGTAATATTTAACAAAAACAACTTCATTTAACAAAAACAACTAAAATATCGCCTCAAAAAAGTCAATGGAAAATATAACTAGCTTGATGGCTAGTTAATGATTCTGATTAACACAAAATGTATTTGGAGAAATAAATTTAGAGAGTTTAGCACTGAGAGATGAAGGAATGACAATAAATGATGGTGCTGTTAATTGTGTATGTGGTTTTTCTAAAGATTCAAATCGTAACAACTTGTTCAACGAACATTCTCGCCAATTTAGCGCTTAGCATTTGACATGAGAACGTCTGGTTTTCAGTAAATATCCACTAGATACTTATGTCATGCAATAAAATGCAAATTAATTACTTAAAATCATACAATGTCATTTTCTGGATTTTGTTTTAGATTCCGTCACTCACAGTTGAAGAGGACCTATGATAGAAATTACAGACTTCTACATGCTTTGTAAGTGGGAAAAGCTGCAAAATTGGCAGTGTATCAAATACTTGTTCTCCCCGCTGTATCTATCTAGCAAGCTAATAATATTATCCATCAAATTATAATTTTCTTGCTGACCTGTATGGACGGAGTTGTTGGGGTTAAAATGAGAGTAGTCATATATGCACAGAGGAAATATATGAATGATATTGCATTCATATTTTTTATTAGCATTATGTATGGTCTGTCTTCATGTTGTTACAGAGCTTAAGATATGGTTGCACTTCTGGGAAATTGTCCCATCTCTGCAGCACTCAATAAGGCCTTTTATGGTAGAGTGGGTAGATGGAAGCCACTCCTGTGTAAAAGACATATGACATGCTGCCTGAAGGACAGTATGATAAAAACATTATTTGGTCTAATGAGAACAAAATCTAACTATTTGGCCTGAATGCCAAGCTCTACATCTGCGGAAAACTCAACACCATTGCCAGGCTAATACCATCATGACCATCCCTATGGTGTAACACAGTGGTGTTTTCATCTTTAGGGGATGAAAACAACAGAAACCCTACTTAGTATCTAAAATAACTATTGTGAACTAACTCTTATGTTTACTAGTTGGGGACCTAGCTACATGGTGCCAGGACAACAACCTCTCTCTCAACGTCTGCACGACTAAGGAAATGATCGTGGACTTCAGGAAGTGGGTGGTCTTGCCCCCATAAACATCGATGGAGCTGAAGTGGACAGAGTCTCTGACTTCAAGTTCATCCGTGTGTTCATCAAAGATGACCTCACCTGTTCCAGGCAAGCAAACTCGGCAGTAAAAACTGCCCATAAATGCCAATATGTCCGGAGGAGACTCAGTTTGGCATGTCTCCAAAAACTTCTACAGGTGCACCATTGAGAGTATCCTCTCAGGCTGCAATGCTACCTGGTACAGCAGCTGATCCGCTGCTGATCGCAAGGCCCCTTTTCTACGCTCCTTGAAATTGCTGCTTGTTCACACTGTTATGTGTAAAAAAATAAACATTTCTTGCTTTATATTTTACTTACTGTGTAGATGTTTCTTACCATGTCATAAGATTTTCACTGCTCAGAACAACACCATGTAATTTTGCGCGTTTGACAAAAAAATACTTTGTTACTGTCTTCTTTCTAGCACAGAATCTTTGCCAAAAACTACTTAGTTGCTACTGCTGAGATGTGGGCTCCGCCTATAAAAACATGTATTAACTGTAAGTTGATCTGGATAAGAGTGTCTGCTAAATGACTAAACTGGAAACTGGGATGCTTCTCAGGGGTAGGGACTGAAAGACTTGTCAGGATTGAAGGAAGGATGAATGGAGCAAAATTCTGAAACATCACTGAACAAAACCTGACCAAGGGCTTAAAAGACAGACTGGCATTTGCACTGAAATCTTTCAACGCCTTTCCAACATTCAGTGAACAATGCTTTCAAAATTAGCAGGACTGTGTAATGTGGTTTGCAAACAATTCTTGGTGCATTTATTTATTATTCATGTGTATTTATATTGATTTATTAATTTACTTGTATATACTGTATGTAAATGTATTTAATTACAAGTAAGTAAATGACTTAAGGAACATTGCATTTATTTTCCCAGAATCCAGTCCTTTCTTTCAACCATACTATATAAGGGAGAGTACTCCTTGGTGATAGCCAGTAAACTATAAACAGTTCACCAATTCAACAAGGGGTGGCTTATAAACACTTGTGGTTGTTAAAACAATTGTTGGTTACTGTGTTACTGTCTCACATGACTGTGCACAGCTCGAAATGAAACCATGTTGTCACTGTGAACAATCAGACTCATTGGAGTTTTTAATGATATTGGACTTCACAGCCTGATCTAATAAAGGAAGAGTAATACACACTTTCACTACAGTACGCTCAAACACTGTGACTGTCTGTGACAGCCCAGAGAGAGACGGAGGATAGAGAAATCTGATTCAGGAGAATTATTTTCACATGAGACACAGAATTAAGTACTGTACAGTGGTTCTAGGCTGGGCTTCCAGGCAACCTACTGGTCACACAGGGTCATAGGAGGTCTCCGTATGACAAAGCCAGAGATCACTTCCCTTTTTAGGTGGTTGTAATCATCCCCTACTCCACCCTGTCTAAGCCTCCTTCCCTACGTCAGATGGATCACTCTCAGCTGGCAACTCTAAGACATGTTGATCCCATTAAAAGGGGAAGCACAGAAATGTGACTAAACTGTGTGAATGCGCACATGTGGATCATACCTCCAAGAGTCAAATGGTTTTCCCATTTCCGCTCTCCCCCTACTCATTCTGGTTTCACCCACTTCGATCAATGGAGCTGATGTTGTGGTCTCATTGTGGATAGAGTGAGTTATCCCCAACCTACACTAAAGAGAGATGCTTTGAGGTCCAGTGAGAAAAACTCTGTAAATGCACTCCATATGATTGTAATTATCATTTTCTTCATGACCATCAAAAAGACGCCATACTTGTACAAAATGGTGGGAAAGCAACAGATTATGAAGTCTGAGGTGCATTGTGAAATCTAAAAGAAAGCAAGAAGGATGACAGTTTTACAGCATTTTAATGCATTTTACACTGACCTCTACTGGTAACACTAGTCTTACTATGGAAACAATGACACGCTCCCCACCCATAGAGTTATGATAGAATGTGTCTCATTCTCATGGTTAAGGGACATAAACAATGTGAGAGGGTGGAATATTCTATAAGATTACACAGTTTGTACGAGGTTATTTTTGGCTGACAGTATTTAAACGCCCTAAGCTAAGGGAGTTCCCTTCAGCTAGGAAGCCCTTGCAGTATGTCTAAGAATTCCTCAGGGTCAATTGGGCTAGGCAACAAACTCCAGTCATTTTGGTGGTGTCACAATCATTTACTGGAATCATTGAAAATAACTTCCAGTTTTATGAGTTTTGTGCGTGATGTGAAATGTTCTATCACCCAAAATGCACTATTTTCCTTGACAACATAGAGATGTCTCAGACCGATGTTAGATTTTGCTATCAAATCAGGTAACCAGGTAAATCTGTGTTTTCCAAGGCTGCTAAAAACATGTCACGTCTCAGTGCATGGAGCTTATCCTGCCAGGTTTTTGAGTTAAATTCTCAAAACAACTACCTCTCAGGAATTACATATACAACTAATTAGAAAAACTTATTTACGGTCATTTTTAACATAAATAGGTGGCATTATGTTCGCTATCAACAAATCCCCAGTGAACTGGTCATTAACCACTCGCTATTATGTTGCTCCTTAACGTCTTGCTATTATGTTGGTCCTTAATGTAAGTGAATGAAAATGAAAACCCCCTGGTTATGAATAACATTAACAGTTAACAATTATGCCTGCCCACCATCCTCGACCACAACGCCCTAGCAAACAGCCACACTATTTAACTATTAATAGGTTCATAACTGCTACTGGACGCCAGTTTCTAATCATAGGTAAACAGCACTTCTCATGTTGACACCGAATGTAAACATGAGTCATTAAGGACCAATAGCACTGGGATATGTTGATAGCTAACACAATTTACGTTCATGTTGAATGTAATCGCGGTTTACACATTAGTTGTATACAGAGTTGGGGAGTAACGGATTACAAGTAACCCGTAAAAAAATCAGTAACTGTAATCAGTTAGATTACCAACTCAAATATTGATACTTCTGAAAAAATGTATGATTACTTTTGGATTACTTCAATTGAAAAAGATTAGGTGCGAGAAATAATTATGACACGTCGCATGCTTCTGCATAAAGTAAACACATACAATCCTAAATTCAGCTGCTGTCCTTTTATCAGAGATCCTATTCAATGACTGATTGATATACATGATTACTGATCAACAGTCTGTCTTAGCGTGGCACTTACCAATGATTTTTCCCTGTTGGTTTGTGCCTGTTTGTTCATGTCTATCACTTCCCTGCCATGATCATACATAGCATAAATTATTTAAATACTGAACACACTATACCTATATCTAGATGATTCTAAACATCTCAACTGAAGAAAGAAATTGCCAGCTTTTGTGTGGAGATTGTTACCAAGAACCTTAAAACTACTTACACTTAATTTTTGACTGGTGCTGGCACATCCATTATGTAGCTAGGTACTTGAAGACCTATGGTGATTGAGATTGTGCAAATCAATTTAGCAGACATTCTTCCTTTCAAATCATTCACTATCACTTTTTCACACAGCCATAGGAACTACTCTGTTATCTAGCAAGCAAGCTACTATACTGTAGTTTGTTGGATTAAACTTGAAAATAAAGACAGCTAGCTAACTACGCCTTAACTACGTTTTTAGACAGAAGAAAGCTTATATTTGTTCATTCTAAAGCTATCAAAATATACTGACGTTTATACGTTGCACTAACTGTGAAAACAATACGTATAGCTACAGAAATCCACTTAGCTAGCCTACATACATTTCTCATCATGAAACAATGAATGAGAATGTTGGATTCGGCCGCAACGGAGACGTGACAAGTTCCAAAGCGTAATTATTTTCAAAATAAAAGTATTACGCAAAACAACATTATTGGTGGGGTAACCTGTTTCCAATATTGGGGGGGGGGGGGGGGTCATGTCCCCTCCGTCCCTCCCAGCTCTTACGCCCTTGCCTCTACAAAGGTATATCATGAAGTGGAAACTTCATTCAACAATTCAAGGTTTGATAGAATCCAGAATACACACTTCCTGTTAGGAGAGGTCTTGATTCATCATCAGATGCCCAGACAACTGAACAAACCATAGGAAAAACATACAACCTCAGTCCCCATTAAATGGCTGTGTTACAGGATGAGTCATGTCTGTATATATTTAGACACACTTGGGCTTTATAATGCCTGTAATGCTCTGCCTCTCCTCAGATCGTGTTCCCTCTGTCACGGTATAGTATTATGCTGTAATAGTCTCACATCGCTAATCATACAAAAATACCAGTAAAACATATCAGCTTTGACTTTGTCTGCTTTAAAAGTGCAAATGAAATGGAGCTTTGTTTTTTCATGCCTAAACAAGGGTCTATACCATTGTTTAGATTTACTTTCTGTAGCATTGAAGAAGTTAAATCGTATGCACAACTGTTTTAGTTTCACTTATGTACAATAAACAATTATCCTAAAGGATCATTAAGCTGTTACGCAATGTTTAAAAAAAATCATACTCGGCATGTATTTTAAGCTTTTGTTGAAGTCAGAATCTCTCCTCGAAAGACCCTAGTCAAACGGAATGGGAATAATGTTGTGAATATTAATGCTCCTTATTTAGTATTATCTTCGTCATGCATATAGCTACTTAGACCAACATTTACACTTAATTTCCATTACAAATCATAAAAACACCACATATTTCGACCATCATAAGGCTAGCTAGAAAATCTCTAACGTTGCTAGCTAGCTACTTCCTGGTAGATGGTGATCCTCTCTTGCTGCTGGCACTGTCAGTGGCAACTCAAGTGTCTTAACTGCATCAGGCTTCACAAGAAACTTTGAATACCTTTTTTTGCATCAGATTCTAAAAGCACACGTTTGCAAAAAGGTGCTCTATATACGAGTTACGGTGGCTCGGTGACTAATGCTTAATTTGTGCATCCGGAGTTCCCAGAATACATTGGGGCGCGAGAGAAAGATGAATCGGGAGGCATAGATATACCGGGTTGGGGGGCGTTATCGGGAGGGCGACTAGCATACACTACAAAACTAAAACTTTCATTTTGTCAGGCAGTGATGAGGTTACAACCAGGGGCTGCAGCAAAAGACACATTTTAGTGCTGAACACTTCTAGTAGAATGTTCACAGTGCACACAGTGATGGAAAAATACAATGCACGGCAGATACTTGATCCGGGCCTAGTAGTTGCCGCCGGAACAAACTGAGACAAATCTGAGGTGCCAGATCCTCTTTTGGTAGCTTTTGGCTCAAATTAATCATGGAAGCTAATGATCTGATGAGCTGTTTGCTGTATTGGGGAATGACAGGCAATGGGACATACACATTCAGGGCTGTTTACCAAAATATATTCAAGTTACAGTTAAATAAGGAATATGGGCTTAAAGTGCAGTATCCCAGCTTTAATTTATGGGTATTCACATCCAAATTGGAGGAAGGAATTAGGAATTACAGCTCTTTAATATGTGGACCCCTCTTTTTCAAGGGTCCAAAAGTATTTGGACGATTGACTCAAAAGCTGTTTCATGGACAGGTGTCATTTTTTCTTCAATTTAGTTGGTAAAAGGTCTGGAGTTGATTCCAGGTGTGGCATTTGCATTTGAAAGCTGTTGCTGTGAACCCACAACATACGGTCAAAGGAGCTCTCAATGCAAGTGAAACAGGCCACCCTTAGGCTGCAAAAGGAAATCCATCAGAGAGATAGCAGGAACATTAGGAGTGGCCAAATCAACAGTTTGGTACATTCTGAGAAACCAGAAAAGGAACCAGGCAAGCCTAGTACATCCGGCCCACGATAAGACTTGATGTATGTTGCTGTCCTCACATCGAACTCCGGGTTAGCGCTTATTTTGGTACAGGTAATTCCATTTTTCATATTTTTATTCAGTACTTGATTCTCTATCGGGCATTGCTGGGGAACCACTTTCTGACGGGTGTTTAATTGATTTTTTTTACAGAAAAATCCAATATAGTGCAGCTTTACATTTTTTCAGATTTAACCAATGCATTTGTCTAACTCAGGGGTTCCCAAACTTTTTTGGCTGACGAACCCATTTCGATATCTAAAAATTATTGCGACTCCAACCATTGAGGCTATGAGAGTCAATTTTAAAACATTCTCCCTCGACCCCATTTTCATATCAGGTATTACATATCAGGGTAACCTCTGGTCTAACTACAGTACTGTAGCTATCTGGCAAAAACATTGCCACCATGCAACCAAAACTAGGACCACAGTAATGGAAGGACAAATCTAAAAGAAAACGTCTAAATATGTGTAGAAGTTAAGTAATGGCTGATTGGGACTGAGTAGGTTATGAATTGAAAAGATGTGACATAATGAATTACCTGTGTTGAAAACAAAGGGATTTGAATGTGGCCTAGTTATGAATTATACATTAAACAATAAAACGTTTATGACCTGTTTTTTGGACAGTAATATAATTATTGTTAATACATTTTTTGGCCCGTGGTTTGGGTCTTAAATGATAAATTCTGTCCTGGGCCCTGTCATTCCTGTCGGCGTCCCTGCTCCACAAATAGCATATATGAACTGTATGGCTTTTGCCACTGGCCATTTTAATAGCTTATTATCCAGTAATAGGCTCACTAGTATCTACTAACTTATTACTTGGAATAGTCAAAAGTATTGAGCAATTTCTATCGAGACTGAAGGTGAACTTTACGCAACCAAAGCTATTTCATTTCATGGCACAACAATGTTGGTTTTTCTTTGAAATTCATACAATAACTATCAATATAAATGACAACTGACTTTTTCGTCAAGCGAAGAGATGAGAGAATTGTGGAAACCCTACTCTTTTACTGCCAAAGGGGTTTTGATCTAGCCTATATTACCCCAAAAATGCATGCATGGATGTGTACTTCAAAAATCCACAAGAAATGGTCGAAGTATAACCATAAACTGTTTTATTTTAGGCTTATTATAAGATTGTGGATACTGAAGATTGTAGTAAGTTTTTGTCTATAATCTTTTTTGACTGTGGCTAGCCTCATGTTCGGTAGTCCGCGTCGTTAATCACTGTGCTATTTAACAAGGGGTATTCAGTCAGTCATTCACTTACTCACTCAGTAAATTACATTTGTTCTTCGTGGCTGGCAAAAAGAACACGCTGGTGTGCTCTGCAACACAAAAAGGCCACGGAAGAAAACAGTGGTGGAAGATTGTAGGATCCTTTCAATGGTAAAGAAAAACCCCTTCACAACATCCAGCCAAGTGAAGAACACTCTCCAGGAGGTAGACATGTCATTATCCAAGTCTACCATAAAGAGAAGACTTCACGAAGGGCAGATACAGAGGGTTCACCAGAAGGTGCAAACCATTCATAAGCCTCAAGAATAGGAAGGCCAGATTAGGATGCCAAAAAACATGTAAAAAAGCCAGACCATTTCTGGAACAGCATTCTTTGGACAGAAGGAACTAAGGTTAAACTGTACCAGAATGATGGGGGAAAAAAGTTTTGGAGAAGGCTTGGAACAGCTCATGATCCGAAGCATAACACGTCATCTGTAAAACAAAGTGGAGGCAGTGTGATGGTATGGACATGCACGGCTTCCAGTGGCACTGGGTTACAAGTGTTTATTGATGATGTGACAGAAGCAGCCGGATGAATTCTGATAATTGTAGGGACATATTGTCTGCTCAGATTCTGCCAAATTCAGCACAGTTGATTGGACAGCACTTCACTTTAGAAGTTTTTTAAGGCAAAGAAGTGGAATATTCTAGAATGGCTGAGTCAATCACCTGATCTCAACCCGATTGAGCATGCATTTCACTTGCTGAAGACAAAACGAGGCAGAAAACCCACAAACAAATAACTGAAGACAGCTGCAGTAAAGGTCTGGGAAAGCATCACAAAGGAGGAAACCCATGCTTTTGGTGATGTCCATACATTTCAGACTTCAGGCCGTCATTACCTGCAAAGGATTCTTGCCAAAGTATTAACCTCCTAAGTCCTGAGCTTTGATAATGTATGCATTTTTTATTTATCTTAGGTATTTGGGATTAGTAGGACCTGATAAGTATAATATCTAATCATGGCGCAGACAACTGTCCTCTAATAAGGACAATAGGTTTAAGTTAAGCAGAATTAAGTTCATTGTGAAGGAAGCGTAAAACGTGTCCTCATATGTGGACACAGGGTCTCAGGAGGTAAGAAATTTACATTTTCTTTATGATTGTGTTAATTTACCTTTGAGCCCCTGAAATAAGAGGACTGTGTATGAAAATGGCTGCAATTCCAAAAAAAATTATACAATATTTTTGTTCAACCCCTTGACTTAAAGCTGATAGACTGCACTTCAATTGCGTCTCGTTGTTTCATTTCAAATCCACATTTTGGCTTACAGAGCCAAAATTTAAAAACTTGTGTTAGCCTCCAAATATTTCTGGACCTAACTGTATTAAATGCATATCATTGGATGTATTAAAATGAGACATCCTGACATCCAAAATCAAAACTCAGTGATTCCTACTCAAGTAATGTGATTGGATTTTCAGATATGGCTCTAAAGACACAGTAATGATATACATTTTTCATACTTTGGGGATATTAATTACACCTGCCTTAGTTCGAATGTTGTTTTTCTGTGCATACACTTTAAATCATACAACTAGCAAAGCATGGCGTTAAACATACATGTATTGCCATCTAGTGGTGATAGCAGTAAAAGACCAATTGCTTCCAATATCATCACAGAGAAGGGAAAGGATGAGCATAATCAGACTGTTTTTATTGCAGTAGATATATCTCCCTCACTGTGCACCTAGAATCTTGCTCTTCTTCAGCTAGCTCCACATCCCTCATCTCTTTATTTATTGACCACCAGTAAAGAAATCTGCAACAATCAGATATACAGAGAGGTGTATGACATTATCCTGTAAGGCAGAAGTGTAAGGCATCTCTATTATACTGTTTGAGTCAATGATGTCACATACACATTTTTGTGTTTTACATAGTGTACAAATGTAGAATGAACAGTAAATAATATTTGTCAGCTTTATGTTATTTATTAGCCTAAGTAAGTATTCATTATGAATCATGGAAACATTTGGAGATAGGGCTCAGAATTGCCATTTTGAAATTTAGAGTATCTGTTCACACCTAAGATCCAAATGCAAAATGGCAAAAAAAAATTAAACCCCCCCAATAAACTGTAAAATTAAGCCATTGGTTTTAAGTTCTCTGGAGCTGCATCACTGTGTAAATATTAATTCCTACAATGGTCTATACCAAACAAATATGTGACATCAGGTCCAATTGTTTGATCAGCCCACATACATTTTGATGTAGACTATTTTATTTGTCTTTCTGTAAGACCCAGCTGCGATTCAGCTTCAGCACATGGACATATTCCCCTGTAGATTCCCCTGTAGAAATATCTGTAGAAGGCACATTTCATGGTTCCTTCAATGGTGTCAAGCTTTCATCCCCAAACCACAGTACGGCCACCACCATTCTTGACTGTTGGTATTAGTTTCTTAAATGTTTAATGCAGTGTTTGGTTTTTGCCAGACATTACTGGGCCCATGTTACCCAAAAAGTTACATATTGACTCATCACATTGTTCCAGAAATGTAAAAAATCATCCTGAAGAGCAGTTATCTTCCACCTTCCTACTCAGCCATAAATACACATTTTGCCAGTGTCTTCCTTATGGTAGAGTCATGATATCTTACCTTAGCTGACCTTAATAATCCCTTTCATTAGGTTAAATTAACTAGAGTGGTAATAGCTTTCTCACTCCTGAAGATTGTTTGATTCATTACCTAACACACCAACCAAATGAAGCACACAATTTCGGTGTATTTTTTATGTTACTGCAACAAACAAACAGTTCTGATCAAATTAAATGTGATGAATGTCCAACAATGCAGACAGGGGGGCAAATACTTTTTACCAGACAGAAGACTATTCCCCTTTGACTCATTTGCGCCGTCACCTGTTTCCATAGTGAGGCGTACCTAACAGTAAGAAAATGGAGCTGCTTTGTAAGGTCATACAATGGTAGAGTTGAATCATTAGAGCAAACAGCAATTACTATTAAAATACCAAATGAAATCATGTTTGCAAGAAACTTTCAAAATAAATACAAAAATTTATATTTTCCAATAGATCTATAAAGACCAGAATTTATATTTTCCAATATAACTAAGCCTACTTTTTAACATGAACATAGCAGCAGCAACTTATACAAACGTTATGCTACATGAGGGTCGGACACCTGTCCCAAATATGTATTTTCAAACTTGAACAGGAATCTTCAAGTCCTCATCATTCTGCTTCAACAGTGGCACTGTATAATTCTATTCTCCACTATCAGTAGGATCTCTGGAGGACAGACGTGCAACAGGGCATCAATGCTGACAAGCCATATTTTTATATATATATTTTTCTGTTCTTTGAAGGAAAACTGAGTTGTGGATTATGATATAATTTGGTTAAACACTGATCTTATGCCGTCCATTTGAATCTTTCAGTAGTATTTTATTAAACTGCTCTCGTTTGGTGTGAATCAAGCATATAGGCGTAATCTAATTATGATACTTCTGATTGGGCCTCATATGGTTTTTGCATCTGTACTAAAACTAAAGATTTATAAACTCATATATTATATTGTGGACTTTTTTTTCTTTTTTTGAACGAACATTTATTTCAGTACTTTGATTAGTCCTTCAGAGTTCCTGTTATTCGGTTTAACCTGATGTACTACGAATCACAATAGCTATGTCTTCCATGGTCAATGTCATTCCCTTCTCTGAATCCAGGCACATTGTAATGAATGGAATGCCGGGTGAGTAAAAGGCTTCTAGTCTCCATATACAGTTCTACTCATACGTTTGCATACCCTGGCAGAAGTTGTGACATTTTGACATTCATTTTGAAAATATGACTGATCATGCAAAACGATTAGTGATCATAAGAAGCCATTTATTATCACAGTTGTTTGGGTCCTTTTTAAATTATAATGATAACCGAAATCACCCAAATGGCCCTGATCTAAAGTTTACATCCCTTTGAATGTTTGGCCTTGTTACAAACACACAAGGTGAATCACACTGGTGTAAATGGCAATTAAAGGGGAATTTCCCACACCTGTGGCTTTTTAAATTGCAATTAGTGTCTGTGTATAAATAGTCAATGAGTTTGTTATCTCTCACGTGGATGTACTGAGCAGGCTAGATACTGAGCTATGGGGAACAGAAAAGAACTGTCAAAAGACCTGAGTAACAAAGGTGATGGAACTTTATGAAGATGGAAAAGGTTATGAAAAGATGTCCAAAGCCTTGCAAATGCCAGTCAGTGTGGTTCAATCACTTATTAAGAAGTGGAAAATTAGGGGATCTCTTGATAGCCAAGGTAAGGTAGACAAAGAAGGATTTCAGCCAAAACTCCAGAAGAATTGAACAGGGGTCAGTTAATTTTTTTCTCTGCTGCCATGTTTTGTTTTATGATTGTGCCATTCTGTTATGACGTACAGTTGAATGTGAATCCCGTAAGAAATATAAGACGTGTTTTGCCTGCTCACGTATGTTTACAAATGGTACATATATTACCAATTCTCCAAGGGTATGCAAACTTTTGAGCACGCCGGTATGTGTTTTAGACTAGGCCTTGGGCCTAGCAGAAACCACTAGAAGAAGTCTCCCTTTTGGGGGAACATCTTAATAGCAGCAGGGGGTGTGTGAGCTTTCACCAAGTTCTCTGTGCAACCGACATTCTGTGATTTCTTATGTCTCCTGGATCTACGTGTGCAAACCTTGCATTCCCTAAGCTACATCATACCAACAACTATTCCTTGTATGTACATTCTGCAAGTACTGATGTCGTCATCTATACAGTTGGGAGGGAATGTAAACTAATGTAATGTAAAATCAGAACAATTGTCATGACACTAATTTGACTTGGTCTTTGAACTTGATGGTTGTTCCCATACATGTACAAAATAAAACCAGAAGTAATCAACTGCTATATCAACAACCGAAGAGCTTATTTCTTTATACATTAACAAGGGCTTTTATCAAGGGCTTTTATCAGATATTACACACATACACCAATCAGCCTTAACTTTATGACCACCTGCCTAATATTGTGTAGGTCCCCCTTTTGCCACCAAAACAGCCCTGACCTGTCGAGGCATGGACTGCACTAGACCTCTGAAGGTGTGCTGTGGTATCTGGCACCAAGACGTTAGCAGCAGATCCTTGTAAGTTGCGAGGTGGGGCCTACATGGATCGAATATGTTTGTCCAGCACATCTCACAGATACTCAATTGGATTGAAATCTGGGGAATTTGGAGGCCAAGTCAACACCTTGAACTCATTGTTGTGTTCCTCAAACCATTCCTGAACCATTTTTGCTTTGTGGCACAGCGCATTATCCTGCTGAAAGAGGCCAATGCCATCAGGGAATACCGTTGCCATGAAAGGGTGCACATGGTCTGCAACAACGCTTAGTTAGGTGGTACGTGTCAAAGTAACATCCACATGAATGGTGGGACCCATGGTTTCCCAACAGAAAATTGCCCAAAGCATCACATTCCCCCGCCAGCTTGCTTTCTTCCCATAGTGCATCCTGGTGCCATGTGTTCTCCAGGTAAGCAACGCACATGCACCCAGCCATCTACGTGGTGTAATAGAAAACTTGATTCATTAGACCAGGCCACCTTCTTCCATTGCTCCATGTTCCAGATCTGATGCTTACATGTCCATTGTAGGCCCTTTCGGCAGTGGACAGGGGTCAGCATGGGCACCCTGTCTGGTCTTCACACACAGTATCCCAAATCCCCTCACCTTTAAGGTAGCATTTACAATATCCAATTTTTCTGCTGATCCTAGTATGAATTGAGCCTAGCTGAGCCTTGTGTGAACTGTGTATTGTCATTTTCTAGTTCTAGGCTAGTAGGCTATACTGTTTCTTATGGTTTATTGTGAGTGCTTGTTGTGTGTAATGTATTGACTAGGTCAGGAGTCACTTGTGACATGCAAGAGAAATAGGCTACATTCAATTTAGCAATAAGGCAATAAGGGGGTATGGTATATGGCCAGTATACCACAGCCAAGAGTTGTTCTTAGACACAACACATGGTGTCTTGCACAGGACTAACATTGGTTTTGGCTATAGACTTTAAATAAAAGAGAGAAATGGTTTCTGACAATAGGCCTACGGTAGTAAAAGGTGTTGTTTTAGGTGATGTGTCTGAGGCATTTTGAAAGCTGCTGGTGTACTTATGTGAACAGTTTCAACAATCATGTGTTGTTTCACACAAGTGTTGTTTCACACCTGCTGTTTTCACTCTTCAGTCTGACGTTTTGGGTGAAAAATATAGAGAACATAAGCCAGTGTCACTAGAAAAAACTAAATGTGTGATAATTGTTGTGACATTCTTTTTTTTCTGTGCAGTACTGTACATGTTTGTTGAGATCAAACTTTTATCAAATTATTTGAAAATCCTTACTGAAAATAGTATTCTGTTCATAATTAAAATGTATAAATGTCATTCTTGGTAAATAAAATGTTGCAATATGATACATAATACTCTGAGGTATGCCATTACATTTTTATGTGATGTAATTTTGTATTACTAACTTGTATTACTAGTTGTTTTTCATTTAAAAACATGTTCATCACTGATCCATGTAAGACTCTATATGAAATCTAGAGACTAAGATGTATGAGGTGTAACACATTAATCTCATTTTACATTCAGATTCAAACATTGTTGATTAGCAGCACTTAAGAAGAGCAATTCAATGTCATCAAAGCAACATGGTTTTAGTAAAGCATGAAGGCCTGAAGAGGCTGGTTAAACATTACATTTTACTTAAATGTATTTAATTTACTTAATATACTGTAGAATATCTCCATCTCCACGGGAGGCAGGGATTCCACTACTGCCAAGGGTATCTACATGTTTGTGTATGTTCACTGTATAACTAACTGTTGAGCTGTGGATGAGAGCAGTGCAGACTGCATATACAGTAATGGTACAATACAGCCCTGTTCCATTACCCAAGAGAAATGAAGAGTAGCATCAGCAGGGAGGTCAGACAGGCAGTGAGGAGAGGAGGAGAGGGGAGGCGGAGGAGCGCGAGGGACATTCCAGCAGGCTTGGGGATAATCCTTCCCCCTGGAAGCAGAGACAGGTCAAATATCTCCTGTAGCTCAATATGGCCCCCCACCACCTGAGGGATGACTGGGTTAGAATGAGGAATTGGGGAAGGGGGAAAGGATAGGGGGAGAGATGAAGATGGCGTGTTATACAAAAATGTCGGGGTGAGAGGTCAACAAGTCACCATTACATGAGACTGATCTTAAATGCATGTCTGTCCACAACACTGTCTTTACCTCTGAGGTAGTAGTAGAGTCTGACCAAGGAGCGCCGGTCTGAGTAGATCTCACACTGGTATGTACCTTGGTGCTGCAGACCAGCTGAGGGGATAGAGTACATCCTGTCTGTCCCTGAGGTCACCTCCTCAAACTGATCCATCTGCTGGGTCTTGATCTGCAAGATTATTGGAATAATATCTCAAGGCAAGTCCATTATACCCTTTAGTATAGGAACTATGTCTCCCTTACAGCTCACTGTCACTCACCTCTTCTGCAAACCTCCAGACCACCTCAATCTCATAAGGCAGAGGAAAGGGAACGTCACACCTCATCCGTGTCCGGTTGTTCTCTATGACTGTGAGTTCCTTGACTGTAGACACCGTAACGCCCAAACATGCACACAAGTACACAGGCACACATACTGAAATCCAAATCAAGGAGAGAAATGCTTGGGCCACACCTGATGGTGAAGCTGCCATCATAGGGCAGCAGACAGTGGCAGTCTGGGACATCTTAACTGGCACCTTACAGGAGATCCAGTGAAGGGGCATAGCTGTGATTTCATTTTTAAATCCACTCTGAATTTATTACCTAGTTTAACTAGGTAACTAGTTATTTTGGAGACAAGTAGGGTATTATCCGGCATCTATACCAGCACAATCTCTTAAGCTCTGCGTCCCATATGCATACAAATGCTTACCTATGCCTCAATACGTGAATGCATAAGTCAACACATTTTGTAACATAGCGTGGACCTGGAGGGGGCACTGCTGGTGCGGTCCTGAGGGAAACCCTTGATCCCAGCTCTTTACACATTTTCCCTCGACCCCGACCAAAGCACATTAATCCTCTTGTTTACGTGGCATGTAGTGTTTGAAAAATAGAAGTTCCGTATGAAGGTTACTATAATAGCGTACATGTACTGTGCTCTAAGTCATTCATCCTCACTTGGATATGCTTAAAGAATGACAAAGAAAAGAATGTGCTTCTTAGTAAGTGTGAATAAATACTAATAAATAAATGCATTAAATAACATCGTAGGCCCCTATAATCAAGTGGACGAATTCCTAGTTTAGTCAGAATAACTACGAAAAGGTCCGGCAAACAGAATTACATGCATTGAATTGAGCGTCGGATTTACGGACAAATCCTAGTTGCATCAGGATAACTACATATTACCCACATGCCATTGTGTCACAATACGACAAACCTCTATGATATAGCCCATAACATTCCAAACAATAACATTAACACACATTTACAAGCAGTAACAATTAATTTCCCATAGCTACTCTTAGTTTAACAATAAGCAGGGCACAAGTCAACAGAATGAACTTATTTATATACATGTAAATCCATATTTAAATCCATATTTGAATGTATTTCATCGGGCAAGAACATCTTAAATATTAAGCTACAACTTGTACAGTAGCTCACTCCAGTTCATTCCACCATGTAAGATCACTTCCAAAAATGTATCTTTCAAATCATGACGACACGCCATCATGTTGCATATAATGCAAAGTCAGGCAGCTAGATAGAAGTATCCAAGCTGCCGGGTTGATTAGAAGGGAGCAGGAAGGACTGTTGAAAGTTTCTTCTGCATGGAGTTGAAGCCTTTCAGAGAGAGGAAACATTTTAATACCTTGAACATTTATCAACTGCTAGATAGGAACATCACTGAAAAACTTTCAATGGATCATATCAATCAATGACAACCACAACGACACACAAATTGACTGGTGGCGCAATCTGTATGACATGGAGACTTCGCAAAATGAATCTTACTACATTTATTTTTTAGAACTAGCACGTCCTTCAATCCACACTGTGGAATCTTCGTGCGGGGGTTTTGGCCCCCAAAAAACATTCCTTGCTCCTTCTGGCCAATTAATGTGAAACATCTCTCATGATGGACGCCACCCTAAACTCACCCCAGGGTGAAGTGCTCCTTTAAGTTAGTGGTGGAGAGTTGACTTCAGTTATTTAGATTACCAGACTCCTTGTCGCTCGACTACTAGCGTCGACTCCAATTTCTGGGTTTTGAGTGTCAATTTCACAATAAAACGATTACTTGACACCTAAAAGATGCAGCATTTCATCTGCATATGAAGATTACCAATGAGGAGTTATTTTGATTCATTCATATTGTCTTAATGATCAACAAATAAATCATTTACAAACTTTAATCACAGATTCCTGACAGGTTAATCAAGTTTTTAGATCAAGCTGTCCACACTGATTGACAGAGAAGGGCTGGCAGCTGAAATATATTATACTCTAACAGGCATACTTTTGCCTAGCTCTCTCAGAAATAACAGATTGTTAGAAATAAAATTATTAGGTCTAGCAGAGTCATTTAACACCTGCCTGCAACCCACCTGCCCTTCAACACCAAATTATTTTATGACCTTTAACCTACTTGCCTCACGGATAATACCATTATATGAGCTGTTCTGCGCATCAGTAATGACCATTCCCACACAGAACTACCTTTAAATATTTAGATGATGTCAATCTGAAGGAAGTCATAATTGAAGTAATTCAGAGCAGAAACCCATGACAGTTAATTTAAAGTTAGTGTGAATGGTTGATGCATGTTTTGTTGTTTGTTACTTACCTGGACAGTCCAGTGGGAACTCACAGGAATCATACTGGCAAGTGATGCAGTTGTAGACATAGCCAGATGCTTGAAAGCCTAAAGAACCAATGAGAGGAAATGGAACACATAGTACACACTTTTTCAATAAATTCACTAGCATATTAGATATTAAATGAAATCTGTTAAAGGGATTCTTAGGGATTTTGTGAAGTTGGTTGTTAATCTACATCTGGGAGTTAGATGAACTGATGGATCCCAATTTTGTGTTCCCTTAATTTAAACTGATCACTCTAGTGAAATTGCTTGTGTTAGGACAATGATTAGAAATGTAAAATATTGGATGATCTGCATTTCTTCCAGAAATAACATTTAACACTGTCAATACTGTGAGCAGAGATATAAAGGTCCACACAACCATGTTAACCTGGGAAAGTAGGTTAGAGGGACCTGAACCATCCCTTTAATATAATTGTATACCATGTTGGTTTTATTATACTGTAACTACGATACCTATAATAATGCTGGTACAAAAGCATGTTCACAACATGCATGCATTCATTTATTTACTGTAGTTGGAATCTCTTGTTGAGACTGAGCATGTGATTGCAAATATTTGTTTCAGAGTATATGAGGTTTAAGAAGAAGGTGATGCCGGAAGGAACAATGGATGTGAAAACAATCACTCACCACATGGAGGGAAACATCCAGAAGCTGGATTTAAAAAAGACCAAAAACAGGAATGAAAGAAAGAGGAACACAAGTTGTCCTTTTTCAATTGACATGATTCCGTATAAAATAAGAATATCATTAAATATAAAAGCACCACTCAGAGGTTACTTAGAATCACACAGTTTGTTTCGGACAGTTATTAGAATCTAGATCGTAGATAACAGGCTTGAGAATTAAAACAGTACTCTGATGTACAACACATTACAAATATATTACAGAAGTATGGTTATACAATATGGTTTGATGCATTGTACAGGGGGAAATAAAGGGGAGAGGAGGGGAATGTCTCACCTCTAGGCAGTTTGGAGGCAGCCGCAATGAAATTGTCTGCAGCTGTTTGTAACCTCTCGTCATATACTGTGTCTGATGGATAGAAGGAAGAAGAGAACAATCCCCATTTTGTGTGTGTTAGTTTGATAAAGTCTAGTTTAGAGGTGCTTAAACTCCATGGCCACATCTACACGTACAAATTATGTTTAGAACCAACAACAGTTTTCATGTTTGGGCAAGGGATCCATGAAAGGACTTTGGAAAGTGTAATACAATAATACATTGTAATACTGTTAATCAGTAAAAAAGTACTGTATGTTCTCAACAAAGCAATATGGACTTGGGAGGCATTCAGATACACTACCATTCAAAGGTTTGGGGTCACTTACAAATGTCCTTGTTTTTGAAAGAAAAGCTAATTTTGTGTCCTGTAGAATAACATCAAATGTTGATTAATACAGCATAGAAATACAGCGTAGACATTGTTAATGTTAAAAATGACTATTGTAGCTGGAAATAGCTGCTTTTTATTGGAATATCAACATAGGCATACAGAGGCCCAATATCAGTAAACCATCACTCCTGTGTTCCAGTGACACATTATGTTTGCTAATCCAAGTTAATAATTTTAGAAGGTGATCATGTGATTATTAAACAAACTTTTTGCAATTAAGTTAGCATGTTGTGCTGATTAAAGAAGCAATAAAACAGGCCTTCTTTATACTAGTTGAGTATCTGGAGCATTAGCAATTGGGGGTTCAATTACAGGCTCAAAATGGCCAGAAACAAAAAACTAACTTTATTCTGAAACTCGTCAGTCTATCTTCCAGTGTCTGTTCTTTTGCCCCTCTTAATCTTTTCTTTTTATTGGCCAGTCTGAGATATGGCTTTTCCTTTTGCATCCCAGAGCCATTATGTCAGTAACTTTACTTAATCTTACACTAACCTTACATTATCTCACTAACCTAATCTTAAATTGAATTTGTAGCATATCATGATATGTTTTAGTAGCGTTCGAAACATATGACATGTAATGGGATTCGTTACACATGTAACGTTTTGGCAAATTAGTAACATATTTAGGTATATAATATACTCTTGGTAGCACATTGTAATGTAAATTAATGTAACATATCTTACGAAACTAATTTACGTATGATATATTACGTATTCCCTTAGTCCACATTGCAGTACCTCATGTATCTCAACCCTTTCTGGCAGGGTCCATATTAGTACAATATATAGACCATGGCCTTGGGAGATTTTGGAGATATAGGAACTGGCTTGGCTGCTACTCCTATTTCACTACTTTTACCCATTCTAACATTAAATAAAAAAATACCTGAATGAATGTTCACCTGCTTCTTACAGCAAGCCATTATGTCATCTGAGTTAATGTACAATGTATGTAGACTGACAGTGATACAGCATTTTGGCAACAAAATCCACGGCAATAATATAACTCTCAACATCAGTTGCAGGAAAGCATATACAGTCGTCAACATGTGGAAGGCAAAATTATATGGGAGTGATGTGGACAAAGGTTTTACCATTATTCTGGTTTTTGTCAAACTCCTCAACGATTGGCATGATCTCAGCATTTAGGATCTCCTTCAACTTCTGGTCATAGCCTTTCCCTGAGAAACACACGAAACCAAGTTCCTATCATCACATTTGAATTTCCATTTTGGGGAGCCGAACTACTGGACCTATATAAAGCATGATCTCTTTTCTCACCAACTCGCCCAGCCTCAATCACTTTTGGCTCATTGTCAAATATCTTCTGTAGTTTTTTAAAGCATGAGTCTACATTTCTAATGTTGTACTCTGTGAGGATGTGTCCCCAGCACAGGCGCATACTGTCTCCAACCTCCACGTAGCACTGATAGCAGCTAGAAGACGACGTGAACATTGTGCTAGCATACAGAACCCACAAAACCCCTTTCCACATCTTCAGGATGATGTGCCGTTATGGGTGAACGTTTGGTTGTGGTTTTAAAACTGACTGGAATGTTGTGATGTTAAATATCCATGTGCAGTATGATGTCATAAAGCTTCTCACTGTGATATAGATATTCCAGTATTCCATTTGGGTTGCACAGCGGATGAAATGCTATGTTTTAGTCCCATGGTTCTTAGACAATGTCAACTGAGATGGAAATGTACTGTATATAATGTAAAACCACACCACTTATATCTGACAATGACAGTTTAATGCTCTCCCACTTCATCACTGGGTATAACAAGGGAGAGTATTTCATGTGCAATAGCTAATGGGTATACTAATTAACTAAACTGGAGCAGCAGAGCTTTCTTTTGCATGTGTCGGTTTCTCCACCTTTTCTCTCCATTCCATTGTCACTGGCCCTCTCTCTCTGCTACCACAATGCACCAGTTTTACTGCAGAGCAGAGGGGTGGAGTGAGAGAGGAACAAGAGGAGGCGGGGAAGAAGGGAGAAAGGGAAAACTAGGTAGGGGTAGATAAAGAGAGAATGAAAAATGCTTACAAAAGTGTAACAATACAGAGTAGAAGTTTGTCTGGAAGGAAACTGACAGGAAAATTAAAGCTAAGTGAAAACGAGGGATAAACTCTGAGCAGCAGAGGACACTAAAATCAATGGGATAGTGAGTGATGGAAAAAAGTGCCAATCCCTAATTAACGAGATTTATGCACACAGGGAGAGGGAAAGAGATTTAAAAAAGAGGCAGAAAGAGGGACAGAAAGGAAGAGAGATGATGAGACAGAGCAGAGAGAAGAGGACAAGAAAAGAGAGTACTAATCAAGCCTACCGCCTCATGGCATTCCATATACCTTCCCCCTCCAGCCCCACTCCCCCTCCAGCCCCGCTCCCCCTCCAGTCCCGCTCCCCCTCCAGCCCCGCTCCCCCTCCAGCCCTGCTCCCCCAATTCCTCTCGGTGTGTCTCCTTGGTAACCAGACAGGGTTCCTAATACACCAATATATTTCCAGTGACAGGGTGAGCTGGGTACTAATGCATTCATCTGTCTCCACGCAGACAAGCTAATCAATATTGGCCAAGAGTCTGCTTCAGGATTGCCAGAGTCAGACAGCCAGTCAGTCAGCTGCGCTGGCTTCCCAGCTGGGGAGGGACAGTCACCAATGTGTGTGTGTGTGTGTGTGTGTGCGTGTGTGTGTGTGAAAGAGAGAAAGGCAAGAGCATGAAGAGAATATGTGTATGTGCATTGTTCTGTATTATGTACCCAATGAGAAAGAAAAAATAGAGAAAGACTGAGAGATTGAATGTGTGTGTATGTGCATTGCTCTTTTTGTGTAGACACTTTGATTCATTGTACAGAAGCAAAACGTTCATTCTGTGTTTATATACATTTAAGAATGAAAATGCTCTTCATTAATATTTAGTGTCTAAGAGGCCAGCATGGCAATAATTCTGGATGGCTTCATGTGTAGACATTACGAAGATGATAGTCTGTGATATGTCAAATGTCTGCTAATGGCTTTGCGGCTCTTGGATCATGCTGTGGAAATTGTACTTCTAGTGCTTCAGTGCTTTAATACTTCAATTATTCCGCAGAAGCCTGGAGAGAGATAGACAGAGAAAACGAAAGCAACAGCAATGTTGGAACCGAGGTGTATTCTTCAATTAGACACTGATAACATGTACACCTCTGGAGTCCTTCACATTCAGATGCCAAACATAGCTAAAAACATGCTTTCTTCACACGTTCAACCCGGCTCTCATACCATTCACATTGCTCTGCCTTTATTAATACAGACTTATATACTGCTTAAAAAAGACTAAAAGGGTGTGCATACTTTATTTGATCCTTGTCTTCAAAGATGATAACTGACAGGGTCACAACCCTTGACTGTCTTTTGATTGGTTCCCGTGATGGGTTAAACACAAAGTCAGCCAATAGGGTTGGCCCCCTGAGGTCACTCCAGCAGTTAGAGTACAGACAGACATCCTTTCCACAGGTATTTGCTGGTAAAACAGAATCCCACTTTAGATGGGTAAAAGTGGTACAACAACATTGAGTAGAGATTTGTGGATTGGATAGGGCACTATAACATACGCATGCACTTGATAATCTGTAAATCAAGCACTATGCCATCACTTTGCTTTGCTGTATACAGGTGTATGGAAGAAACTTTGAACACCTTTAAACAGTTGAATGATAAAATCCTCTCCATGTCATTATTCATACTGGGACAAAATATATGGGAAATAGTAGAGGTCACTGACGTGTTAAAAAAACATCTCCTACAGCAACTCTTCTTTTCCTCCAAAATGAAGGACATGAATGCAGCCCTGTTCCCGAGGACCTCACCTGTGACCTGCTATGACCTCACAGGTTAAGGGTCTCAGGGACAGAGGGGCATGCTTGGAACAGTAACTTTGCAGGTGTTTCACTTTGCCAAACGAGCTCAGTTGGGAAAACGTCTTTTAAGAGGAAAATCTATGACGTCATGTGACATTTTCGGTTCTGCGGCAACAGACCGGTTCCTGTACGGGTTTGATGCAGAAACGCAACACATCTAATAAATAAGAAAACATGTAACATAATGCATGTACTTTCTCCAAAGAGGCCAATTCTGAGTAATAACTACTACACATACATGGAGACTCTTGTATTGACAGTAATATGTTCTTGTGATTGCACCCTCTACATATGTACCTATCATGCAACATAATATATATACATACTAAATATATATACTGATTCACAATATACATACCTACTGTACTAACCTAAAATATTCTGTGAAATGTAATATATTCTAAATAACATCCAAGTCCACTGAGCAGTGTCACTCAGAAGAAAATAGTTTCAATCTATCAACTTTCCCTGCAATATTCTACACATAAGCACCTGCTATGTAACACTTGAAGACAATCTCCAGCCTGATTGTGGGGATCTGCTGTGCTACTATTCAACACTACTATGCTGGACAGACAACCACCTCCAATGCCAATAATGGCTAAATCTGCAGTCTAAGACTTAAAGCGCAAATATCCTATTTCTCTCTTTAACCGCTTAGTGGTTGAGCTTCTGTCTCACTGTTTTAACTACCAGGTAGATGCTGCCTTTGTTAGTCTGCTGGTTTAAAGCTGTGCTCTAACTTACCGGGGGAGACAGTGCTTAATGTTGGTGCGGAATAAAGGAGGATGTTAAAAGTTGAAGAGAGAATCTTCCAGATCCATCCTAGGAACTGAACGCAATGTCTCCAAAATGTCAGACTCTACATGGGGAGGAAGGAATGACATTCTGTGATTCTCAGTTACAGTTAAACCCTCAAATACAGTCATGATGTTTTGTAGTTACTGAGGCATGTCTACTTGACTGTTTAACCATGGGCCGGTTTCAAAGACACGAATTAAGCTTTGTCTAGGACAAAAAAAAATGCTCAAAGAACTTGATTTATTAGTCCTAGACTAGGCTTAATCCATGTCTGTGAAACCAACCCTATTTGTCCAGTCCAATAGTCCTATTGTAAGAACATTGCTGAACAGTGCCACCTGTAGGTAGACAGTCTGACTGACTAATACAGAATCTCTGAAAATAATTTACAATAAGAGAAAAATACAGTCAATCATTTAAAGAGACAGTCCAGTTAAGTTTCAGCCATTTAGGTGTCAGTTGATTTCTGACCAGAAATTGATAAATGTTAATGAATGTTAATTAGGGGGGCCAGTCTTTATAAAAATTTGAGAGGAAAATACATTTAGAAATATTTGGATATGTTTAATCACAACTTCACGCACCAAATAATTAAGTACTGTATTCAAGTGCACCTTTTTATCTATTCAGTGCAACTTAATTACATTGTCTTGTTTTTACAGCAAAACCGCAATCTTAAACTCAATATTGCTTTTGGTCTGTACGCAGGTGCGGACATAAGCCAAATAGTGATACATTGCAAAGACATGTCTGCCGAAAAACATTTCCTTTTCCATCAGTCCCCTTACTAAAAAAATATTATTTTTATATGAATTGCCAAAACCCTTTTCCTTCTAAATGCATAGTGGAATATTATTAATGTGAGAGAAAGAGGAATGACAGAGAAATGCAGAAAACCAGAAAACCTAGAATATGGTGAACAAACACGATAGAAGATACATTATTACCTACACCAGATATAGTGTCATAGACATGAAGACAGTACTCTCTCATTTCTCTCACACACACACACACACACACACACACACAGAGAGAACTCAGCCACACACGTACAGACATGCATATAAACATGAATACATTCGCATAGACTGAACTAGAACGTATCTTCCTCTGTCCAAAGTTCCAGTGCATCTCGGCTGCCAAACCACTAAATTGAACACAAAGGATTGAAAACACAAAGGAATTTAACTTAGCCTGTTTTTAAAAACGACGGCTTCATTAAACAGAAATTTGAAAGCAAATCAAAAAAGAAGCATGCACTTTCGTATCCTTCACCCTTTTCTCTTCCTCTCTCCCGGTTCCTCTGTCTGTCTCTGCTCTACGGCGGCTGGGTCTGATGGCTCACTGGCTACTGGGGCCAGACAGAGAGCCCGGTGGCAGGTACGGCTCAGACAATAGTATTGATTCTATTATCCTGCATGTGCTCTGCTCTACCTACCTCCCCCCGGCAGCACAGCAGAGCCACCAAAGCCACTGTCTTCTCTCCATCAATCTGCATCAACGGGAACATGAACAAACACATTCAAACACACACAAGCTGACACATTCACGTGCACGTATATGCAAAAAATTTCTTACACACATGAGCAAACACACACACACACAAAGTATGTATTTTCGCTTTTGCTTCTTGCTTTCATGGTCTCACTCTTCAGTCTCCTCTCCCTGCTTCGAGCATCCCTCCCACTTTTGCATGCCCTGTCCCCATTCTCAATCTCATTCTCTCTGGCTCTCTTTGAGCCTCTCTTTCCCTCTCTCTCCTTTTTGCTCACTCTCTACCCTCCATCTCCCTCTCTCTTTCTTTCTCACGTTTTTTGAGCATCATGTTTCCACTAACCCGCCCAGCCCCCTCTTTGCCGTCTGTGATGGTGTGTGTGTGTGTGTGTGTGTGTGTGAAAAAGGAAATAAGTGTATGTGTAAGATGGGGAGCATGGAGGGTGGCGGAAAGGCTAGGAAGCAGAGAGAATGGAGCTTGAGCAGGGATGGTACACAAAGCCAAGGAGTGCAGAAGAACCTGCAATCTTGATTTCATGGCTGACTCCATTTAAACCAATCATCCATCCATTACATGTGTGGCTAGATTCATAATACTGCTCTATAGTACAATAAACACTGGCTTGTATGACAAGCAAAACACCAAATCAACCACCCAGATAAGATGTCCAACTCAGGCAAAATACACAAACCATTAGAGTAAAATATGTAGTCTAGTTCATTATCTCCATAAAGACAAGCATTAATGGATGGTAGTAGTCAAAGGCAGATGCCAGACTTATGGCAGTCTGCCGGGAGATATGTTGCTTTCAGCTCCTCAGAGAGAACATCCTGTTACCTCATTTGTACATATGTGTTTATTGTATAATATAATCAGAGTTCCTCTGAGGGGAATGCGGACCTGAAACAGATTTTTAAAAAAATTGCTTGTCTGTTCTGAGATGACAGAATGAAACATCTGATGTATGTATCATGATTTGTCATGAAGTTCTCTAACCTTGTTATAAGTTAAAGACCATCAATAATGTGCATGTTTTTGAGGGCGCGGCCAGGAGTTTCTAAATAATATCTATGTGTGTATGTGCATGTGACAGTGGCTTTGTTTGCATCCATGTGCTTACTCCTTAAAAAGAACATCTCACATAGAACTGTATGGATATTTTGCCCCATCAGTAGCTGTGTTTTAAACTGCATTTAACCAATGAACCACCAACAGGTAGGGTTTAAGGACTGCAGGCATATTTGCTCGAAAAACAGCCCCCATAAAAGAATCAAAGCAGAAGGCTTCTAATACAGAACTTCATGGGAACCCCTTTAACATTCCAATATTGCTCTTTATAATGGAGGACAACCTTAACCATTTAGAGTTTTCTAGAAAACATGACAGTACAGACACCATAGAATTTTTTGCCAAAACACATCTCAGTCCTTTTCTGAAAGTAGGTTAGAATACATTTGAAGGGAATACTTTAAAGCAGTACATTTCCTTTCAAGCTCATGGCTGCTCGTCTGGCTGAACCAGCCAACCGTCTCTGTCTCGGTGTCTGAGCCATCCTCTCCATGCTGGTAGCCATTTGCACTTGAAACGCAAGAACCGCTCTCTGGATATGCTGCCGAGGCTTTGTACACACATACACACACACACACACACACACACGCACACAGACAGGCTGTTCTAGACAGGTGCATCTGGCCATGGCTGTGCTCCGCAGCGCGCCACTCCACTGTCAGACAAAGCACCGGGAGTGTTCCAGAAGGTGTGACGTCATGTTTGTGCTGCTCCAACAGTCTGGCATGCTGCACTTCATGTGTTCGAATTCATGTCATATAGTGTAGTTCACACAGATTCCTTTACAGCTGAGTGTTTGTGTGTGTGATGGCTAACAGAATTGTCTGCCCTCTGATCAGCCAACTGGACAACTTCTCCAGTAATCTGATCAATGATATCATAATAATGGTTGGAACTTCTTTTGAGATATAAGAACAGAGAAAGAAATCCCAAAACGCTGTCCTTGGCCAACAAAAAAATATAAATGAAGGGACAAATTACAGAGACAAAAACGTAGAGAAATCTCAACACGTCCTCAACCTGTCCTCGACATACACGTTTGACATCTGTCTGGGACGGCGACAGGAGAAGGCTGGACGGGGTACAAAGACGAGTCGTGTTTGACGGTGCCGAATCAGCAGAATTGTGATATAACCCCCCTGCGCCCCTTGTAGGAGAAGAGGAGAGATGAGCCTCAACGCAATGCGGATGCCTACTGCCTCAGCCACTAGCCAAGACAGGGGGGAGGTGGTTGAGTTAGCAGGGAGGGGGAGTTGTGAGCGTTTGGCTGTTCACAGTCACAAGCAACTGGTATATTTATCTGACCGTGACCACCAACCCCAGGGATAAAACACAGCACATGTGATTTGAGCAGAGAGCATTGTTAATGTTACATCGAATGAATGTTTATGCCTGACACCCAGCTAAATAGCTACGTGATATGATGTGCTTCTCGTATACGAAAACAAAGAACCCAGTTGAAGAAGGATAGAAGAGACTGGACTAATGATGCCATCATGTAGGAAGAACAGGCGTTAGTGGATTCTCTGTTTTAGAGGATTGGGCAAATTTCAGGGCATCAATGATCCAGACCACAAAGCCAGAGAAGACAAAAAGACACTGCAGAATAATAGCAAAATTGTCTTGTGTTCATAACCAGACTGATGTTACTGCTACAAAATAAGGGAGTGAGAGAAAGAGGTGTAATGATGCAGGGGCATACAGGCCTATGATATTAGATCTTAAGGTCTGGTAAAAGGTGTTAGGTCTAGTTAAAGACTTTAAGAGGCACATTCACAGAGGGAAAGCTCTGTGACAGTATCTAATTTGGCCATCAAGAAGTGGTAGCCTACAGTAAGTGGGCTGGAAGTGCACACATTACCACTTCCAGAGCCTCAGTAGTGATATGTGATAAGACTGTGTTCCCTACCTCCCTAAAGCCTGGACATGTAGTTCCCTGACACAGTACCCTGGGTCCTAGACACATGCTGTTAAAATGGACTGATACCAGTGGATGTAAATGAGACCCGACAGGAACGTCTTGCATTCCATTTAATCCAACTCATCTCAGCACTTCATCTCACATGGTTCACATAAAGAAACCGGTTCTTAATGCACTGTTCGGTTATATGGTCTGCATATCTTGGATGTGACCCAAACGACCATGAGTGTGTTGTCTTCTTCTGGAAGTCCAATACACAGGCCCAATACTTACCAGTGTTTGGGCTGGGGTTGTGACTCGGTCAGGGGTTATTGTAGGTTGTGTTAACGCTGCGGGGAAAGCTAGAAGGTTGTACAGTTATCTCCGGGCTATTTATTATGCGAAACCATACAACCAACTACCTCACGCCGCGGCGCACATTCTGGAGTAGCAGTCCCTCTGCGACGTCTTCGCCAACAGCTCAGGGGTCTCTCTGTCTGTTCAGTGTAGTAGTACATTTGTCTCTTCGGTAATGATAATAGAGTAGTGCACAATGTGACTCAGGCAAATATTTCCAATAAAAAAGATTCAATGTCCCATTTTGGGGATTGCCCCATTATCACAATACTCCTACAATTAGAGGAGTTTAAAGAACAGACACATGTTAGGATGCACAGCCCTTTCAAGAAACCCAATCCTGATTCCCATTCAAAATCCTACTTTCCCTAACACCTAACATTAATTAATTAATCCAGACCAGTTTCCTCAAAAACCTTAACACCAAACCTAGTCCTAACCATGACCCCTACTCCCTAAATGACCTTTTACCACATGTGGTCTGTTTTACTATCTTTAGAGGGACTGAAAACCACACACCCATACACACACACACACACACACACACACACAGGAAAATGTCAGGCAAAAACCGTGAACCCAATAACCAACCACCACCGCACATTTATTTCTGAGGCACTATTGCCCTCTTGTGGAGACTGACCTGGCTCTTCCTTCTACCTCCCTCAGATCCACTCTCTCAGAAGCATTCTAACAAGACCAATGTGCAATAGAGTGAAATATCTGTTCTGACCCGTTGGTGGTTTTAAATGCATTATTGCATACTATCATTGTACACCATGTGTATAATGCATATCCTCTTCTGGTAGTTTTCATTATAAACACATTATTGAAATGTAATAAAATACCATAAATGCTGTCCTACGCTATTTGTATTTGCTGTTGTCATCACAACTTTAAGCCTAATTGTAGTTTATGTAGTTATTAACGTTTGCTGGCATTTTTTAAAAGTACACAAAAAAAATTATTTGAGATTATGTTTATTATTGTTACCTTGTGTTCATCAGGAGCTACAGCTGAACCACATTTGCTGATTCAAGTTTGAATGGGGAGCACATTGACCTGCTCTAAAGGAACTAGGCTTGCAAAGACAGTCAAATCCTCCCTGGTGCCCTGGCTGAGACAGTTGAGCACAGTAGTTGAAATGATCATGAAATTATCCTGTGAGACTGTAGTTGTGCTACAGTAGCTGTGAGATATATTGTTTGTGTCTACCCTGCCATCTAAAATAACTCTGTCTTTGTGTACGTGCAGAAGAGTGTTTGGGAAGGCTACTGCAAGGTCTGTGTAAATGGGTGCAGGGAGTTCTCAGATGACTTCAGCAAACAACAAAAAATAAGGAACGGTTTACGTTCTGTGAACTAAAAACTCCCTCTCTGTGGAGGCTGGTGTGTAGACAGACAGAGGGAAGACACATTTATTATGAGAACTCTCTTAGCCAATCAGATGATGCCAGGGTTACCATGGCTATATGCTGGCGGAACCATTAAAATGTTGCCAGGTGGAATTTTCCTTGTCCTCATGGTCCTCTTCATCTACAACCCCCCCCCCCCCCCCCCCCGCGCTCACATTCCTAATCCCCTCTGTGCGCTCCTTCCCCCCTCCCCTCCACCCTGAGTAGTTCCTCTCGCCTGTCCCAAAGTGCTCCCTCACTCCTCAACCGACCTTTATCTGCGCCCGTCTAGGTCACTCCACGTTTCCCGCCTCTTATCATTTTTGCCAGCCTTTCTCTGCATTCCCCATCCTGTCACCCCCCCCCCCCCTCCTTCCACTTCCCCCTCTTCTTCCTCTGCTCGACCTGCTTTCTTTTTCACAGTCAAATCACCAAGACGTGCAGCGTGGTTGTGTCTGTCTACTTCTCTTGTCACTCTTGTGTCTCTTTCAGTCTATCTTTTTCTCTCTCGCTGTCCTCAGATCTGTTTGTGTGTCTGGGAGCCTGATGCAATTTAACCGTGTTCACTGGCCAACAGTAAGGCAGTGTTTCCCTAGAAGGTTGAGGTAGCCTACATTGTTAACTGCCTGCCAATCCACTCCTAAACCTTCATAGATGTGTATATACTACAGAATTACGTTGGGATGAAGTGTTTTCACTTGTATCCGTTCAACTTTTCACTTGCAAACACTCACACTATCCTGTTGCAGCTGTTGCCTTAGAATTGTACACTGTATCAACATTTTTGTGTGTTTGTGACAGGGAGACATAATGGTGTCATTCGGCGCAGTTGGATGGAGAGACAGTACGAATAACGCTAGAGAGATGAAATGTAGACAGGTAACAGATGTGCAGTATCTAGTCTCCCGAAAATCTATTATTATTCACAGCTTGTTCTCTTTCCCTGACACAATGCATGGATACATTTGAACAAACTTGGCCAAATACTGGATGACAGTTGAAATTCAAACAATTCAAATACTTTAATTAACAGTCACTAATGATTACTCCATGAAATGGGACAGATGGGAATAATTTTTGTTGTGCAGATGGGTAGAGCTCGAATCAGCTGGAATATGTATTCGGTTTTCAAACTGCGAGCAACGTTCCTGTAACACACACTAATCTGCCCAACACCAACTTCATACGTACGCCAACCAAGGTGGCAAAATG
Source organism: Esox lucius (assembly GCF_011004845.1). NCBI lineage: Eukaryota > Metazoa > Chordata > Actinopteri > Esociformes > Esocidae > Esox > Esox lucius. Next base: position 24,725,584 of record NC_047588.1, on the reverse strand, counting down.
AGCGTTGCCATGGGAACCTTTTCCCTGGCAACCTCTGTCAGCTTGGCAATGTGCCAAACCAATGGTTGCTAAGGCACAGCTGTCAATCTTTGCCCAGGCAGTCATGCCCATAGCCCCTCCAACATATTACCTTGATATACATGATGTGGACATGGAATATCACACATTTACATAAAGTGGCTTCAGAAGATGGTGGTTAGTAGAGCACAATTGGAAATCCATTTGTAACAGCAGTTATACAGATGGTGCTTGGAAGAACCTTATGCAGTACCAAAAACATTTAATGTAAACCAATTGAACCTTTCCGTGTCAAAAACCTATCTTAAGAAACCCCTCTGAAAAACGTATTTGATAAACCACCGTGTAAGGTTTAAATAAAGATATTTTTGTGATACATTTCGAACATCAGTTTTTAGTATAATTTTCTTTTATAAAAGATTGTTAGTGACAACCTGTCAAGTAATTGCAGCCATTAGAGGTGTGTTTTTTTCTGGCCTCCCATGTACTTTTATTATTATGTTGATTTCAATTTCCCATAAATGTATTTACATATTCTAATATTAATAATATTAACTTTGCCATGTAGCAAAAAATATACACTCCCCTAAAGGATTATTAGGAACAACTGTTAAATTTCTCATTAATGCAATCAACCAATCACATGGCAGTTGCTTCAATGCATTTATGGGTGTGGTCCTGGTCAAGACAATCTCCTGAACTCCAAACTGAATGTCAGAATGGGAAAGAAAGGTGATTTAAGCAATTTTGAGCATGGCATGGTTGTTGGTGCCAGACAGGCCAGTCTGAGTATTTCACAATCTGCTCAGTTACTGGGATTTTCACGCACAACCATTTCTAGGGTTTACAAAGAATGGTGTGAAAAGGGAAAAACATCCAGTATGCGGCAGTCCTGTGGGCGAAAATGCCTTGTTGATGCTCGAGGTCAGAGGAGAATGGGCCGACTGATTCAAGCTGATAGAAGAGCAACTTTGACTGAAATAACCACTCGTTACAACCGAGGTATGCAGCAAAGCATTTGTGAAGCCACAACACGCACAACCTTGAGGCGGATGGGCTACAACAGCAGAAGACCCTACCGGGTACCACTCATCTCCACTACAAATAAGAAAAAGAGGCTACAATTAGCACGAGCTCACCAAAATTGGACAGTTGAAGACTGGAAGAATGTTGCCTGGTCTGATGAGTCTCTTCTGTTGAGACATTCAGATGGTAGAGTCAGAATTTGGCGTATACAGAATGAGAACATGGATCCATCATGCCTTGTTACCACTGTGCAGGCTGCTGGTGGTGGTGTAATGGTGTGGGGGATGTTTTCTTTCCACACTTTAGGCCCCTTAGTGCCAATTGGGCATTGTTTAAATGCCATGGCCTACCTGAGCATTGTTTCTGACCATGTCCATCCTTTATGACCACCATGTACCCATCCTCTGATGGCTACTTCCAGCAGGATAATGCACCATGTCACAAAGCTTGAATCATTTCAGACTGGTTTCTTGAACATGACAATGAGTTCACTGTACTGAAATGGCCCCCACAGTCACCAGATCTCAACCCAATAGAGCATCTTTGGGATGTGGTGGAACGGGAGCTTTGTGCCCTGGATGTGCATCCCACAAATCTCCATCAACTGCAAGATGCTATCCTATCAATATGGGCCAACATTTCTAAAGAATGCTTTCAGCACCTTGTTGAATCAATGCCACGTAGAATTAAGGCAGTTCTGAAGGCGAAAGGGGGTCAAACATAGTATTAGTATGGTGTTCCTAATAATCCTTTAGGTGAGTGTATATACTGTATAAAAGCAATACATATATATAAGTCCCTTGTCTGCAAGTCATGCTTCCAAATCCATGTCCTCAGGAACCCTTTGCATTGACCCGGTTTCTTTGACAAACTCGAAGGGTTTCTTCGGAATCACAGGGTTCATTGAGTCACCACTAATTGAGTGTGTATCCTGCACTGTAAAGTAGAGGGCGGTGAACTTCTACAGACCTCTCTACTCTAATGTAGACTTAGACTTTCAATAACATTTTGTAATTGCTATTTTCAACTAACTCATTATTAGGAGGGTCATTTTCAAAGGGCGCAGGCAGTGTATTACAAGGTTGACGACGGAACAGTCACACCTTTTGGTCACTGGAATTTCAGCCATGGTAAAAACCATAGAAACCTGGAGTCTCACAAGCACACTGTAGACACCAGAGCACAATGGGCATGAGTCACGGCAGGTGAACAGACCTGGATCTCTTGCAAACTCGGTAAGCAGATAAGCTACAAGTGCATTACTATAGGAGCAGCAAGGCTTATCGGAGAGAAAAGGAGAGACAGGAAAACATGAAATCCAAAACTATAACCAACACTGATGATGGGAGGATAGCAATCCACCTCCAGGGTGGATGAATGAATAGATGGAGGAGTGGGAATTAGCTGAGGAATGGAGTAGGATGACAGAAAAGGACAGGCAGTCCCGTCACTGAAACACACAGAAGGTGAGGGTGGTGGAGAAATTTCCTGAGAGTAGATTATAGGTACTTCTTTATAGAGATTTGCATTTCTGGAAGATTTGTGCACAGCTACTTAACAAACAATGCACACATTCAAATACCATTGCCATGTTTTGAAGTGATAATCATTCTAGTAAAAAAAAACATCAGTTCTAACTGCTCAGCTTAAGACGATAAATGGTAAATCAAATGATGGCCTATAGTATTTCCAAATTATTTTGATTTAAATGCAATTATTCAATGGGAAGATACCATGGAAAATAACAAAACCTCAAATGTCTTGAGCCCTGACAGGCTTTCATTACAGCATGTTTAGAATGTTATTTATGAGTACCAATCCCTAAAGTGCTGTGTACCCTAAATCAATGTCAAAAATGTTACACTAGGATACAGATGCCATTTCTTTATTTGATCATACAGTTGTTTCAGAAAACTTTGTTGCAGAGAAGTTGTATTCAGGGTTTAATTCCCCCCCTGTATAAACATACTTGATTTGCCCTAATAAAAAAAATCTACCAACTTCTACATATGAGTATCAACCAATATTTTTACTGTTGTCCACATTTCCCGGCAAAAAATTAAGATATAACATCTGTATGGACTCAGCCCTCCTGACCCATTTTCTATGGGTCAAAAAAAGGTCATTCCTAATGAGGCAAATCAAAAGCAGGAAAACACAGCTGCAATTAAAATGATGAAATTACACAGTCAATTATCATCATCTAAACAAATAGGCAAAACATTATAAAATGAACAATATTCTATAGTTTATGTTTTATGATCTCTTCACCTTTGTTAAAAAACAGAACAAGAATGTACATGAATTAGAATGAATGTCGTAGACAGAACGTTTATATGCATGGTCGAAATCTATTCATTGTAAACCTGAGTGTTCATTGTATTTGAAGTATCACAAGTATTATAGTTTGTTTATATATAATCCTACACTTCCTCTCCCCGTCTTTGATGTTTTAAGAAAGCGGACACATATCTGCACAATCACTCCAATCCCTGATATCAAAATAAGCCTGTCTTTATCATCTAAACAAACATGTCATTTCCTTGTCATGTTAATAAATAGATGACACGGATCTCAGTATATAAGCTCAGCCTTCTGCTTCTGCTCGATAAATATAACTTCAAACGGTTTCAGCTGGTCGGACTGCAAGTCGGCACAATGAGCATAATACCCCCCTCCACCCCCGGGACTCTTCCCTGAGAGAGAAACTGGTCGGGGGCGGGGGGGAAGAGAGCTTCCATGTCTGTGTGCATGTGTCTTTGTTTCATTGTCTCCCTCTTTCTCCCCTCATCCCCCCCCTGCCTCTTCATCCCTCCCTGCCTTCACGGCTTTCCACCTCCACATCTGTGCACTCACGGCTGTGTAGAGGAACCTTTTGTACCTCATTTTTAAAGAGGAAATGCACCCCTCAAGCCCCCTCCTGCAACTCCTCGCCCCTTTCCCCCTTCTATTCGCCCCTCGCGTGTAATGCCTGATTGACCACAGCACCCCATCGAGAGGTCAAAGGGCAGACAAAACAGTCTAGTGTCATGGCAACCTGATCAGCACAAACTAAAATGGTTGGGGGAATGGGGGGGGGGGGGGTCGAATGAGCTGTCAGTCAAACCTTTTTCAATCCTGCCACATGTTTAAGAAGGCAGAGGTGAAGCACATACACGTGTTCTATGAACGCACACATGGATGCACACAAAGACTGAGAATGCACCTGCATCTCCCGGCTGTCCAGCTGTGCAGATCAGCGCCTACTTTAGTTTCTTCTTATTTAGCACAACTGTGTTCCACATTGATTATAAAAATGGGCAATCGATAAACATATATGACATTCTTGTATTAATACTTTGTGCTTTACATAGAAAAGCAATGAGTGCTCACCACACTGCAGAAGTTAACCCTTCTAACAAGTCTATTTCTGTCTGCCGGACTTCCCTTCATGCCTTCCCAGTGAACAAACAGGTCGCTGTGCGGTAGGAATGACCATGCTGCTTTAGAGGACCAGCAATTTAGCAATTAACATGATTTTCCACACAAATTGCAGTACCCAGTGTGTTCTGTGTGTGTCAGACTCTTCTGTGCGAGGGGGCCCTTTGTGCACGACTGGCCGATGCAGTGGAGGGGGTGGAGCAGGGAGTGGAGGGGGGCGTTTAGCAGATAAATGGGAGGCAAATGCATTCAGATCAATAGCATGCTGAGAGTGGGTGAGAGTGGGGATGAGAGAAGTGAGCGCGATGGAGGGAGGGATGGAGGGGGATAGAGGGCCTGATTAATCATTCCTGTATTGTTATTGACTTTCTGTTAAAGGGGTGACTCAGACCCAGAATATGTGCCTCAATGTGTGTGTGAGAGTCTGTATGCGAGCACAGAGTTGCAGAGTACAAAACCATCAATTATAGCCTTGAAAAGCAAGGTTACCGCAAATATAAGCATTGAGCTGCACGTAGCTAGGGATTCTGCGTTATCTCAACATCCCTGCCCTTTGGTGATTTATCCTGCTATATCATACAGAAGTCGGACAGGCCTACTCAACGCAAAGACATCAGGTGAACAGGAAGTCCCTTTGGAAGGGATTATGAACAGCACCCGACGAGCCACCAGGCACAGCAAAGACAGGAGAGGAGAAGGGAGGGGTTGTGGGGGGGGCGGGGGGGTGCATTTCCCTACCTCTGACATCTGACCCGGGGGCAGTAACCTGGAACACTGTCTGGGCGTTGTCTGGGTCTGGGAGGACACAGACAGACAACATTGCAGTTGGGCACGGGTCAGCCCTCAGGGAGGGGGCCCTGCACACACAGCCCTCTCTAAACTACGCCCCCATTCAATACATTTAATTACCTCAGATAGACACATCCAGGGATAGGTCTACAAATTACACGTCCACGTACACAAGTCATCCAGTCTCCCTATCCATGCCCTTACAGAAAAAGATATTTGTATCTCTTAGATCAATGTTTTTTTTGGACCACGTTGGCACTTTGTCGAATCTTAAATAAATACCAATGGCTCTTCAGAAAAAGTGAGAAAATACTGACATTTCTTTACTCACCATCAAACACACAGTGCATTTAACTACTGATTGTTTCTTCCAGCTAAGTAGCCATGAAAAACCCCACACGGGCACAGTTTTAAATAGCACATTACAACTAAGTGAACTGACCTAATTGCTTTACATTCATGCTGTCATAACACAAGTCTCTGATATTACCCAACAGCAATGTTTCCCCCCAGTTATTGCCCCCGCCCCCTCTCCTCTGCAGCTGCAGAGACTGAATAAAAAGTGCCATTCAACATGACCTTGAACTGTAACAATGTGCCTGCCGTTTGTACTGGGGTCAATTCATGACCTCTCATTCTCTTTGATGAACCTCTGAAGCATGAAGTGACCAGGTTTTCCTTTCATCTCCCAGAGTTAATTCACTATTATAACCACCCCGTCACCACAACCAACACTATTATAACCACCCCGTCACCACAACCAACACTATTATAACCACCCCGTTACCACAACCTACACCATTATAACCACCCCGTCACCACAACCAACACTATTATAACCACCCCGTCACCACAACCAACACCATTATAACCACCCCGTCACCACAACCAACACCATTATAACCACCCCGTCACCACAACCAACACCATTATAACCACCCCGTCACCACAACCAACACTATTATAACCACCCGTCACCACAACCAACACTATTATAACCACCCCGTCACCAAAACCTACACCATTATAACCACCCCGTCACCACAACCAACACTATTATAACCACCCCGTCACCACAACCAACACCATTATAGACAGCCTGTCACCACAACCAACTTTATTATAGACACCCTGTCACCACAAACAACACTATTATCACCACCCTGTCACCACAACCAACACTATTATCACCACCCCATCACCACAAACAACACTATTATCACGACCCCATCACCACAACCAACACTATTATCACCACCCCGTCACCACAACCAACACCATTATAACCACCCCGTCACCACAACCAACACAACCAACAATATTATAGAGACCCTGATAACACCAGCAAAACTATTAAAGACACCCTGACACCACCACCAACATGTTTATAGACACTGTGCCACCAACATGTTTATAGACACTGTGCCACCACCAGTATTATAGACACCCTGCCACCACCACCAACAGGTTTATAGACACTGTGCCACCACTAGTATTATAGACACCCTGCCACCACCAACAACACCATTAGATACCCTGCCACCACAACGATCACTATTATAGATACCCTGCCATCACAGCAAACACTATTATAGACATCCTGCCACCACTAACAACACTGTTATTGCCTCCTTATAATGTCAACCAACACCAACAAACCTATTACAACACTGTCACCAGTGTTGGGCACAAAACAATGCTAATATTTTCATGAACTTTTGAACATTTCAGTTAACGGTGAAAATCATTATTGAACTAATCAACTTCATTTGCATTTAACTTCCATTATCTCAAGTACACTAAACCAAAAGCATAAATATACTTTTAAAACCCTCTTGAATCTAAGCAAATGTTTTGCTTCAGTCCAGAGTGGGGAATGAGACCAAATCATATGCTTGCTGTGCTGAATATCTAGATACTATTTTAAAAGTAAAACATTTATTTCTCTGCAGTAAGATTGCATGCTAGTTTTGACTCAAGGCTTCAGTATGATTGACTCAAGGCTTCAGTATGAAGGTCAAGAGTGGAAAAAAACACTCTTGACCTCCTCGAGGAATTCTCATAATACTTGTGAGCAGCTAGTCGTGTGTTGTAAACATCATCTGTGATGGCCAACAAAGAATGTCTCTCTAGTATCTGTAAAATGGATTGGCTATTCATTGTTATGCTGGGATGAGACCTTCGAAAAATTCTATGACTTCAACGTCACTTTACATTGCCTTGCCGGAAAAGGACAAATGTAATGTATTTTGACTTAGTCTGGAAGTCAGGAATCCAATGGAAAAACTCTTATAGCACTTACCGCTCAGAGCAAATACATTTTTTTAATAATATGAATTATGTAATAATTCCATTCCATTTTCATGAATTTAACTGATTATTGGTTAACAAAGTTACCTTTTTGATTAACTGTGCCCAGCTACAACTGTCACTACAACCTTCACCACCAACTCTATTATAGATACCCTGTCACTAAAACCAACACCACCAACTCTATTATAGATACCCTGTCACTACAACCAACACCACCAACTCTATTATAGATACCCTGTCTCTAAAACCAACACCACCAACTCTATTATAGATACCCTGTCACTACAACCAACACCCCAACTCTATTATAGATACCCTGTAACTACAACCAACACCACCAACTCTATTATAGATACCCTGTCACTAAAACCAACACCACCAACTCTATTATAGATACCCTGTCACTAAAACCAACACCACCAACTCTATTATAGATACCCTGTCACTAAAACCAACACCACCAACTCTATTATAGATACCCTGTCACTACAACCAACACCACCAACTCTATTATAGATACCCTGTCACTACAACCAACACCACCAACTCTATTATAGATACCCTGTCACTAAAACCAACACCACCAACTCTATTATAGATACCCTGTCACTAAAACCAACACCATCAACTCTATTATAGATACCCTGTCACTAAAACCAACACCACCAACTCTATTATAGATACCCTGTCACTACAACCAACACCACCAACTCTATTATAGATACCCTGTCACTAAAACCAACACCACCAACTCTATTATAGATACCCTGTCACTAAAACCAACACCACCAACTCTATTATAGATACCCTGTCACTAAAATCAACACCACCAACTCTATTATAGATACCCTGTCACTACAACCAACACCACCAACTCTATTATAGATACCCTGTCACTACAACCAACACCATCAACTCTATTATAGATACCCTGTCACTAAAACCAACACCACCCACTGAATAGTAGATACCCTGACACTCACTGTCTCCTTGTGCGTCTTCCAGCAATCTTCCTCTCCTACCTTCATAGGCCTCTTTGCCTCCCCTCCTCCCTCTGTCTGACACCATGGCCCTGGCACACTAAAGGGTGTTGCTGTGTAAATGCGAGCGACTAGCGCCACTGATGGTACTGCAGAGCTCAACGTAGCAGAGCGGAGCAGATGGGGGCAGACTGTGAAGTCTTGTGAGCCTCTTCAATATGGAAGCCAGACAGTCAGACAGCAGGCCAGGCTCACATGACACTGATGCGACACAGCAGAACTGCACCCAGCGTTAGCTGATAGACAGTACCAGCAGCTGCTTGACTACATTTTTGTGTATCATGTTTATGATTGTGTGTGTGTTTCTATGTGTTCTCTTAATAATCTGCCGTGCTTGCTTTGTAGTCAGCATCTCTGGGAGCTTCCCCAGTCCATCAGACAATTCTGTGAAGGACCCAAGATAGTTCTGGAATATTTGCTTCTGCAGGAAAATATTCTAGAATGTAACAATTATCCATATGATTCTCAATGTCAGTTGGAGCTAGGTAGGCGGAGTCTGACCTCAATTGTCCAGCAGCACATGAGGTAGACGTCTATACATGACATGATGAGAACAGGTAGACTCTGGCTACATAGACTATAGCCATTCCTCAGGAACCCAGCTCCATAAATCATAGATGACTAGGAGCAGAAATCTAGAACGAGAGCTGTGCTGCGTTTATATAACACAGACAAGTATGCCCACCAGCATGCCCATGACACAAGAATGAACACACACACACGCACACATCCACAGTCCTCCAGTCCCTCTTCCTTTCCAGCCCCCCCCCCCCCCACCTCCAGATGTCAGGCAGAGCCGGGGGAGCAGGTTACCATCAGAACTAGGGATGAGGAGGTGAGGGAACGAAACTAAGAAATAAGGAAAGACAGGGAGGGGCAGGAAACACTGTCAGACTATGTAGGATCCAGAGAGAGAGAGAGAGAGAGAGGGAAAGGGTGAGGGGGAGTGAGAAGGAGAAAGGGGGAAAAAGAGGGAGGGCAAAGGGGGAGGAGATAAGAGGCAACATTGTGACCTACTAATTCAAAACTGGGGAATTCACTGCTTACTCGAAACACATTCCTCTGGCCTGTACAGTTTAACCCTAACACCGCCACCATTACCAAAACCTCAATCTACAGTACACACACAACAGACAGCACTTTCTAGCCCTACCACCGGCTGCGTGGAAGATTCACGTTAACCACATAAAGACAGTGAATGTAACAAAAATGTACAACCACAAAACACAGATATTCCTTATAACAAATTCAACTAAAATCATCAGGAGCAACTATTTAACTGAACTAAATTACATGTGCAGGCCATTCATAAATCCAAAAAATGACTTAACCATGTCCATTGAAATCTACGCAGGCCTGGAGTTGACAATGACAGAATTCTTTTAAAAATAAATCTTACTTTTGTTTTACAAACATGCGCTCATTTTAAAAACAAAGTGCTCTCATAAAGAAAAAACATGCTGCTGTTTTAAAAAATCCTGCTCTGGTTTTAGAACTAGTGGGGAGAGCCCACCGCTACGTCTACTCTCTCTACCAGCTTTAAAATGAGAGCACATTTTTTGTAAATGAAATTATGTTTTTTAAACAGGAGCCCTAAACGAGAGCATGTTTTATTAAAGTAGAGAACGTTTTTTGAAACAAGAGCAAAAAAATCTAAATTGTCACCTCCAGGGCTCCCCTTTAATGTAGAAAATCTGATCCTCCAATGTAATCAAATTCTACCCGGGCTTTGGTTTTGGTACAATACAGTATACCTGTCAAATTTAATGAATGAAAAACAGAATTGTTTGTGTTGTAGATTACCAAAAAAGATGACTCAATAACTTAATTTAGCCACAGTGACACACAAAAACACTGCAGCACTGAAGCATGGTTTGAAGCTAAACAGTGATAATTCTGTATATATGAAAAAGGCCTACATTAGTCTATTATAATCTAAACAGAACTCACACCCAATCTGGCTCCACAGCGTTTCAGAGATCTGTGTCCTTGTGAAGGGAAAGCAGATAGATCTCGATGAAATTGGAACACGGATTAGGGAGGTAATGTCTCTCACTCGGACCATGACATTGGGAATGTATCAGTGTTGGTCACATTTATCTACCCCAGGCTGTTAATCCCTCCAGAGTGGACCCCATAGCCTGTTGCACCTACTGTAGCAGGCTAGTAGCCCTCCCCCTCACTGTCAGCGCCAGACAAGCACTAGCAGTATAATTTATAGGGCTGGCTAAGCTATGCTTTATAAAGGGAAGCACATTAGTGGCCTCCTTCGTTACAGAAAGGACCATGAGATGGCTGGGAAAGCCTGGGGAACTGACGTCAAGAAATGGGCCTTGGTTCAAATATCTGACAGGCCAACGGCAGTGAATGTGATCTGTGGTATTCCATCACCACTGGCTTAATATCTAGCAGCCCGAACTGGCCACTTGATTATTATATACTGTCAAATCTAAGGTACTGTTTCACCATGGACCCTAAACTTATAAAACTTTAGTTTGTGTCTGTGTTGAGGTGATGAACACACGCTAGCGCCCTCAGTGAGGCTAAGGGAATGACGAGAGTGCAACATAAATGCTGTGTCTTTAGTCCACCTGGCAATACAATAGAGCAGCGAGCATCAAGCTTTATAGCCAGCCAGTCAGCCATGCCTTCTCTTCAGCTATTCTACCCACTGTAACCAAGCCAGCAGGCCTGTAATAGCACAGTGGCTAGGCCTGAGCTCCATACTTAAGTCCCCAGCTAAACCTCCTTTCAGACACAAAGCCCCTTAGACACGACAATCAGGACCACGTCCATGCCAGCCGTCACTCTCCAGCAACTCCCAATCTTGCAAACCCCCTCTCTGCCCCTTCACCAATTTTACACCCTCAAGTGGGCGATGTCTCGGGGTGTCTTTGTGCACCCACATGTAGGCCGAGAAGCCCATAGCATGTCTCCATGGAGATGGACAGAGCAGCTAAAAGCTTGGATGGAATGTAGATATATAGCACACAAATTACACAGCGCACATTCAGGCCCTGAAGACAAAGTGGGAACGGAGGGATACATAGTCCAACAAAGAAAGCAAGGGAGGATGGCAGAGACAGAGCAGGCGCACGGACAGAAAGATTGCCATGTTATCCAGCCATATTAGTGGATGAACGAGACACATTCAGCGGAGACCTGTTTATGTACAGATCTACTGGGGACAAATGTCGTAGGGTAGAGGAAGTAGGGTAGAAGGACAGGAAGAGCAGGATAGAGCGAGAATGGCGAAGCAGACACCCTAATAATAGAACTAGGTTTGCTTTACAATGTGACCATATGTGTTTGTTACAGCTCATCAAAATGACTCTAAACTGCAGAAAATATGCAATAAAGAATTTTATGGAGTTTGCGATGATCAAACACAAACGTACCAATACACACACACACACACAAAAAAAAAGGCTGGAAAGTGTTGAGTAGCCCCCTGCCCTCCCTTTCGGCTTCACAACCGGGCCCCAATTTCAGGTTTTACCACATCAAAAATAGTTTGGTTTGGACTATGTGAACTTTCAGTGGAAGAATGCAAAGAACTTATTGAAACTTACAGACACAAGCAGTCATTGCATTTCATTTTGACTAGGGGGAAATGTCGAGGAACAGAGGAAAAATCCTCCGATGGGAGTGGGAGGAAGGATAGGATTCTTAAGCACACAAGCAAAGAGGAAAGAAAAGCAAAACGAAATACTTTAGAACACATGAAAAGGAAAACATATGACAGATAGAGGAAAACAAAGTATTTCAGAAAGACAAAAATAATAAGGATGTATATAACTAAAGGACAAGAAAAATACCAGCAGATGTCAGATGGGTATGGCCATTTTCCTCTTTTCCAGCAATTTTTTTCTGATTCCTCCTCGATCACCCCTCTGTCCTTCATTTCTTCCTCTCTTTACTGCTTTTCCTCTCGTCTTGCAGCCTAGACCCAGTCTTGTCTTCAGTCCTGTTACCCGTTCACTTCCAGCTCTCTACTTTTCTGCTTCCTCATCTCCCCTTTCGCAAAGACAGATTTCCATCTGTTTCTTTCTCTGCTTGGCAGATTAGTTTTTGGAAAAAAACAAGAGGGTTATCAAAAGAAAAGGTTTAGTTAAAAAAGCAGACAAGTGGGAAAACAAAGCAGAAGAGCAGCAGCGCAAAAGCAGTCTGTCCAGAGATAAGCTACGCTGCTGCTGGATCTGTGAATGGGATAGCACTCACGGTAGCAGCACATAACCGGTTTCTATATACTGTAGCTAAAGCATAAAAACACTGCAAACCAGGAAAAAAAGTATTGGTGGTGTGGCAGAGAAAAAAGAAATAGGCAAAAAGGAGAAGGAGGGAACGAGAGGGAGGGAGGGAGAGACCGTCAGTTATCTAGTGTGTGAGTGTGCAAGCAGGGTAGGAATGGAGGACAGAGCAAGAGAGGGAGGGACAGAGCCAGAGACAGACAGAAAAGGGGTGGTTCTGAAAGGAATATCTTAGGGGGAGGGTAAGAGAAGTGTGTAAGGGGAGAGAGGGAAGGGGAGGGCTTGGACATTTTTTCTTTTCATTCCAGTTAAATTTTCTTTATTTTATATCCAAACTTTTTTTTTAAATGACCCAATTCACGTTCCCTGTCCTTGGCTGCTTTGTCAATACTTAAGCCTTTTGCCTTCACTTTTCTCCTTCCCTTACTCTCTCCCTTTGTCTGACTCAGGAACATTTCTCTGGCCATGCACTTGAACTCTGAAAGCTTTCCTCAGTTTACTTCCCTTCTGCTGGCCCCCATCACACTCTACCACCCAAACAGCAGACACAACCAGCAGGCAAGGGACTTGTGAGGCATAGACAGGAGAGAGAGGAGAAGATAGGTAGGGAGAAAGGAGAAATAGGTTGAGTAAGTGATAGAGTGATAAAAATGAGAAATGAACAGAGGGGAGAAAATAGGCTAAGAGTAATTCCTAACTTTCTTCTTAAGTTCTGACCTTATTAGGGAGTTTTTCCTAGACACTGTGCATCAACCCTGTTGTTTGCCTTTTGGGGTTTCAGCCTGGCTGGGTGTTTGCAAAAACTCTTTGTGACAACTGCTGATGTAAAAAGGGCTTTAGAAAACATTTGATTGATTGACTGATTTGATTTATTGCAAGGCCGTGATTACAATTTATATTGAGGGGGACACATCACCCCAATAATCAAATATGCTCAAAATGTCCCCCCCCCAATTAATTTATATATAAATTACAAAATAAAATAAAAATGCACTATGCGACAGGCAACCATATGCGCCGCCGTCCAAAAAAATGATTAGCAAATGTAAACATAATAATAACTAAACTTCACAAATTGCCGTTATTATTACTACCATTTCTAGTTTTACAGTTTACTGCAGTTCTGCGTGTAGTTTGTCCAGGTGCTGTGGCTGTACCCCTGCAGAAGCTGCTAGTCGACTGATGTAAGCAGGGTTGCCATGTCCGCGGGTGGCGGTGGTCACTTCTAAAATAATCAATGTGGTGCACAAACAAAGTTTGGCTAGTTTTAAGGCATTTTGGCCTGGTTTTGTGTTTTGAAAATGAAAAAGTGTCAGTAATTGCATGGAGCGTAAACAAAAGTTTTTGGTTAAAAGGTGCCTATTTGCGAGTGGAAATCAATCAACTGTCACTAACGTTATCCATCATGGCTAAGTTATCTGGAAAGCAAATTAGCCACACATTCACCTAGCGAACAATGGTGCGTATTCAATTAACGTCAACTTACGTGAAGGATTTTTTGATTTGTCAGAATGCCCGCGTGAAGTCTGTGTAAACTGTCAATTATTTTTGTTGCGCTGCATGTGTAATTTATGCAAACAGTATTCATTTTCATTGATTGCATATTTGTATAGTATACTGTATGATAAATAGCATTATTAGTGTTGTTTGATCAAAGTGCAAGCAGTTTTATTAGTCAACTTTCATTCACAGTGAGTGTCATCATGAGCACGAGGAAGGGTGGCAGTGACATTGATCAGTTTTTTGGCCAGCCTCAGAAAAGAAAAGTAAGCTGAGAGCAGTGAGAAAATGAGTACCAGTCAGATGATGGAAATATTCAGTAGCACAAGAGGTGAGTCAATATTTATTGATATAATAATCATTGCCATTCAGATCAGAAATGGTTAGTAATCTATTCCTGAACATCATGGCAAGAAATACAACTTGTTTACTGATTTCACTCTGGTATGTTCAGAGTAAAGAAAGAGAGGGAGAGAGAGCATGAGGATGCCAACAGGGCAGGGAGAGCAGGTGACATGGAGGTGAGTGAGAAAAGGAGCAAATATTGATGACTGATCTGATATCGCCATGTAGGGGTTTTTCCGACTACATCATACTTAATGTTGGCACAACTGAGGTTAGGTTTAGGCACAGGTGTCTCTGAGGTTAGGGTTAGGTCAAAGAGTGGGGAGCAGGGGAATATTCTGTCTTTGGACTGGGGTAACCAACTAACTACAGGTCAGTTGCAATGATGGTCCTGGAGCAACATTAATTATGATGTTGTAGAAACAACACCAACAGGGAGATATCTGATTGTGTGAATATTGATGGTTAAGAGTCTTATTTATACATATATATATTACAGTGCCTGTTTTGAGAAACAGATGCCTCACAGGTCCTCAACAAGCTTCATTAAATAGTACCCGCAAAACACCAGTCTCAATGTGAACAGTGACGAGGCGACTCCGGGATGCTGGCCTTCTAGGCAGAGCAAAAAGCCATATCTCAGACTGGTCAATATATAGAAAAGATTAAGATGGGCAACAGAAGACTGGACAGGGAAGGATTGGAAATAGACGCATCCCGGAGTCTACATTCATTTGGAAATAAGTTTTGTATCATCCTGACTAGAGGATATTTTAGAGGATAATTTCTCACAGGAGGTTTAGGTCCAGTTGTCATGGTTTGCCACAGGACAAAGATACATTATAAATATAGTACTTTGTGTCGGCTGTCTCACCAGGGAAAGCAGCATGACATAGTAACATTATTTTACCCATAGCCGCTTGTATATTTTTTCCTCGCAACACCGTTTTTATGTGTCATCATTGGCTGTTTTCTGAACAGGGTCACATAAATAAATGTAGAGACCAAATAGTTGGAGCGACAAACAAATAAATACCCTTTTTAAAATCAGTGGAGTCTCTGAAATAAGAGGACAAGTTCAGACAGAAAACACCACGTATTAGCTTAACCTTTAATTAGCGGACTTACGCATAGCAATGTACATGTTATGTATTGGAATTAGTTTCTGGTCCTCTGGGGTAACTCACTGTCACCACATAATCTTATATACGATACTACCAACATCAACATCACCATAATATCATTAATAGAAATTCCCATAGTCAATGAGCAAAAAATGCAGTACCGATTCCCCCCACAAAGGAGACACAGAACCAATCAGGTGGAGGCAGGGGTGTTGAGTGGATTTTAACCCATATGCTAGGAAGACCATCAGCATATCAGACAGAGTTACCTGACATTTAAATAGACAGGTATACAGTCTGACATTGCAATAGGAGCGATCTGACATCAGCTGATGCTTCGCTGACCAATTACCACTCCTAGCTATGCTAAATTACTATCAATGTTTTTGCACATCTGTTGGACAAACTTGTGTTGGTTTGGCAGAAAATGTTTCTGTACATAATAATACCATTTAACTGCAATGTTTTGTTCGTAACCCCTTAAAATATATCAAACTGGTTAGTGATCTATAGTAAATCTGTATTATGTAAATCTGTAAATCTGTATCCCTCTGCTCTGGCGCTGAGTCCTGTTTCGGGGATGGAGCCTCCCTCTGCTCTGGCGCTGCGCCCTACGCTGTGGGCGGAGCCTCCTCCTGTCCCAGCACTGCGTCCTGCTCAGGTCCTAGCTCGGGTTCCTCTAGGCATCTCTGCATTCTACTTTTGATTGTCCCCAATTAGAGGCAGGTGCCCCACGTTGCCTCTTATTGGAGACTCTAAGTAGCCCTGTTTGTCTTTTGTGTTGTGAATCATCATGTTTACGCCTGTTGCATTTCAATTTGGGGTGTACTGCACCTTCTGTTGTTTTAGTTACTAAGAGAAATAAATGTAATGTTTTTCCACTTGTGCTCTGCCCCTCGTGTCCTGCCTACCCCTGACCCTGACATATACAGGGCATACAATATCATTAATGAATCCTGCTCAGGGCTGAAACGCATACCAGCTGATGCAGCGCCTTCAAGGCTGCATGTGGGTTTGTGAAACCTCTGTAAACCGGCTGTTGCTACAAATTTAGCTTCCACATCGGCAACATTTCAAGCTAGCTATGAAGCGAGGATTTTATTTATTCACCCTTCTAAACTTGTTACACAGTGAGCTATCCTAGTCGTTGAGCTGACCTCAACCTACAGATTTAGGTCACGGCGCATGTGAACCCAGCGTCAACGAGCTTTTGCTAACACTGACAGTTTGCCTGGCAACACACTGGGTGCACACTTGCTGTTCTCTGCTTCGCAACACACCTCCTTGATAATGTCCCAACTGTTTGAGCTGTACAAAGGTTACCATTTGCAAAGTTGCTGTAGAATGAGCTTACGGTAAGCACTTAATTCTGTTACACTTGCATTAGGCTATAGACAAAATAATATTAAAAAATATGAATAATATAAACTAATATTTATATTCATAGTTAAATATACTGGACAATCAATGCAAATACATACAGTGGTGCAGTGCTGTTGTTTTATCAGGCACTGTACCATGAGTAATTGGAAAACTAAAGCTATGTTACTTACTTGAGCTCTGTCTAGCGAATATGTTTTATTGTTAGATGAAAGTTAAAAAACATCCAAGATATGTCAATAAATTGTTTTCCCCTTCACTTTTTCTTATGGTTTCCTCACTTTTCACTCCACTTGCTGCAGTCTTAGACGTGTTCTTGTCAACTCCAGTGTAGAATTAATTAATAACTTTAGCAAAAAAGCAACATGGTGTATGTAAAGTTTTAGGTGTTTTAATTGTATTTATATATTTTTATCAAGTTTTTTTCAGGCTCAGGCTCATTACATTCCAGTGATGTCAGATAGGGCCTTTTTAGAGACAGATGGGACCATTTAGCAGAAAGTATATAGTGGTTCAGCATTGTTTTTGTGTAAAAAGTAAACATATTTTAGGTACATCCAGGTACCATCACTTCCCAGGTTAGTGAAACATGCACTTGTCACTAGGACCTGATCTCAACCAGAACGAGTAAGCCGATAAATAGAGCAAAACAGTTGGTCAAGAGGATTTCATTCGTTTCTTTCACATTTATACGTTCTGAAAATGATCAGAGGAATAGTAAGCACCCAGTTTGACGTAAAAATACTACCCCGTGACAGGTATGTGAAAATAACAGCCTTCTATTCACATAATTTGGAGGTGATATGTGATTAATAAAAAATGCTGCAGGACTAGTTAATGCTTTAGAACCACAATGGTGGCAGTTGTGCCTAGACTACATGTGGGAGTTGTTGAATATGGGATGCCCATTAGTGATTGTTGAATTGTCTTCTCTTTAGCAAATTTGTTATTTTTACTGATCAAGTGAGCAACAACAGAGAGAGCCAATAAATATTTTTAGCATGCATTCAGTATGTTACACAGTGGCACCTGTAATTCTGTCAGTCTCAGAGAGTTTGCTTACAGTTTTTGGGTTGTTGATGTATTGCCTTTAATGCATTCAATGTTTCACACAGGCTTAAATACATTTTGTCCATATATGGGTAATTAGGGGCTTGTCCTAATAGCCAAGATTGGTGAAGAGTACTTGGGCAAAGAACAAGTGGTACTTATCAACAGTAATCTTCAACCAGTGTGCCTAAAACAGTTGTAGGATTGTTTGATAAATCACACTTTTTCTATGCATTTTGAGCATTCTCAATTCCATTTCTAAGTAAAATATTAAGGCTACGCATGTTTGATAACTGAGGTTCTCGACCCAAACTTTAACCCATAACCTAATCGTAACCTTAACCAATGCCCTAAACTTTATTGTAAATCTAACACTCATCAAACCTTAGCAACCCTTTACTTATCCATGATGATAGTTTGATGACCGTTTGTTGATAGAATAACTAAAGCATCTACAGATGGAAATTGGGACTTTAAAATAAAGAGTAAGCCCATGTTGACAGTGATAAAATGAGATGCTCTTGTCACAATGATAATGCAGTCCTGGTCTAAGGCTATATAGACCCTACAGCAGGGGTATTCAAAACTTACCCTACGAGGGCCTGAGGCTGCTGGTTTTATGATCTACCTCATCATTAATTGGACCCACCTGGTGTCTTAAGTCTGAATAGGTCCCTGATTAGAGGGTTGCAATGACAAACTGGCTTTGAGGGCCAGATTTGAATAACCCTGCCCTACAGTATATTTAAATGGGCTATCCAGTGTGTGGTATGATGCTAACAAATAGATTAGGACAAGAACAGAACACTGCCAACTAATAAATCCAATAAAATATAAAGAAACATAAACATAACATTTAATGCTGTAATATCTCAGATTGAAAATATTGTAATTTCCCCAAAATTAATTAATTTATGTTTTTACCTTCTTTTTGTTCACACAATTGCAATTAAGGAATAAGACAAGGTCAGATAGGAAGACGGTACATAAGAGGTTGGAATTCAATATAATCCAATGAATAGGACCAGTGGAGGAGGAATGATGCCACCCACGTGGGAACATAATGGTGCACACCGTCTGGAACACCCAAGTGCCACCTTAAGATCACCAAAGAGGCCAGTCAGCATGGGTGGTGGGATTTGGATGCACAGCACCAAAATGAGAAGGCAGCCATTCCATACTTTTTCAATATAGCACAGAGGTAGGCAGGGCTCTAACACATTGAAAATGCAAACCACTATTGATCGGCCCATACTAACGTAGAGAGAGAGCATCGTAACAAGGCTGGGGCAGAGGTGGAAGGAAAGAGGGTGGGATGGAAAACCAAGTGGATATTAAAGGTCGAAAGAGAGGTGTGCCCCGTTCTCGCTCACCTTTGTTAAAGCTCCGATATATACTCATCGAACGTAACCACATTACTACAGACCCAGATGAGGGGTGAGGTAGAGGAGGAGACGGACCCAATTCCATTAGAAACACTTCACTCCTAATGCAGACAAACTATTCTCCTGCCCAAGGACAATCAGTACCTGAGGGGAAGAGCGGCTGGTGTTTGTATTAGTGGAAGGCATGCTTATACTGATGCTGGTCTTGAAAGGCCAGGGCTATCGATTGCATTAAAGCTCTCTACTAAACCGAGAAATCAATATGTTTTTAAAGGCGAACCAGGTTACATGTAACGTGTTTCACATGGGCTTCATTGATACCGTTTGGATTTCCAGAGTGGCTGATGCCGGAAAGAGAGCAGATAAATGACCTGAACTGAGGTCAGGTCTCCAGATTCCCAGATGTTGTCCAGCTGATATATCAGGATCCGTGATCTGGTGAGAACAGCAGCTTTCATGTTTTGCATTCCTTAATCATAATGAAACCAATTAATTGACACTCAGCAAAGAATTACCAATGCAGAAGACAACATACCAAAGGAAACCGATACAATAACCCCAATAGTATGGGAATGCCAAAGGAAGACTTTGTTGCATTATGAATCAATTATGTAATAATATAAAGAAACAGCATCCCTAGAACCCTTTTTTTTTTTCATCATACCACTATTTCTCTCCTGAATCCCATCTTTTCCTCTAGTGGAGGGCCTGACTCAATGAGCTCTAAGGAGCCAGACTAGTCTTAAGTTTCAAAACTCTGTCAGTCATGACTGAAGCAAAAAGCCAAACAGCCCATGGCTCTGTGATCAAACAAATTGGTTGTTAAATGGCATTGAGAAAAAAAGCGATCAGTCTTGTCATCAACAACCAGCATGGCACAGTAGGAGAGAGGGAGAGAGACAGAGAGGACGGGACAGAGAAGGGGAGGGTTAGAGAGACAGAGAGGGAGAGATAGAGAAAGGGAGGGTTAAAGAGACAGAGGAAGGGACAGAAAAAGGGATGTTTAGAGAGACCGAGAAGGAGAGACAGGGAAAGGGAGGGTTAGAGAGACAGAGAAGGTGTGACGACTGCGCCCTCTGCTGCCTCTCCTCCCCCTGCAGCGGGCAGGCTCCAGCGGTCGACGTCACCGGCCTTCTGACACCACCGCCCATCTCATCAGTACATTTCACCTGTTGTCTTGTTTAGCGCACCTGGTCCTCATTCACATTCATGTTCCCTCTGCTCCCCTGGTCTTTGTGTGTTATTGTATCACCATTGTGAGTGTTGTTTGCGATTCACTGGCATTAACGACGTTCACTGACACGACTCCACGTTTCCTGCTCCTCATTCTTCGAAGCCTTACAGAATAACACACCGAAACAAACATGGAGCACAGAGGAGCCGAAAGTAAGGCCGGTGTTGCAAATCTGTTAAAGGAACACTCGGCGATGGTGGCCAGCCTAGGCGCCGCGATGGACAGCGTTCTTAAAACAGTGCAGCGCCTAGAGCTGAGCCAGCAAAACCCTGCAACACCGGCCATGTTGCCGCCACCGCAGGCTGCGTCACTCAGCGTGGGGGCGATGCACATCCCGCTTCCCCCGGGATTATAACGGGATAGCAGACCGCTGCCAGGGTTTCTTGCTGCAGGTCGACATCCCACTCCAGGCGAACCAGACAGACGCCCAGAAGATCTCCTCGCTCGTCTCCTGCCAGTCCGGGAAAGCCCTGGAGTGGGCCACGGCCGTGTGGAACACCGAGGGACCCACCCAGGACAGCTACGCCGAGTTCATTCCCCGCTTCCGAGCCGTGTTCGACCATTCACACGAGGGAGGAGAGGCGGGTGAACGACTTTTCCAATGTCATGTTGTGATCATTTCCTCTTGACTTGGCATCTGGGACAGGGACTATGATCTAACATAGGGGATGAAGACATTGCTGGGAGAGTGAAAGAGAGTGCAATCTAACCCATAGTTTTCTGGCCACCTCCATGGGGGTGGGGGCGAGGGGTGTAGAAAGGAATGAGGGATTGAAAGAGAGGTTCAATTCCAAATGAAACCCTTCCCCTCTGCTCACCATTAGCAAGTTTGTGCATGCTTCTGCCATTTGCTCAAGTATCCCAAAGCTATGTGAAATGTGTAAAGGGTGTAGGGACAAATGAAACCCTCAGGTAGCCCCTCCAGCATGTATGCAATGATGCAGGTTCCTTGAGGAAAGTGCAATCTAATTAGGCACAATATTATTTGAGCATACACAATTTCACACAAAAGACTGGATAGACAAGTGTAGTTATATGGCAAGTGTATTTTTTTGTAATACATTAATTATATGGCAAATGCAGTAATGCAGATGCCATATAATTAAGAATGTAATTCTGCACATGAAAAGTATTGTAGGACCACAGGAGGGATTTGTTCATTTGAATTTAATGCTGGTTTTAGTATCTAAAAGTGGAACATCATTAAAGTCATAGTCTGTCCTGAGGTTGAAGGGTTTATTGATCCCCTTTTCACTTTTCTAAAGTCAGAACATGTGACCTTGGAGGGCAATATGATCATGTTCGTAGGGGCTGTTTTGACATTCTCAGAGAGAGGGTAGAACAGGAGAAACCACAGACCAGTCTGCCCTCTGTTGGTTAAAGAGAGAGATTGGTTATGTAACCAGTATGGTGTAGCCTGCCTTTCTGTTTCTCAGCATATAAATTAAAATCAGCATGTAGTTGGTGTAGACACTCTTTTGTAGCAATTAGTGTTTGCTGCACCATTGCAATAGGACCAAGCTATAAGCGGATGATCAGACAGCTGCCATTAAGCCCCTATTAAAAAAAGAGAACACTGGATGCATCTATAATGAACAACTAAAGACCTGTATCAAATCTCCCTTATATAGCCAAGATCATTGAGAAGGTTGTCTTCAATCAACTCAGCTCAACTCAAGCGGTCAAATTTCAGTCAGGCATCTGACCTCACCACAGTACTGAAACGGCCCTGATTAAAGTTTTATATGATATACAGCTGAATACTGATTTGGATAAAATAACAGTTCTGGTTATAATAAATCTCAGTGCAGCATTTGACACTGTAGATCATAGACCACTTCTAGATAGGCTGGAAAGTTGGGTAGTACAGTCCTTAATTGGTTCAGATCTTATCTGGATGGCGGAGTTACTTTGTCACCATTGGTAATCATGAATCTATGACATGCGGAGTTCCACAGGGATTAGTTCTCGGACTGCTTCTGTTCAATCTCTATATGCTACCTCTGGGCAAAATTCTACAGAACAACAACATTAACTACCACAGCTATGCTGATGATACTCATATATATGGCTCTCGCACCATATGACAACATTTCAATAGACTCTCTGTGTCACTGTATAGAGCACATAAAGACCTGGATGAATCCAAATAGTCTACAATTAAACCAATTCTTGGAATGGTTTAGGCCCTGAATATATTTCTGATATGTTTGAAGAATATAAACCGAGCAGGGCTCTTAGATCCATGAATACAGGTCAGCTAATAGAGTACAAACTAAACACGGCCAAGCTGTGTTTAGCAGTTATGCTGCACACAACTGGAATAAACTACCAGAAGATCTTAGACGTGCCCCAAACATACACATTTTTAAATCCAGGTTAAAAACACTTCTCTTTTCATGCGGTTATGACTGACCACTTAAACCTAACCGCACTGTTTAGCCTTACAGCGTTTTATAGCTTCCTATGTTTTTATCATTTTTTATTATTATATTTCTATTTCCTTATTCTATGTTTGATTATTATGATGTAGTTTTGGTGTTTTCATTTGTAAAGCACAGAATTGCTTCTATGTATGAATTGCTATATAAATAAACTTGTTTGCTTGCAGACTTTGGATAACATTTAAAAAATCCTTCCTGGAGAGTGGGTTCTTGCTTCTTCCAAATATACCAAATAGTTTATTTTGAAAGACCAAACATCTTGCCCATGTCTATGATCTGATGTTTTAATACTTAATATAATTGATGCAACTGTTCTTTACTCTTATTTACTCTATTCCCATTACATTCATGTTCACAGTAGCAGAGTGCATAAAAGAACAAATTGGTGCATAGAAATTCACCACAATACAGGGAATGAAGCATCTGATACTCGTTGGGGAGAACCCCCAGGCCCCGCTTCACTTGGGTCCCCCAGCTTTGTGGCCGCTGGCAAGGTGTCCCTTATTTTTCCACATTGAAGGTGGCAACCCTAATCTAAGCCCATGGCACAACTGGCTAAATAACGATATGTTGTTGACTTGCACAGCTGCATTTGGTTAATTCACTATGAGTCTTGCACATCTAGCTAGTGTTAGTGGTTATACAATTGTGCTCATAAGTTTGAATACCCTGGCAGATATTGTGCAATCTTGGCATTGATTTTGAAAATATGACTAATCATGCAAAGCATTTTTTATTTTATTTAAGGATAGTGATCATATGAAGCCATTTACTATCAAATAGTTATTTGGCTCCTTTTTAAATCATAATGATAACAGAAATCACCCAAATAGCCCTGATCAATTGTTGATATACCCTTGAATGTTTAGCCTTGTTACAGACACAAAAGGTGACACACACAGGTTAAAATGGCAATTAAAGGTTCTTTTTAACTTGGCTTTTTAACTTGGAATTAGTGTCTGTTTGTGATCAAGTTAGAAAAAGCATTCAAGTATGTTTGAGTAATTAACTATAAAGAAGATACAGCTTTTGGTTTCTGTTTTTGTAGGCTTGGGTGAAAGATCACTCCCAAAAAGTTTCATTATGAAATGCCACATGAAACTTAATTACCTGTTAGCTACAGAAAGGAACACAATAATTAGTGTAACTAAATTGACTACTTCAAATGTGCTTTGTAAGGGAATTACTTCACTTTACATTGTATTCCTTATGTACAGGTACATTAGGTGATCACAGACAAAGCAGACATGTCGTCAACATCCCAGAAACATAAAGAGTTTGTGGCGGAACCTATGGGGGAGAAGTCTGTCAATGCACTTGCTGGCATTGGCGAGGTACTTGGCAAGCGACTGGAGGAGAAGGGCTTTGACAAGGTGATACTGAGTTTACTTCACTTTGTTGGAACCTTTTTAATGCATGGTTGTTCACATTTTACATAAAGGTTGTGTTGTAATTCACATTCTCTATGATTTGTTCTCCTCCATTCACACTTGCATACATTCCCAGGCTTACGTAGTCCTCGGTCAGTTCCTGGTACTGAAGAAGGATGAGGAGCTATTCCGGGACTGGCTGAAAGACACATGTGGGGCTAATGTTAAACAGCAGGGTGATTGCTATGGCTGCCTGCGTGAATGGTGTGACTCTTTCCTGTAGAGAATCCACTTTCTCCTTTTTTTCTTTTTTTCCACCTCAGTTTTTCCTTAATCCCAATCATTTATTTACCTATTATGGTCTCGCATCAACTTACACCTCATATGGACTCACGGCACATGAGGCAGATAAAAGGGTGAACGTCCTGAAGTGGTCATCACAGTCTCCTGACCTTTATCTCATCGAGCCACTCTGGGGAGATCTCAAATGTGCGGTTCATGCAAGACGAACAAAGACTTTGCATGACCTGGAGGAATTTTGCCAAGACAGCTATACCAAGGCAGCTATACCACCTGCAATGATTTGGGGTCTCATAGACAACTACTACAAAAGACTGCACGCTATCTTTGATGCTAAAGGGGGCAATACATAGTATTAAGAACTAAGGGTATGCAGACTTTTGAACAGGGGTCATTCCATTTTGTTCTTTCTTGCCATGTTTTGTTTTATGATTGTGCCATTCTGTTCTAACCTACAGTTGAATAAAATAAATGTGTTTTGCCTGCTCACGCATGTTTTCTTTAGAAATGGTACATATTACCAATTCTCCAAGGGTATGCAAACTTTTGAGCACAACTGTAATTGCTCATTGACAGTAGTGAATGGAGGATGACATCAGGCATTCTCAAAGCAAAGTTTATATTTTTGGGTACATTTCTTTAGGAAACATTATTTCTTAAGACAACAGTGAATCTTATGACAATAAAACATATACCATTATATTGATTGTAACAAGGATACTCCAGTATGTATTTACTAATTTGCATTCATGGGGATTTAATAAATAGAGTATTTTGTACAATCATACTGACAACATGATGTCAAACAAAGGTTCATAACAAAATATTATAATTATAATAATAAAAGCAATATTAATAACTACAGTATCTTTTATGTTATGGTCTCCTCTCTGAGAAGTAATCCTTAGTTTCTGATGACTTGGAGACAGGTTATTTTAGGAGTTCAATGACGGGCCATAATTTGGTAGAGGCAAAGAGGATGGTCGTAAAAACACGTAACTGAAAAAAGCAGGATGGAGAAGCAGGGTAATGTCACATGATTGATGGATCTCTTTTGTGCAATTAAAGGAACAGTATGTAAGAAATCTATTTCAATTAATCATAAAATGGCCCTGATGTGTCACGAGACATTAAGAAATAATGTTCATTTCAAATACTTATATCACTGACAACAGTAGTCTGGCCAGGATATTGTCATTTAAAAGTGAGAGTTGCAGCCCTCAACTGATGTTGATGTTGTCATGTTGTGTTTTGGCCTGATGCGCCACCCTCCACCTATCACGAAGTCAGTAGTGTTTCAGGATCGGGGTTGCCAGCTCTGCTCTAACCTATCCTAACTCTAGTCGGATACATAATGTCTAACGTTACGAAATCTAAAAGACCTCGTTATAATTCCGAAATAAGTTGTGACAAAGTCCGAAATAAAACAAGAAATTGTATAGGAGATGCCTTTGAAAGATGGAGACGGCTGAAAATGGAGAAGAATTTGAAGACAGACGCCAACGTTGCTAATTTTCTCCTGGACAGGTAAGAGTCATCTATGTTTGACTAACTTGTACTTGATGTCAATGGACATTTCATATATTCATGACAGTCGATCAAAATTATGCATGTTCGTGCAAAGTAACGTTACGTTAGCTCATATGGACGTTTGTTAACATTAGCAATGCATTACCAGAGCCCGTTTCTCTGTCCATATGCTGAGACGCTGAGGAAAACAACATTAGCACGCCCATTATGGCAATTTGAAATGTAATTGAGACAGAAGCCTAACTCAAAATAAACATTCTGTACCTTTTGGGCTATGCTCTATGTTAGTGTTGGTTTGGAAGCACTAGGTGCAATTCCAAGGTAAAATAACTTTTTCTAATGTCCATAACACCAATGAAAAGCACAGTGTAGCCTATGCCCACTTGGAACGTTTTGTAGCCTACTTGTTTTTCATGCAAGTTCTACAGCCAAAAATAGTAGAATGTCATGTAATCTTTCACATCACATATTTTAGCGTTATGGACGTGTGCTGCAGGGTAAGTAAAAAAATACAGCTGGCCGCTTTCACTTATAGCGTCAGCTAAATGAATAGCTGTAGCTTTGATATCGGTTACACATAGTGACATAGGCTTGTACTTACGTTAATGACAGATATGTTACAAGTTAGACTAACAGCTACTATTCTAACAATGTACTGTCACATACGAGCATACATCTTTACGATCAAATTTGACTAATGACAATTATTAAATTTTTGCAGTACATAATTACTTCGCAAAATATCTCTGTTAATTAAGCATAAACATAATTAATAGAAAAAAAACTTACTGGGTACGACTCGTCGTCACTTGCCATTGGAAGCTGGTAGAAGGTCAATGCAGCCATCTACCAGGAAGTTTTTGAGCACTTCATGCTTCCTGCTGCTGACCAACTTTATGCAAATTTCATTTTCCAACATGACTTGGCACCTGCACACAGTGCCAAAGCTACCAGTACCTGGATTTAGGACCATGGTATCCCTGTTCTTAATTGGCCAGCAAACTCACCTGACCTTAACCCTATAGAAAATCTATGGGGTATTGTGAAGAGGAATACACCAGACCCAACAATGCAGAAGAGCTGAAGGCCACTATCAGAGCAACCTGGGCTCTCATAACACCTGAGCAGTGCCACAGACTGATCGACTCCATGCCACGCCGCATTGCTTCAGTTATTCAGGCAAAAGGAGCCCCAACTAAGTATTGAGTGCTGTACATGCTCATACTTTTCATGTTGATACTTTTCAGTTGGCCAACATTTCTAAAAATCTTTTTTTGGAGTAATATTCTTAAGTAATATTTAAATTTTCTGAGATACTGAATTTGGGATTTTCATTAGTTGTCAGTTATAATCATCACAATTAAAAGAAATAAACATTTGAAATATATCAGTCTGTGCAATGAATGAATATAATATACAAGTTTCACTTTTTGAAAGATAGCTAGCCATCTTAAACATAGCATAATATGTTTAGAGGTCACGTTGGTGACCGCGGTACAATCCTTGCCACGGACCAAACAAATTTGGCCTTAAGTTTTGTTCATATTGCTCTTGTTTTCGATTTACATACCACTACCACAAGTGAAGTATGCTAAGATATTCAAATTAAATCTATTTGTTTTCTAAGGAAACAAATCAGCCATGGAGTGATTTGAGTCATTGTTTACATTATAGGTGGTATTTTCTTTTAAATGATTACGAGTCCAGTTCAACATTTTTAAAATAATTTGCCATATATGATAATGAATTTAAGACTAATTTGATCAGGGCATGTTAACCATATTCAGATCAACAATAAGACATCTGTACCAATTTCATGAACAAATAATAAGCGTAGTTTAGGACAAAATAATTCCTCTCAATTTAACTTGTTTTTTTACTCCTAGAATATGCTTAATCGGTGTCCCTGAAATTGGCCCTTAAAGATTACGCGTAGACCGGGGTTTACCATATTTGGGCTCTGGTATGATTAAATAAATGTAGTAAACGCTAGTCCGTGCAACAGCGATTTGCTCATCTCGCTGAAGAAGGAAATGAGTCACATTGAGGGGAATGTTACGTCTCTGTTGCACCCCTACACCACCTTTGAATGTAGTAGCCCATACAAAGAGAACACGGAAACATGACAGATGTGCGGATAACGCTGTAAATCGAATATTAATATACAGAGAGGATAAAGTGAGAAGACGACCGTGACTCAAATATTTGAAACTTCTATTATTATTGGTAAGTGAGAAATATTTGGTAACCCTATATCTATTTTGTTTGGCTATCACAAAAGTTTTAAATTACGTCGGAAATGTTTTATCCAACATTGGTGTTCAAATAAATTTGGATATTGCAAAATAGCTTACCACTAAAACAGGTAGCCCTGGCATTTTATTTCACTCATAAAAATGTATATTTTTATTCCCTAATCAGACATAAGTGTGTTGGTATTAATGCGATATATTTGGGATCAAACGCGGAATCTAATATATTCAATAAATCTTTTCGAATTTCTATGAGGGGATTTCCGGGTTGAGAACGTCCTTTTCAATGTTTTTGAACAAGTCTGAAAAAAAAACTCGGCGCCACAACGCGGAAAACACCGCCGGCTTAACTGGAAAGGCAATCTCAGAAATCGGGTTGGTTTATACCCTTTTTTGAAATACAAGTTATATAATATAACACTAACTTTGGTTCAAGAATATCCAAATTGTGGATTGTGTGGGGTCTTTTCCAGCACGTGTCGGAGGATGTAGCCACTATAAATCGCTACGACCACGCTTTCTTTGTTTAGAAGTCTGGAGAACCTATTTCTTCTGAACTTCACCGTAAATGCGTATATGTTTCTTGACACTTACATCCACTATTAAACTCGATAGTTTACGGTTTTGTGGAAATTAACACGTAGCCTACTATACGCAACACTAATTTACATTGTATTTTACAAATCTGAACCGGTGGAAAAAGCGTTTGTTCGCTCGGTCCTTGTATTATTGCCTTCAACTAAAAAAGTACAGTTGATATAAAGGGAAGTCAAGGATCGTGTTGTACTTTCATATTAAGAACGTTTTAAGAATCCATACCTTTTCTGAACGTTAACAAGCCTTCCTTGAAGTACGGTTTTGAAATTATATAATTCATAAATAATATATTATTTATTTAATTTTAAGTACTACATAAGTTCAGTGTATTCACATGGCTCTACATATGTTCTTGTCACTGTGCTTGTTTATAGAAGACAGACAAGCACGTGTATTACTTGGCTATCTAGCATACTCCGAACACCTGTGTTTAAGCTAATAGGGGAGGAAGTGCAGTTCCTCAGCTAGACACGCATGTATGGATCTGTACAACGTGTTACACGGAGTGTTTCGAATTCGAAAGATAGTTATTGTTCCTTACATAACTTATCTCTCACCTAGCAGAGGTGATATAAACTGGAAACATCAGGTTTTCAAATTACAGTATCTTCAGACTAGTTTGCTTTTGCCCCCTGAAAACAATGTTAAAACTGCATTGAAAGATTGGTCAACAATTCCTTCACCAGGGTATCTAATAGTAGTTTAGCTATGCGTTGTAAGAGGTTGTACATTGGGCTGCGGAGTGGGAGAGTGCATTGCACAGAAATAGGGCATCAACACTAAGTAAGCTGCAAAGACAGTGCCACTTCTGCATTGTCTTGGTTGTATGCTTATTGTCGTTGTCCTGTTGGAAGGGGAGCCTTTGCTTCCGTCTGAGGTCCTGAGTCCTGTGGAGCAGGTTTTCAATGTGTAACTGTACTTTGCTCAGTTTATCTTTCACTATACCCTGACTAGTCTCCCAGTCCTTGCTACTGAAAAACATTCCCACATCATTATGCTGCGATCACCATGGTATTGGCCAGATTATGAGTGGTGCCTGTTTTTTCCCCCTGACATGACGCATGGCACTCAGGCCAGAAAGTTATATCTTGAGAACAGAGAATCATGTTTCTCATGGTGAGAAAATGTTTTTGCTTTATCATTGTTTGCTATTAGATTAATGAGGTATAAAATCAGTTTCATCCATTTTAGTATACGGTTGTAATATCTGGAAAAACTGAGGGTGTATGAATAATTTCCAAAGGCACTGTACGTTTATACCCACTGGCACTGTTTGTTGATCAATAACCAAGGCACAAATTATTTAAAGTAACGTATTTGTTTCTGATAAGCTGTGGTGGACATTTTTCAATCTTTTTGAGAAGGATATCATTAGGAGAAACAAGATGAAGCAGCTCCCACTCCCACAAATCAGTCTTCATGACATTTAATTTTGTCTTGCCTAAGTTTGTTAGCTAGCCTAGGATAAAATCAAACCAACAAAAAAGATGTCTGTAGCAGGAAGCTCTGCAACCTCCAGAGTTGTACAAACAAATATACTTGTAGTGTGATCAATATAACATGGAGGCTTAAAGGTAATGACTACTTTACATTTTCAGATTGTGCACACCCTTTAATAAATGCTATATGCCATGTTCATTTCTGTGTTTCAAAGCTGTCTCCCCATGTTGGCAAAGTTATTGGTCATCTGCTTCTCAAACCCCTTTTTCTAGGATAGGACTAATACCTATTTGACTAAATATAGATCTAAGCTTTATTAAATAATCACTGAATACTTGTCTTTCTATGTGTCACATGATGTATGTAGTTGTTCCCATTAACTGCTTAGATAGCTGTACCAACAAACCACAGTAGATACATTATAGATAACAATGGGCGCTACTTTTGGTTGACTTAGAATGTATTTGAGATAGTGGTGAGGGCATTGCAACGAGGATTCGGAGCAGGACAACTTTTTGTCAGGTGACGAAGATCTATATGAAGACGGAATAGATCCAGCCAAGTACTTGTAAGTACTATGCAATAGTTATTTTAACAAATGCTCCTGTTAATTATTGGGGTAATTATGTTGTATGCATGTGGTTTTTGGTATTTATTTTGTCAGTCAGATAAGGGGGGAAAAGTTTAGGTTTGTTTTCTTATTGCCAAAGCGTCATGCGTTTCCTTATTTCCATAATTTTGTAATTATTCATTTGATTGTTTAATGAATTTGTAAGTGAAAGTATACATTTACTTGAACTGTGGTATATATTTCAAATTTGAATAAATCTACAGTGTAATACTAAATTCCTAAATCTATTTATTTTAGACAAGATGAGGAGCCCGAGGAACCAACAACCTCCACTGCAGCAGAAACTTTACCAACCACACCAGTTGCTCTTCCTCCTCAACCAAATACATCTTCTGCCCCACCACAACCAATCTGTCTTCCACAAGAGGCCACAACACCACAGACCTTCATATGAGTGAACCAGCGGAAGATATCCTAAATGACAGGAAAAGGCGGACAGCGGACTATGACACTTTATTTAGACTGAAGCTGCTCATGCAAGCCATCAAGGCATCCTACTATCCACGTAAGAACATCTCTATATATGAGAGGATGGTGGCATCAATGGCCAAAATAAGTATGACGCAATAAATGGCCAATCCAACAAAATGGGACTTCAAACTTTTTGTTTTAACAGATTCCCAGAATGGACACACCACAGACACCTATATACATGCTGGGAAGAGCAATGTTGTGTCTGGCTTTTGATTCTGTGGCACAGCCAATCAACCCAGCATTCATTGGAACGGGCTGCCACCTGTTTTGGGACAGTTTTTATACAAGCCCTAAACTTTTCTAACATCTGCGGTTCTTGAAGCTTGGGGCCTGTTGTACTATCCGGGATAGCCAAAAGGAAACCCTGAAAACAAAGGGAAATTCCATCACCAAACAATCTCCCACAGGGTCACTGAGGTGGATACGGTAAGACGACCTTTTTGAAGTGGATGGACAACAGATAGGTGACCATGGGTTCTGGTATTCAGAAAGCCCACTCCGGTGACACTGTAAAAAGAAAGCAGAAAAAGAGGGATGGAAGCTGGGAGGAAGTAAGTCTTCCCATCCCCACCACCATCTTGGAATACAATTAGTACATGGGAGGTGTGGACTTATCTGACTAACTGATACAGTATTACACTGTGCACCACAAAGCTAGTAGGTGGTTCAAGACACTCTTTGCATTTTGTAGACATTGCTGTAACCGACAGTCACATCATGCACATGGAGCTTTGCACACTCGGACAAACTCTGGCCAAGTCACACAGGGACTTGGTTGAGCTGCTTGCGGTTGAGTTGTGTGGGCTGTCATTGCAGGTTCCGGCAGCAGAGAGACACACTGGGCACACCCCTGTGCCCACGTCAGCCACCCTTGATCCATCGGGATAGTCTACAACTGGATGCTTAAGATGTGTCAAATGCACCCAGGATGGCATAAGAAATCTCACTCCACGGAATTGCTTTGAGTGTGATGTGCCACTGTGTCTCCTTCTGGATAGGAACTGTTTCCACTTGTGGTACAATAAGTGGTAGTAGGTCGGAGAAACCCTCTTGTCCCGTATTACAGATGTGTGCCACTATAAACACAGTTTGTCTTTTTTAAATCTGTTTGACACAATTGACTTGAAAACCTCAAAGCTTCAGGAAGCATTGCTAACCCATATCTACAAAAGTTTTAAATCTAGAAATACATTACACCAGCAGTTCCTGAACTTTTTCATTGTGTCACTGACATTATTTAGAAAAAACAGTCTAATCAGAAGAGACATGCCGTACCTTTGGTCTGTATCTTTATCTTACGGGTTTTGCATGAGATATTTTCCCATGTCAAAAGGCCAAGTCTATTTGCATTTTGTTTTTCCCGTATACAAACTAGTGTGGCCTCTTGCTACCAGTTTATGCCAAAGGTGCTCTTACCTACATTGAACAGATACTGTAGCAGGGAAATTGGCATGATGTTATTATTGTGTATAAAGATAATACTTTATCTAAAAATAAATATCTAACAATATATTTTTTAAAGTTGTAAATGTTTAATTTGGAACAGCAGTGTCCTGTGTTCCAAATTGTGAAATATTGGGGCAGTAAAATCAAAATTGCCATCTTTGCTCTATAGGAAAATAGGATTAAAAGATGAATATGAGACAATACAAATCGTCACCTTTTATTTCTGTCTGTTTCAATGCATATGTTTTACCAGCTAATACAGTGGGGAGAACAAGTATTTGATACACTGCCGATTTTGCAGGTTTTCCTACTTACAAAGCATGTAGAGGTCTGTAATTTTTATCATAGGTACACTTCAACTGTGAGAGACAGAATCTAAAAAAAAATCACATTGTATGATTTAAAAAAATAATAATTTATTTGAATTTTATTGCATGACATGTATTTGATCACCTACCAACCAGTAAGAATTCCGGCTCTCACAGACATGTTAGTTTTTCTTTAAGAAGCCCTCCTGTTCTCCACTCATTACCTGTATTAACTGCACCTGTTTGAACTGGTTACCTGTATAAAAGACACCTGTCCACACACTCAATCAAACAGACTCTAACCTCTCCACAATGGCCAAGACCAGAGAGCTGTGTAAGGACGTCATGGATAAAATTGTATAACTGCACAAGGCTGGGATGGGCTACAGGACAGTAGGCAAGCAGCTTGGTGAGAAGGCAACAACTGTTGGTGCAATTATTCCAAAATGGAATAAGTTCAAGATGGTCTGGGGCTCCATGCAAGATCTCACATCGTGGGGCATCAATGATCATGAGGAAGGTGAGGGATCAGCCCAGAACTACACGGCAGGTCCTGGTCAATGACCTGAAGAGAGCTGGGACCACAGTCTCAAAGAAAACCATTTGTAACACACTACGCCGTCATGGATTAAAGTCCTGCAGCGCACGCAAGGTCCCCCTGCTCAAGCCAGCGCATGTCCAGGCCCGTCTGAAGTTTGCCATTGACCATCTGGATGATCCAGAGGAGGAATGGGAGAAGGTCATGTGGTCTGATGAGACAAAAATAGAGCCTTATGGTCTAAACTCCACTTGCCGTGTTTGGAGGGGCTCCGCAAGAAGCATCTCAAGGTCCTGGAGTGGCCTAGCCAGTCTCCAGACCTGAACCCAATAGAAAATCTTTGGAGGGAGCTGAAAGTCTATATTGCCCAGCGACAGCCCCTAAACCTGAAGGATCTGGAGAAGGTCTGTATGGAGGAGTGGGCCAAAATCCCTGCTGCAGTGTGTGCAAACCTGGTTAAGAACTACAGGAAACGTATGATCTCTGTAATTGCAAACAAAGGTTTCTGTACCAAATATTAAGTTCTGCTTTTCTGATGTTTTAAATATTTGTAATGCAATAAAATTCAAATTGTATGATTTTTTTATAATTAATGTGAGTACCTATGATACCTATGACTTCTACATGCTTTGTAAGTGTGAAAACCTGAAAAATCGGCAGTGTATCAAATACCTGTTCTTCCCACTGTAACAGAGTTTTCAGTATTTCATCCTCCCTTTATCTGAACATAAGTAGTAAAATGATAAAGCAAATGTACAAATGTAAAAGTACATACTCATTTTTAAAAAAATGCTGTAAAATGGATGCTAGGATGCTATGTAAAATGTAAAGAAAAACTAAATGCAATAATGTACAAATTCGTTAAACCCTATATTCAGTAGTGAAAAAATGATGAGACCACTGCACCTTTTCATAATGCACCAAATATTTACCATAGGTGACAGGTCTGGACTGCAAGCAGGCCAGTTTAGCAACTTGACTCTTACTATGGAGCCATGCTGTTCACTATTAATGGTGCCTTCACAGATGTGCAAGTCACCCATGCCATGTGCACTAATGCACCCCCATACCATCGCAGATGCTGGCTTTTGAACTGTGGGCTGATAACAATCCACTTGCCCAGAGGATGTGGCATCCATGATTCCCAAAGAGAATCTCAAATTTAGATTTGTCAGACCATAGGACAGTTATACACTTCACCTCAGTCCATGTTGAGCAGGTGTTGAGCAGCCGCAATCCTATACAAGAATGGGAAAACATTTGACTTCCTGGAAATGGGGTTGTATGAAAGTGTGTATTTTGTTATAAATGTTATGGATGCTGTAACAGCAGTGAGTCAGCCACCCACCAAACTCTTGGCATCACCACACTTTTGGTATCATCCTTTGTGATGCTTAACTGTTTTAACAGAACAAGTGATTATTGTTAACTGAAACCCAATCATTATGAACATCTAAAATAACTAGTTGACAAACATTTTTCATTAAAGGTAGTGTATAGCTATTTGCTAGCCATCTGCAGTTATTGGTTTCTAATTTAACATGTCATTCACATTTTCAATACGCAAATGGCGTTCCATTCACTAGGTTTCGGATTAGCACAGGAACAGTTTTGGCCACTTGTCACACAATGTTGGATTTGGCCCATAAATAGCTCAAACCCCCTTCCTTGTTAACCACTATCACTTCTACTCATGACCCGGCAGAAACTAGGCTTGCCTAGTGTTTCTTTTTCTTGTTCTGAAAGTAATGCATCAGCTTATTGTTGATCTGTGTCAAGAAATAACCAATACACTGAAATGCATTTGATTAGATGTCTCACTTCTGCAGTTTGGAACGTATTAATTGTGAAGATGGGTCATGTTAGTTTGTTAGAGGTGGACGCATTTAGCAACTAAATTTGTGGATGATTTATTATGCACAGCAAAGCGTAGCTTGTCTACTAGGAAGATATATTTTCAAAACTGAGCTTAAATGTAATAAAGTAAGTCTGACGAACGGAACAATAAAACAAATATTTTAATGCTATTGCACAAAGTCTGGCTATGCGAGACTTCTCCATCGATCCGGGCCCCTTCACCATCTGCTGCACCGTGCTGCAGATGCTGAAATTGATAGATCAGGCGCATTTTTGCAAATGCTCGCGGATAAAGAGCTGGGAAATGTAGGCAGAATCCCAACAACGATCCGTTTGTGTTTATAGTGTTCACTGTTCTGAAGCTCCGGTGTTCCACTATTTGTTCTCAGTCATCTTTACTTGTAGTCGTATGGGGTGACCCAATCATTTACGTGGCAAAACTGTGTGGGGTATGAATGTAAATATCTGTAATGCAAAAATGTTTCACGCCATGTACCTGCATAACAAAAAGATTTAGAATATAGGTATGTTTTCATTAAGATCTGTTTCAATAGCTTCCAAAGCCATCCATCTGGAATTAAAGGGGAAATCTGGGATTGGTACAAAACATGATAGCATCTGAAATCTCATGGTTGATCAGTTATTGCCTCCATAGCTCTATTAATGAATTTGGGACTGGTTACATCTCTCCAGTTACAGACTGGTTACATCTCTCCAGTTACAGCCCATAGCTTTTGGACAGAAAAACAGATGAATTGTTGGTTGAATTCCCGATTTTTTTGGGGGGTGTAAAACCTACTACATTTTTAGCTTTACCGAAGAGACTGATGTTTACTGAACTTCTGTCCTTACAGAGACAATGAAGAGAGAGGTGGAGGCTGGGGTGAACTTCCTTAGACGTCAAGCTGTGGTGCGAGGTGGCTTAGATGAAACCAAAGCTAACGCATTTGCTGGAAAGCTGCGCCAACTTTTGTGTGCCAAATACAAAGACCATTGGTACCCTGAAAACCCCAACAAAGGACAGGCATACAGGTAGAGAAAAAATTCAGAGAAAATGTCAAACAGTGATGTAACAGTTTTGTGGTCTTTTAGATAATACACTTGATTATGGCTTGACAGTGGTTCTGGAGAACCATTCTAATAAGAGAAGGGTTGTGACCTCTGTCATTTGATCCCTCTCAGATGCATCAGGGTAAGTGATGGGGTGCCGTGTGATGTGGAGGTGGTGAGGGCGTGCATGGAGAGTGAAATCAAAGTCACGGAACTAGCCCTCCCACGCGAGATGACATTGTGGATTGACCCACTGGAGGTCTGTGCGAGGTGAGTCACTCTGCATAACTAACGTGTGTGTGTGTGTGTGTGTGTGTGTGTGTGTGTGTGTGTGTGTGTGTGTGTGTGTGTGTGTGTGTGTGTGTGTGTGTGTGTGTGTGTGTGTGTGTGTGTGTGTGTGTGTGTGTGTGTGTGTGTGTGTGTGTGTGTGTGTGTGTGTGTGTGTGTGTGTGTGTTTTAGTTTAGTAAGATCTAAAACACACACACAGGCAAAAACACACCAGACAGTGGCATTACTTATACAGGAAGAAGGCAGAGAAAAGGACGCTTATCATTCATTGTACAGACCTACTGTCAGGTTTGTGATTATTATGGTAAGCAGGGTCCGAAATTCACCCCCACCAAGCGCCAAATACTGGTAGATTTTCAGTTTGGCAAGTACCTCTTAGAAGCCTATCAGCCACTTAGACAGGGAAATGTTTGTACCAAAATACACTGAACAAAATTATACTTTTGTTTTTGCCCCCATTTATCATGAGCTGAACTCAAAGATCTAAGACTTTCTCTGTGTACACAAAAGGCCTATTTTTCTCGTGTTGTTCACGAATCTGTCTAAATCTGTTTTAGTGAGCACTTCTCCTTTGTCAAGATAATCCTTCCACCTCACAGGTGTGGCATATCAAGATGCTGAATAGACAGCATGATTATTGCACAGGTGAGGCTGGCCACAATGCGGTTTTACTGTATGGGTGGGGTCCGGGGGGTCAGAAAACCAGTCAGTATCTGGTGTTACCACCATTTGCCTCACGCAGCATAGAGTTGATCAGGTTGTTGATTGTGGCCTGTGGAATGTTGGTCCCCTCCTCTTCAATGGCTGTGTGAAGTTGCTGGATATTGGCAGGACCTGGAACACGCTGTCGTATACACCGATCCAGAGCATCCCAAACATGCTCAATGGGTGACATGTCCGGTCAGTATGCTGGCCATGCAAGAACTGGGATGTTTTCTGCTTTCAGGAATTGTGTACAGATCCTTGCACCATGGGGCCGTGCATTATCATGCTGCAACATGAGGTGATGGTCGTGGATGAATGGCACAACAATGGGCCTCAGGATCTCATCACGGTATCTCTGTGCATTCAAAATGCCATCAATAAAATGCACCTGTGTTCGTTGTCCATAACACGCCTGCCCATACCATAATCCCACCGCCACCATGGGCCACTCGATCCACAACGTTGACATCAGCAAACCGCTCACCCACACGACACCATACACGCTGTCTGCCATCTGCACGGTACACTGAAAACCAGGATTCATCCGTGAAGAGAACACCTCTCAAGTGCCAGACGCCATCGAATGTGAGCATTTGCCCACTCAAGTCGGTTACAACGACGAACTGCAGTCAGGTCGAGACCCCGATGAGGACGATGACCATGCAGATGAGCTTCCCTGAGACGGTTTCTGACAGTTTGTGCAGAAATTCTTGTTATGCAAACCGATTATTGCAGCAGCTGTCCGGGTGGCTGGTCTCAGACGATCTTGGCGGTGAAGATGCTGGATGATGAGGTTCTGGGTTGGTGTGGTTACACGTGGTCTGTGGTTGTGAGGCCGGTTGGATGTACTGCCAAATTCTGGTCTGCTGCTAGTTGTCATTCATTAAAATTAAATAGTTATGTAGTGACATTTACATGTAGTAAGCCAATCTTTTGAAACATAACCCACTGAAGAAAAAGAAGATGAATCACATAAAAAATTACATTTTGTGAGAAATGGAGGTTTGGAGATAAAGGAGTTTCAAGGGGCTGGCTACAGTATGATGTTATATGAGACTGGCTACAGTGTGATGCTGAAGCTGTGGTGATGAGTTGTTCTTTGTGTCACCTGTATGCTAAAGATAAAAGCAGAAACAACTAATTTGTCATCAGAAGAAAGATTGCAAGCTGCCCCCCCCCACAATATCACACAAAAGTACAAAAATATTTATAATAGATACCAAGCAGGGTCCCCTGTTGTTGCTCTGCCCTGATGCTCGTGATAGTAAACTGCGCGCAATGTAAATGCGCTAAACTTGGTATAAAAAAATATTCAGTTTTTCTGTTGAGGGGCTTTCTGCAGCTCTGATCACAATAGGAGGGAAACATTGGGTAAAAACGTGAACCTGCCAGTGTGGCGGATGGCCTTCTGAGATTTACACGTCAAACGTAAAATCTACTTGCATGTGGTGGGTGTTAATTTCCAACATAATACAACCGTGCTTGAAAACACATTTCAGCTACTTATTTGGTAAATACAAGCTCTTTATTGCAAGAAAGGTTCGTCTATGTTTTGTCAGTGTCAAGCCAGTGGCATCTGAGATATAACGTGATGTATGTCTGTATGTACTTAGACAGATCCATAGAGCCCTCCTGAGATCATCATGGGGGACAGTAATATGAGTCCACCTGTCATACATATAGAGAATAGTTTGTTACATTTTCTTATAGGAACTAATGCACTCTCTTTTTTTCACAAAGGTCAGGGGACAACTGCAAGTACTTCACAGTAGCTCTTTTCAAACCAAAAGACGAGGAGGAAGTTGTGAAGGGAGACAAAGATGTTGATCTGGATACTTCAGACTACCACTCTGCCTCGTCGGACTGTGGTTCAACCGTCTCAAGCGATGCAGAGGATGAGGGGAAGGATGGCGATACTGAGGGAAGGAAAGAAGAGAAAGAGGGAAAGAAAAATACATCAGAGAACAAGACATGTATGATTGCGATGATTCCCAGGGTTCGAGGCAGGGTCCGGTTGGACCGTGCTCAAAATAAGCTCACCAAAGCACCTGTAAGAACAATTCGGTTAATCTATATTACCTTTACATGAAACCAAATATATAAATTAGTGAAATCCACAGTAGATTTACATAGCACCCGGTCCTGTACACCCAGATTAAGTCTACTCTAACTGGATTCTTGTAATTAAGATAACTTAACTTTTCTCTCCCCAGATTCAACCCACCTCTATCCAGTACTTCTACCATCCTGCCTCAGTGTGGTCAACAACTTACAAGAAGAAGGGTCCGGTATTCCTCACCTCAATATGTGCACCTCCACCTCCATGTCCTTCAGTGTTTGGCTACTATGTCATGCCCCAGCCACCCCCGCAGTTCATTATGCCTCATGCCACTTTGCAACCATGGGGGGCTGTAAAGGGTTAAACCAACAAGTTAGTTGGGGGATAAAAACTGCCATTTTAACTCTGATCCAATCAAAAAAATATATTGCCAGTCTTTCGCATGTCTTTTAAGGTGAGGGTGAGGAGCAGTTTCTGTGTTTTAAGGGTTAGCGGGATCATGATTGATGAAATATTTAATCATATTATTTGATTCAGTAATTATCTGATTGCTTTGCACTTCATTTTTGATTGATTCGGTTTTGGTGATTTCCTCTATATGTAACTTTCATAGGTAAAAATGCTACTGAAATAAACAGGGAATATAGCAAAACAGGCATTCAGCAAATAATGATCCTACAGCCTCCATAAGAGCTGTCTGTATGTTTTAGTTTAGGGTAATCCACTGGCTACAACTAGTCTATTAATATTGCAGAAGTGTCTAGATAATGCCTGCTAGACAGTGTGTTGCATATAGACCAGTTGACTGGTGTGATACTGAATTCCTTCATTTGGTGCACATACCATCTCAGGGATTTCAGCAATTTAAGCTGAATGCCAAAGCTTTTTATGGTTTTAGATATTTTTTGTAAATATTGTAGATTACCTTTTCATCTGTTACCTCTGCAAGGCTTCTAAGTAGTGAATGTGCACTGTAGGATATAGCTTATTATGATATGGAATTACATTTACTAGTATACATACTATGTTGAATTCTCAGAAGCTGCATCTAACTGCATATCTGCATATTATAGATTTCCACACATTCATGGTGCAATGCTATTCTGGATCTAGTCGACTGTGATTTACCTTTTTTTATAATTTATTTCAACTGCATATTTTCTGTCAAGCACAGCAATCTTTTATTTTGTAATAATGCTTTTTGTACATACGTACTTATTAGTAATTCTCAATCATGTTTGTTTTTCTAATACAATTTTCCACCTGTGGGTGGCACCAAAATAAATGTATATCTTGATACGGTATGTAGTATTGATGCATGTATGTTTTAAATAATTTTGTTTGTATGGTGTTTTTTAAATGATTGTGATTAGGTTGGTCCTGAATTGTATATTCAAACTTTCAAACTGTAAATATACTTTTTTACACTGGAAATGAAAAACCCCTAGGTGACCAAATATTTTGCTTTATGAATTTGTTTCCATAATTGCATACCTGTATTCTTATACTGTCTTTTTATGGCCCATTTGTCTACTTGGGATGCATATTTATTCACTTTGATGTTTAAGTAATTTATCAATGCATACATTTTTTGGCTTTAAGTACAGGTGTGTACTCAGTAATCCTATGATTATTACTTTATAAGACAATTTTATGCTGTTTGTTTTTTACACCTATCATTTTTGTCTGCACATAACATTAAATTAACCAATACAAAATAAGTGTTTTAGCAATTGTTATATTGTGTTAATGTTTCATACGAACACTTCTGTACTATGATAATATTTGTATTTGCAGAAGCAGTCTACATAAGGTAAAGCCCTGAATATCAGTGTTTCATGATTGAGGGAGACCTTTCTTGATACAGTGTTGTTGTATTTACAAACCACAATGCCACCAATAATAATTGGGACAGTAATACAAACATTTTGTATTTTAAATCAAGTGAATAATTAGATTTAAAATTTTGGGTATATATGGGTTTCACCAAAAGTGACAATACTTTGCGGTAGTGTACATATTCCCCTTATTTCAGGGCATCCAAAGAGTATTAAACCATTGGCTTGACAGTCATCCAGATAAGGGACGCTATACATCAATTTGGATGTAGTCTGCCCCAAAACCCCAGTGCCGAAGAATACAACTTGGAACCTGGAAGGGTGTTTTGTAATCTAGGAAATTACAAATGGAAAACGAATGTCAAAAAGAGGGGGAAAAGGAATTGTGATATGTAAAATTGGTTTCTAGTTGGTGCCTGTTTTTGGACATTGATGATTATTCAAGAGATCTATGTGCAGTATCAAAAGCAGTCAAATTCACTGCTCAAAAAAATGAAGGGAACATTTAAATCAAACATCGAGTCTCGCTGAACGGAATATTAAAGATCAAAATCTTTACTGTACATTGAGTAATTCGTTAAGAAAAAAAGGACTTAACAACAGTCAATGGAAACCAAAATCACCAACCGATTGAGGGCTGGATTCAAACTTGCACCCAAAATCAAAGTAAGCAGTTTAAATCACAGGCTGTTCATTCATGTGAATTTCATCACGGCTACTCATAATGTGACACAGTAGTGTGTATGGCCCCCATGTGCCTGTATAAACTCAACAACCGTCTGGGCATGCTGATGAGATGGCAGATGATCTTGGATGGCAGATGATCAGTGAGCTCCTGGACAGTCTGTGGCGCTTCTTGGCAGTATTGGATGCACCGATGATGGGTCTGAGGCACTGGTGTAGCTATCAGGGGTGCAGGCGGTGGCTGGGGGGCCTGTGCTTGGTCTATGATAAATATTTGTTTTTGCATTTTCATTGCATGTTGTTCTATGTGGCTATCTTAGTCCACTGATGGCTGTGAAGTTATTCACGCTACGCCAGTGTGAACCTGCTCTCATC
Organism: Esox lucius; assembly: GCF_011004845.1. NCBI lineage: Eukaryota > Metazoa > Chordata > Actinopteri > Esociformes > Esocidae > Esox > Esox lucius. Next base: position 24,682,523 of record NC_047588.1, on the reverse strand, counting down.
TGTGAGGAGAACTGGGCATCAATGGCGGGTCTACCAGTTCTGGTGTTCTCAGGCAAATGTCAATCAAGCTGCACAGTGCTGGGTTGTGAGCAGAGGTCCCACTACAGGACATCGGACTCTCATGCCACCCTCATGGAGTCTGTTTCTGACAGTTTTGATCATTTTGTAGGGCCCTGGCAGTGCTCCTCCTGTTCCTCGCACTAAGGATCAGATACCTTGTCCATGCTACCAGGACACTAGCAAAATGCAAAATTAGAGGAGAATCAGTCAGGGATGATAAGGAGAGAGCAATTATCTGTGGCCACCACCTGCAAAACATTGCCTTTTTGGGGGTTGTCTTGCTGTTGCCTCTCCAGTGCACTTGTTGTCACTTTCATTTGCACAAAAACAGGTGACATAGATTCACAATCGTTTATGCTTCCTAACTGGACAGATTGATTTCCTTGAAGTTTAAACGACTTGGTGTTATACTGTGATGATTACGTGTTCCCTTAATTTTTTGGAGCAGTGCAGTTAGGTGTTCCATCACATTATTTGTGCAGCTTTCAATGTCTGTGTGTCTGCATTTAAATTCTGCTTTGGTGTCAACATGAAGAACAAATGTGTCTATGAAAGTCAGAAAAGACATGAGGCTAAAAAAAAAATCTGAATGATAAAACCTTTAGGAAAAACAGGTGAGCTCACCAATTTCAAATAGCCTGTTAGACCAAGGCAAACCTTTACAGTGGATGACAGAATGCTAACCATAATGAAGAAAAAGCCCCCCAAAACTATACAAAAGAGTCTATGCTGCAAAGTGCAAATAACTAGAATGTATAGGTTACTGTTTGCTAAAAAGTACCTAAAAGAGCCTTTTGAGTTCTGGAGAAAGATATTGTGAACTAAAATGGGAACTAAATCTGACCTGGGTCACTGGGAGAGTGCAAATATCAATCATGAGTAAAAGTGTTTCGGCCCTCCAGGAATGGAATTAAATAACTCTTATCTACAGAATACCAATCTACTGTGAAATCCAAATGCACTGGGTCACCTGTAAAAGATAGTAGACTTATCAGTAAAGTCTCCAGAAAAGTATGAAAACATGCTAAAACTAGCAACAAGGTGTTTAAATGTCAACTGAATGCAGCAGCCTTGAGCAATGTCATCCACCTGAAAAAGGTCTCTCACAAAGAAAATGACAATGTTTGGAGGTACAAACTCATCAATACACTAGTTACACTCTGTAGTGTCCCTGGAACATGTGGATGGTTTGGGTTTGGCAGAAGGCTACCACACCCAGAAAAATATTTTATTGTTCTTAGTGTAACCAAAATACCATTACTGTAAAAATTATTCAAATGAGGTTATAGAAGACTATTCATGTCACAAAAATGAAACAGATTTTTTTAAAATTACAATTACAATTATACTGTGAAAACATTTTCTTCTAATGTTGTCTTAGTTCAAGCCATTGTGATTTGAAATACTACACAAGCTCTTATTGATTCAATTAGTGAACTTTCAAATGCATACTAAATGTGTAATGTTATAGGTATTTCACAATTATGATATTACTTACAAAGTATCCAGTTAGTTTATACAAATATTTAATCTGTCTTCTTTTTCATATGAGAGGAGTGGTGGTGACGGTATCTTTGCAAAGAGAATTTAATTTAATTTTCAATCAGTCTAAATGGTGCTAACCATGACACCATGTTTCACTGATCTGACTGTCAAGTGCCTTCAAAGCTGAGGGAATCATGCACTGACCCAGATGACTGGATGGATGAGCTGTGGAGAAAAAAAGCAGTATGGATAAAGCTTTCGCCTTAAAGAAAGCCTTTACACTACAGGTGCTGGTCATAACATTAGAATATCATCAAAAAGTTGATTTATTTCAGTAATTCCATTCAAAAAGGGAAACTTGTATAATGTACACATTCATTCCACACAGACTGATATATTTCAAGTGTTTATTTCTTTTAATTTTGATGATTATAACTGACAACTAATGAAAAACCCAAATTCAGTATCTCAGAAAATTAGAATATTGTGAATAGGTTCAATATTGAACACACCTGGTGCCACACTCTAATCAGCTAATTAACCCAAAACACCTGCAAAGGCCTTTAAATGGTCTCTCAGTTTAGTTCTGTAGGCTACACAATCATGGGGAAGACTGCTGACTTGACAGCTGTCCAAAAGATGACCATTGACACCTTGCACAAGGAGGGCAAGACACCAAAGGTCATTGCTAAAGAGGCTGGCTGTTCACAGAGCTCTGTGTCCAAGCACATTAATAGAGAGGCGAAGGGAAGGAAAAGATGTGGTAGAAAAAAATGTACAAGCAATGGGGATAACCGCACCCTGGAGAGGATTGTGAAACAAAACCCATTCAAAAATGTGGGGGAGATTCACAAAGAGTGGACTGCAGCTGGAGTCAGTGCTTCAAGAACCACCATGCATAGACATATGCAAGACATGGGTTTCCGCTGTCGCATTCCTTGTGTCAAGCCTCTCTTGAACAAGACACAGCGTCAGAAGGGTCTTGCCTGGGCTAAAGACAAAAAGGACTGGACTGCTGCTGAGTTATGTCAGAATCCACGTTGCTTTAAGTCCAGTGTAAAGTTTCCACAGTCAGTGATGGTTTGGCGTGCCATGTCATCTGCTGGTGTTGGTCCACTGTGTTTTCTGAGGTCCAAGGTCAACGCAGCCATCTACCAGGATGTTATAGAGCACTTCATGCTTCCTGCTGCTGACCAACTTTTTGGAGATGCAGATTTCATTTTCCAACAGGACTTGGCATCTGCACACAGTGCCAAAGCTACCAGTACCTGGTTTAAGGACCATGGTATCCCTGTTCTTAAATGGCCAGCAAACTCGCCTGACCTTAACCCTATAGAAAATCTATGGGGTATTGTGAAGAGGAAGATGCGATACGCCAGACCCAACAATGCAGAAGAGCTGAAGGCCACTATTAGAGCAACCAGGGCTCCTATAACACCTGAGATCGACTCCATACAACGCCGCATTGCTGCAGTACTTCAAGCAAAAGGAGCCCCAACTAAGTATTTTCCGTAGTTGTCAGTTATAATCATCCCATTTAAAAGAAATAAACACTCAAAATATATCAGTCTGTGTGGAATTAATGTATACATTATACAAGTTTCAATTTTGAAAGGAATTACTGAAATAAATCAACTTTTTGATTATATTCAAATTTTATGACCAGCACATTTTCAACTCTAAAACAAAATAGAGAAGGCAAGATTTTAATAATGAACGGGCAAATAATAACAATTAAGTTTTCTTCTTGAGATACTAGCAAACCCTTCCATATTAAAACTGGTCTGACTGAGATAAAGCTACAGTGTACTCCATAATTATTTTACCACTTACACATGCAGGCAAGGCCAGGGTTATTGTTTTGATTTCCAGAAGTGGTTGGAAAGAAAATGTGTGCTCTCCCTACTGTAATTCGCACTAAATAATGGCATCTGCAAATAACAAATGTAAATGCAGGCCTAATGCAATACTGGTTCAATAAGGTCATTAAATAATAATAAACCTTCTGACTTGTGTTATATCCTATACCAACTGTTGATAATAGTACTGTAAAGTGGTCATCTATGTCTTCCTGTTTTATTGGGGTGTAACTATGAGGTGACACAAATGCCAAACCCCTTGGTCATTAATCAACATGGGGAAATTCAGAGAAAACACAAATCAAGTGAGACAAAAGGTTGTTGGACTTCACAAATTAGGCAAGGTCAGTAGATATTCTACTCGCAGTTCTTTGTCCACCAGAGGTCATTCAGGTGCTGTCAAAATCTAGGTTGAGTTAGGCTAAGAATCAGCAAAGTACATTTACACATAATTTTACTGTTACATGTCAGTGTACCCCCCCCTCCCCCCCGTAATGCAACGTATAATGCAAATATATATATATATAATTTGGGGAGCATTCACACATTATTGAAAATGAGCCCAGCGGAATGGGAATAAAACAGGAACATATTATCATGTCACAAAACCATAACATCCTGAATCCTACGCAAATACCTCCAGCCACGATAATTCTGTCATAACTAGGCTAGCCTACATCTGCGAAAAAAATTGATAACCAGACCGGCCACGCACAGGACAGGCAGACAAAGAAAGAAAGAGATATAGAGTCTTATCTTGCGCTCTCTAATAACCCATGCAAATAGGAACAGCGCCCCAGTCCACTGTGGTTCGCGTATCCATGCAGCTTGTGGAGATTCGCAGGTGAGCGCGTAGTGAAGTAATTCTGCTACTTTCATGAACCACGGAGAGAAGGAAAGGAGGAGGACCTGGGACACAGTTGGTCTATCGTGCTATGCCTTCCAGCACTCGGGGAAAAGCACGGACAGAGGGGAGGCTGGACACGGAGAGGACGAGACAGCAGAGGACGACTACACAAAAAGCGGCCACAGCAGACCGCAACGCGACATGGAGATGACAAGCCGTAACTTGTATCTAGATTCCAAAGTAGACAATTCCGATGGCTTGATCAACGGAAACGGCGGTGACAGGACGGAAATATCTGTGCCATTGTCCCATCCAGGGAAGCGCACGACTCAAATCGAGGGAGACAATCTTTATAGATTGCGAGACAGAAAGTTTTTATTGGAGGACAAAAAGCGCCTGTGCGCGTGGGCTCTGGGCACCGCGCTGCTTGGGATTCTGCTAATGATACTGCACGCCGAGCTGTGCCCGTTCATTTACCAACCGGTAGGTCATTGTTAACATTAGAATATACATTAGTATTCATTTTTAATCAACAAGACTTAACATGATTGTTTTATATATTTGTGTTATATAATGGAAAAGTGAAATTAAACATTTGACAAATGTTTACAAATTAATTTAAACAAAATTATTAGCAATGCAATGTTGCATAAATACCCCCCACCTACTCACCCACCTTAGATAAACCTAAGTTAATTAATGAGTCAAATGTGACTTAACAGTTAATTAATCATTCTGTCAAATAATAGGGATTTACATTGATGCATCATGAAATAAATAATCATCCTTCTGTTCTTCATACATGAAACTTGTTTAAGTGTTTATTTTCAAGCATATATAAAGAATGGTAGATATTGTTTAAGTGTTGATTTTCAAACATACATAAAGAATGGTAGATATTGCTAGATGGCTAACTGTAACAAATCAGATATTCAGTGTTTTACTGTATTTTTTTTAAAGAACATGCCCATCCTTCAAAGCATATCCACAAATAATGGGCATGCTTTGTGCTCCCCTAAGGAGATCAATGTAAGTTAGATGAAACAATTATAAATAAACATTACTGTTCAAAAGTTTGGGGTCAGTTAGAAATGTCCATGTTTTTGAAAGAAAAGTATTTTATGTCCATTAAAATAACATCAAATTTATCAGAAGTATAGTGTATGAATGTTCAATTTGTAAATGACTATTGTAGCTGGAAACTGCTGCATTTCAACGGAATATCTACATAGGCGTAAAGAGGCCCATTATCTGCAACCATCACTTTTGTGTTCCAGTGGCATGTTGTGTTTGCTAATCCAAGTTAATAATTTGAATGGCTAATTGATTATTAGAAAACCCTTTTGCGACTATGTTAGCATTGCTGAAAACTGTTGTGCTGATGAAAGAAGCAATAAAACATGGCCTTCTTTAGACTAGTTCAGTATCTTCAGCATCAGCGTTTGTGGGTTCAATTACAGGCTAAAAACCTTATTCTAAAATTCACCAGTCTGTTCTTGTTCTGAGAAATTAAGGCTATTCCATGCAAGAAATTGCCAAGAAACTAAAGACCTCCTGCAACGATGTGTAGTACTCTCTTCATAGAACAGCGCAAACTGTCTCTAACCAGTATAGAAAGAGGAGTGGGAGGCACCAGTGCACAACTGATCAAGAGGACAAAGACATTAGAGTGCTTAGTTTGATAAATGCCTCACATGTCCTCAACTGGCAGCTTCATTAAATAGTATCTGCAAAACACCAGTCTCAATGTCAACAGTGAAGAAGCAAATCTGGGATGTTGCCTTTCTATGCAAAGTCACAAAGAAAAAGCTGTATCTCAGACTGGCTAATAAAATGAAAAGATTAAGATGGGCAACAGAAGACAGACACTGGAAAGTGGAAGATTGGAAAAGTGATATGGACAGAGGAAGTGTTCAGATCACAAAGAGGAGCATTTTTGAGGCACAGACCAAATGAAAAGATGCTGGAGGAGTGCTTGACACCATCTGTCCAGCATGGTGGAGGCAATGTGATGTTCTGGTGGTATTTGATGGTGGTGAAGCAGGAGATGTGTACAGGGTAAAAGAGATCTTGAAGAAAGAAAGCTATCACTCCATTTTGCAACGCCATGCCATACAGTGCTGGAGCCAATTTCCTACTACAACAGGACAATGACCCAACGCACAACTCCAAACTATGCAAAAACTATTTAGGGAAGAAGCAGTCAGCTGGCATTCTGTCTATAATGGAGTGGCCAGCACAGTCACCAAATCTCAACCTTATTGAGCTGTTGTGGGAACAGCCTGACCGTATGGTATGTGTCCATCAAGCCAATCCAACTTGTGGGAGGTGCTTCAGGAAACATGGGGTGAAATCCCAGATTACCTCAACAAATTGACAACTACAATGCCAATGGTGTTTTGTAATTGCTGCAATTGGAGGATTCTTTGACGAAAGCAAAGTTTGAAGGACACAGTTTGAAGGACACAATTTTTATTTCAATTAAAAATCATTATTTCTGACCTTGACTATATTTCCTATTCATTTTGCTATATTTCCTATTCAAACTAATTTAATATATGTTTTCATGGAAAAGAAGGATATTTCTAAGGGACTCTTTGCGGATGATGTTGTCGTGTTGGCCCCTTCAAGCCAGGACCTTCAGCATGCGCTGGGACAGTTTGCAGCCGAGTGTGAAGCGGTGGGGATGAGAATCAGTACCTCCAAATCCGAGGCCATGGTCCTCAGTCGGAAAATGGTGGCTTGCCCACTTCAGGTTGGTGAAGAGTGCTTGCCTCAAGTGGAGGAGTTTAAGTATCTAGGGGTCTTGTTTACGAGTGAGGGAAGGATGGAACGGGAGATTGACAGACGGATCGGTGCAGCTTCTGCAGTAATGCGGTCGATGTATCGGTCTGTCGTGGTGAAGAAAGAGCTGAGCCGTAAGGCGAAGCTCTCAATTTACCGGTCAATCTATGTTCCTACTCTCACCTATGGTCATGAGCTTTGGGTCATGACCGAAAGGACAAGATCTCGGATACAGGCGGCCGAAATGAGCTTTCTCCGCAGGGTGGCTGGGCGATCCCTTAGAGATAGGGTGAGAAGCTCGGTCACCCGGGAGGAGCTCGGAGTAGAGCCGCTGCTCCTCCACATCGAGAGGGGTCAGCTGAGGTGGCTTGGGCATCTGTTTCGGATGCCTCCGGAACGCCTTCCTGGGAAGGTGTTCCGGTCCCGTCCCACCGGGAGGAGACCCCGGGGAAGACCTAGGACACGCTGGAGGGACTATGTCTCCCGGCTGGCCTGGGAACGCCTCGGTGTCCCCCCGGAAGAGCTAGAGGAAGTGTCTGGGGAGAGGGAAGTCTGGGCATCTCTGCTTAGACTGCTGCCCCCGCGACCCGGCCCCGGATGAACTGGAAGAAGATGAATGATGAATTAATTTCTAAGTGACCTCAAACTTTTGAACAGTAGTGTACCAGCATATATTACCAGAAGACCTCTGTAGGTAATGTTTTAAGTCATGTTTCAATAATTTTTCCTACAAAATTGACCAGAGGTCCTGAATTATTCCCCATTTAAAAATTCTTACTGGTCTGTCTATCCGTTTGCAAGGACTTGTAGTGTCCTCATACTCATTAAACAAAACAGAGGCACTGTCAATTTATTGCAACAAAGCTGCACTCCAATAGATTCAGGGCTACTTACCTGCATAACATCAGGGAAAGCTCATGAGACAATCTCTGAGATGCTGAATCCAGTACAGATTAATAAAAGTGTAGATTTGACTTCTCAAGGCAAATTTGCTATTTTAATGATTGTATTTGTGTCTTTTATTTCAAGGCCTTGTGTATAAATCGGACAGTGTATTTAATTTTCCAACTACTGCTAGACAGCACTCAGAACGACACAACCACATTCTTATCAAGAGCCACACTTTACACAGGTAAATATTTTAACACTATAGTTGGAGATGACTATGTCTTAGACAATCCATCAAGCCCCAAAACTACTTGAGTAGTTACTCCATGACCTATTCCCCTATTCTCCTATTCCCTATTCCCATCAGTAAATTGATTTCCATGTTTAGCAATTCACTGTGCAACTTTATAGCTCCCCTCTGTAGTTCCCCTCTTTAGCTTGGTTTTTAAAACATATCTATATTCTTTTGTCCATGTAGCAATAAATTAGCTGACATTTTCTATGCTGATAGCATTTTGAAATGAATGAAAGAAGGCTTGCTAACTGCTAGCAATGTAAAAAGCTGATCAGCACAGTTTAGTTTGGAATTTACAGTGGGGAGAACAAGTATTTGAAACACTGCCGATTTTGCAGGTTTTCCCACTTATAAAGCATGTAGAAGTCTGTAATTTTTATCATAGGTACTCTTCAACTGTGTGTGACGGAATCTAAAACAAAATTCCAGATAATCACATTGTATGATTTCAAATACTTGTTCTCCCCACTGTATGCAGAGTTTTGAATGAAGCAGGGAGGGAGCAAGCTGGTTGAGTGGAACCAATTGTTGCAACTTCATCAAAGCTCATCTGAATCAAGATTGAAATGTCATGGGAAATAAAACCTTGTAGTGAAAAACAATGCAATTTAATTTGAAAATAATTACAAATAAAACAAACACATAATTTAAAACATAATTTAAAATACAGTTCCGGAAAAAATGAAGAGACCACTGCACCTTTTTCTTCCCTTTCCAAAAAAGCTGAAAAGGAAAGTTTGAGGAACAGCAGCGTTCAATTTGCAGTCGTCTGCAAATGAACCCTTCTGATCAAAACCTTCCATTTCAACTTTTTTGGAAAGGAAAGAAAAAGGTGCAGTGGTCTCTTCATTTTTTCCGGAGCTGTAGTAAACCTAACAAGCTAAGCGATTATAATGAAATCACAATGTTTTATTGTAATTACAGTCATTTATTTTTTATGCAAGACCTTGGCATGCCAAGGCAAAAACCCTTTTGTACCACTTTTGGCATTTATGCCTTAGGTTGCTGATTTCTGAATCATGCGTGCGATAATATCAATGTAATGTGTGGGACTTTTTCATTAATGTTTGCTTGGGAAAATAAATTAATGCACAGCCAATGACCATACCTACACAGTGCCAAGTGGTGGAATAAGGGAAAAAAAGACTTCCAAACGTGGACTATTTAATGTGAAAACATACAAATTATGTGTGAATTCAAATTTTGTCAGAAATATTATCAGTAATGCTTCGATTTCATAGTAAAATTTTTTTTGGTGAATTCTTAAAGAATAAAGGCATTTAAAACATCCAAGTGCATTGCCTCTAGTGTTAGTGCAGTGGCTGCTTTCCAACAGGACCCGTCATCTCACCTAGGACACGCGAGCGGATAAATGCCTCTATGAACAGCTTAATACTCTTTCAGTACACTGTCACTCAACAGGTTTTGTTTGTTTTACTCTTATGGGTTCTTAAAAATGATCTGAAGGAATTAGACAGCACCCAGATCAATATAAAAGTACCATCCCAAGACTAGTATGTGAACAAAACTGGCTTAAACTAAATTTTTTGATATATGATGCGTTAAAGATGCTGCTGAATGTGGAGGCAAATCCACAGGCTGGAACACGTGACCTGTTTATTCTGCAGAAACACACTGATTTACTCCTTATTTCCCAATGTTAAACTGCATTTTTCCCAATGTTAGAGAAACTTGTCCCAATTGTTATCGCTTTAGCAACAAAAAGGGCAAATGAATTATGTTGGCATCCACTCAACATGTCACAATATGACACCTATGCCTATGTCAGTGTCAGAAAACTATTTTTGTCACATATTTCAGTTGGTGTAGAAAACTGTTGTAGGATTAGATAGATCATACTTTTTCCATGCTTTCAACCTTTTTAAATTCAGTTTGTAAGTAAATATTTAGGATATTTTCTATGTAGTATTGATAAATGTGACCCCGGTACTTTGCCAAATCTCATTAGAACTTTGATTAGTCAGATGTAAAATCTGTTGGCCTCTTAAACTCAGATGTCGCGACCAAGGGCGATCTGACATTCTGGGTCACTGCCTCCGGTCCGTGTGCTGCTGTAGCATGTTTTTGAATATGACTTCCTGCTTTTACAGAAAATACTCTTATCTTCTGCTACTTTCCTGTTGAATACAGCATAAAATGCCAGAGGAAACAAATTTATCTCATATTTGATTGTAAGAAATGATTAAAAAAACTGTCTTTTTGCACATATTCACCAAGAGGGCCAATGACACAGGAGGGTAAAGAATGTGGTGACCCATACTGTGACACATTCTTACAGTTTTGATTATTGGTTTAGTGAATCATTTTATTGCAGGTCATCATATCCTGTTCATTTTATTGTTACTTTACTTTTGGGTCCTCCTTTGAAGGCCAGCTGGTATATGAGCGTCTTGTTCATTAACAAATGAAAGTGCAGGGAGCATTATGATAGTATGTATTCTGATATTTGTTAGAAAGCAACACGATTGGACAGCTGAACTTTGAAGAGCTGAACTTGCTTTACTCCGTTTTGCAACATGCAGTATATATTGTAGTTTCTTTATTAATTGTTGATTTTGGATCTAAATTCTCTGGGTAATCTTTTTCACCTGATGTTGGATACAGACCAAATGTAATCCTATTTACATTTTCTCACCTACAAATGGGTCATTTAATATACAGTACGTTACCCCTTTATTACCCCACCATTTACACAGGCAGGGCATGTAATAGGTTGGCCAACCAGTACAGCTGGTGTACAGCCTACAGTTGATCAGACCGAAAAATCCCCTTGCTTCCATATAATACAGGGTGTGAAATTGCTACTGTTTAGTTGTAGGCTACATCATTATTAAACAGTTATTGCTTTATTGACCTATGATGTTTCAATGCTTGCTGAATGCATTTTCCAACAAAGGAAAGTGAAAAGTATGCCCTGAGACAATAAAAGATCCGGCAGCAGGTTTCTGATACAGCACTGCATCTTTCCACCATTTTTCCGGTGGCACTGAATTTTGCAACAGTCACATTGAAATAGAGGAACTGAAACAGATGCTTTTATTTTTGGAAGAATCTACATTTTCACAGTCTCAAAGATGGTTGCCAAACATGCAGAGAAAGCCAGATATACAGTTCCAGATTTTGTTGTGTTAATTTACACCTCATTAAATATACATTACCCATATCAGGGCATCTAAAAGGTAGAAAAAACAATCTACACACAATACCCCATAATGATGAGGCGAAAAAAAAAATCTGAAATGTGGGCCACTTTATTGAAAATTATAAAGAAAAATAAATAATGTACATATTGTAAGCATTCAGACTCTTTGCAGTCATACTCCAAATTCAGCCCCAGGTGCATCTTGTGTCCTTTGATCATTCTTGTTATATTTCTAGAACTTGACTGGATTCCATCTGTAGCAAATTATATTTATTGGACATGATTTAGATAGGCAAACACCTGTTTATATAAGGTCCCACACTTTGTAATTCAAGTCAAGGCAAAAACAAGCCATGAATTCTTGTAGACCTCTGATGTAGTATTGTATCAAGGAATAAATCTGGGGGAGGTTATACATTTTTTTTAAGGCATTGAATGTTCCCCAGGGGTACGACAGGCTCCATCATTGTAAAATGATGGAATCACCAATCTTCCTAGAACTTTCCATCTTGACAAACTAACCGGACAAGAATAGACTTAGTCAGGGTGGTGACCAAGAACCCAATGGCCAACAGAGCTTTTCTGCAGGGTTAGGAAAACCTGTCAGGAAAACCATTGTTGCAGCCCTCCATCAATCAGGCCTTTATGGTAGAGTTGTAGATGGAAGCCACTCCTTAGCAAAAGGCATACGACATAACGCCTGAAGGAAAAAAAAATTCTGGTCCGATGAGACAAAAATCTAGCTATTAGGTCAGAATGCCAAGCACTACTTCTAGCGGAAACAAGGTGCCTCTTATCTCCTGGCTTTGAATATCATGCTTTGGGTATTCTCCCAGCAAAAGAGATGGGAGAATGGTCAGGATTGAGGGAAGGATGAACTGAGCAAAATACAAAGAGGTCACATATAAAGCAATGTTGTGTGGCCAAATTACCATTGACGGATAAATGCTGAACAGCTGGGCCCAGAATCCAGTGTGTCTATAATGAACAATGCTGGCACTAGGCCTGTTTTTTTCCCTTTCAATTTGTTTCCTTTTAAGGCCGAGTAAAACAATTAGGGAAGTTCCTACATAGTCAGTGACCGTCTTGTGTTATTATCAACAGCCAATTAAATTAGCCAGTGCCCGGCTACACTTTTCCCGTAGAGTCGGTCCTCTGGCCGGTAAACATCAATAACCAGCAGCTCTCCAGGAAAAGGTGCATTCTAGTCACACAATTAAAAGTTTCCAAACATCTCTGAAATCACACTGTTTAAATAAAATATATTCCACCTTGTATAAAACCAAACTCACCTTCTTTTAGACATATCACCATCAATCACAATGCTGATCCCAATCAAATTGAGGTTCAGGCAAAGGGATGTACTGCTCTCTTTCTTTTAATATGCGAGAATCCGATGCCATCCTTATTTTATTCTTTAAACCAAGATTTATTTGCCAAGTGGGGTGGGACTTTTCAAATAGAAATAGATTTCGGATAGATAATCATGTGATTGGAGGACGCCTTTCCAACTTGTTCTGTTTGATCACTAACTCACAAATAACTAGATTTGATCTTTTATCCAGCATAATTAGCTAAACTAATAAATGTTTTTTATGTGTATAATGATCATTTAGGAATATTTCCGCCTTGATCTGAAAGAAATTACTAGCTACTGACAGGCTTTTCATTATTTTTAAGTAAAACAGAACAAACAGTAGTATTCTGTGATTTTTGTGTAAAACTGAATTACACAAATGCAATGAAAGGAAAGACCTTTGTGCAGTCAGTGCAAATTATCTTTGTGATGGTTACATTCTGAATTATATTATGCCCATTAAAATAAACCACATTGCAACTTCATCAAAAATGAAAATACATCAAGAGTTTTTCCACTTAAATCCAAATTAGGCTGAGAGTCCGGGAAACTTCCATCACTGCGTCGTCTTCGCCAGGCCTGCATTGTTGTCCCTGCATCGTCTTCGACAGGCCTGCATTGTCATCCCTGCATCATTGTTGCCAGGCCTGTATTGTCATCATTGTCCCTGCATCATCATCATCCCTGCATTGTCATCCCTGTATTGTTGCTATATTTGATGTAGCTTAAATGTTTTCTTAGAGAAGTCCATGTCATGGTGACTAATAGGAAAGGGGGAATATTCAAATATTGTATTTAGCAGCAGTCTAATGCAAATAATTCAGTGTTTGCATTTCAACATTTTTATTTTGAAAATCTTTTGAAATTTGGTTTTTCAAGTGGGGTTCAGGAACTGAAAAGTTAGTTTAAAAGATTGATACCCAGGCTAGAATGCAACTTTATTATCTAGAAAGCTAACATTCTATATGGCTAGCCAATAAAGGAAGTATACAAAACAGACCATTGCTAATTAGAGTCAGAATGTCCGTAGTTGTAAATCTATAACCACTTCCACAAAGTCCAGTGTTAGCTATAGGTGGACCCTGACAGGTAGCAGTCAAACTATTGCTTCTAGTTGTCATGTAGTCAGTTAGCCATCTTAGGGACAAGCATGTGTTTTTGCGCAGTTACTAACCTAATATGACTATAGTAACACTTGCCCACTAAAAACATTTAATAGCATATATTTCCTTATCCAAAGTCCAGATGACTTGCAATCCACTAAATAAAGTTGTGTAACGTCTTTCCCGATGATTTCAACATTGCAGCTGTGATATGTTCAATAGACATCCAGTTGTTAGCTACTTACTCTTACTACATACAGAACCCAGTTCTTCTGGGACTAGTGTACTGTCCCATTAGTTCCTCCAATGCAATGTTTTAGTCCTGTTTAAATGTAGAATATTTTGGCAAAAGTGTTGGCAAAACCTTTTTTTGTTTAAAAATAACAGACTGTTACAATCCAGTGCCAGCCCGTCCACAAGGTTTAGGGCCCATTTATAATTAGTAAAAACAAAATATATATATATAATTGAAGAAAACTTAATCAACAGATTATGTTAAACATTTTCCTAGAAGTGTGGGAAATATTTGGGCATATTCCTATTCTGTTCTAAACACGCTGTTTAGTAATCTACTAGTGTGCCAGCAGACCTCTGGGTGTGGGCTTCATACCCAGCTTCACACCCTGATGAATCAAGAAGATCATATGGATCACATAACTTCACACACCCAAGTTAATAGACACTGAAATTAAAATACTGTACTTTGCACCAGGTAGTTGAAATAATCGTATGACAGTCACTGCCACAGAAAGGCTTATGCTTTTAAAAAAAAAAAAAAAAGGCAGTTAGGATAACCCTTACATCGGCATCCAGCAAGCTACAGAATCAAATAACATACAACTAAAGGAATAAATAATATACTGGTAAATCATCGTTGAACTGGTATGAAAAAGAATGGCTGTGTGGCTCACCCGAACATAGTAAACAAAATCAGACATAATGCCTGAGATGTTTTCCAGAGATGCCTTTCTTAACATCTCTGATGAAGCTCACACAACCTAGCCATATGTTAGCACAGCTAATCAAATAGCCTTCTTTTAGCAAATAGCTAAAAGAAGGCTACAAATATGGTTTCATAAACACAACCTCAAAGTTGATATTAATCAGCAAATCTTATCAAAGAAAATGTTGGGGATCTAACAAAACCACTGGAATGACCACTAAGGAAAGGCACATCTATAATGTGCAACTGGACTGTAGTTCCTCACCTGCATGGTAATAACAGCTTATTCAGAGTTTCGTGAAGTCGTTTGATGAAGCTTTTGGTGCTTTGCTTCCATTTCTTTTTGTGAGTTCCCACCAATCACACTATAAGCACTGTCATTGCTTCTGATACGTTCAAAAAACAGTGACCGAACCATTTCCCTGATTAAAAGACCAGTTAAACAAGCATGACTTGTGCAGCAGCACAAAAGCACAACTCACACCTGGGATTTGAACTTCGCAAACCTTTTATAATGAGGCTATTTCCAGGCGCACAACTTGGTATTGCCGTCTCTTCACATTAACATACAGATCAGGGCGGATAACAGCTCCAGGCCACACAATCAAGACATTATTAACTTGGTCCCATGGACGTCCGACAGCATGCGTGTCAGTTCAGTGGATAACAGGCTCTCTCTCATCAGATTCCACATAATGCAACCCAATGTGAGCTCCTAAACCCTAATAAGGTACTGGTGATTCCTGCCCTGGTGGAACCAGCCTGACCTCTGCACTCACCATTGTTTCAATTCATACCTTGTTTCTAAAGTTACTCACTTTTACTTAGAAAGTGAAAACAATTTGAGTGAAACAGTCAGTGAGCCTGGATATAAATGTCTGCACGTCAAGTGGAGTGAGATCCAATCTGCAATCCCTTCTTAGAGGCAGCTACTCTTAGATGAGCTACCGATAGCCACTGTCCAGGTGACCAAATGGGATTTGTTCATGTAATAACCCCCAGTGAAGTGAAATTAGAACAATCTTTCACAATGTTAAACCAAGCTGATTTCTGTTTTTTTTGTTGTCTTGTTTGATTGATTTGAGATAATAGTCATTTGCAACTAAACGGCGTGTACAGCTGGTCCTGGAACAGCTGGTCCATCAGCAGATGTAGACTATCTGGCAATTACCCAGATGTTTCCATTACATTTTCCTATACATTATCCTGATGTTGAAACCACTCAAATTACTAATTTTGGAAAAGCATGAGTTGTATCAAAACTTTGTAGAAAATGTAGGCTACATGATGAGTGAGATAATTAGATGCTCAAAATAGCTAGCTGTCTGGCATACCCTCTCTGCATGACAGTGTATTTAAGCATACCATTTTCTTGGAAACCAGGTTATGCTGGATGAGGAAAATAAGCTATTTGTGGTACTTTTTCCACATTGTATTGTTTCCCCTCACAGCTAGTGTTTCTCTAGTTGCCCACGGTCATCTTTCCACATAATTTGGAGTTTCATTAGAGACTGAATAATGCAAGAGGTTCACCACCTCTGGTTAAGGGGGGCTGCGCTGATTGTCAAGGATACAGTATTTGGGGCAACAGGCTGGACTTTGTTTTCCCAGGTAGTTATGTACTGGGTTTGACTATATGCCAAGAGGATGCGTTTCTGTGGTTCAGCCGCTACAACGTCAACGTGGTAACTGTAAAAAAATTAAATAAAGCTAGGATTATTGAAGTAATTAAGAATGTTAGACCTAACATCTGTTTGGGTATGCCACAGGCACGAACAACGCATAAGGTAATTGTTGCAAATTAACTAGGCTTATCGAGAGCAGGGTTTTCTTTCTATTAATAATGAATTCAGAAATGATGATGAATGCTTCAGAATCCAGCCTAGACTACTCCTAGCATTTATCCAAAGGCCAACACGGATGGGTGCTGGCTCGCCATATTGGTCTTGGGTGGCCTTTTTGATGATAGCACATTCTCTGCCTGTCCAAGGCCTGGATAAACAACCTGTATTACAGTTAGGCCTATTACAAATGAGGTCATTTCAAAAGGGCTTGAAATTATATTATGTTTCCAAAGGGAAAACATTATAAAACAAATGTAGCCTAGACACTCAGAGTAAGCAACATGATGCATAATATAGTCAAATGAATGTTACGCTTATGTGGAGCTTTGGGTGAAATTAGATTGAAATTGTGGAAAACAATCAATGTTGCCAACGTAGCCCACGTCACACCATACCACCTCTCCGCATTGCAGTTTCCCGAAGGTTGTCTGAAAATGTGCAATCTTAGACTGTAAACTCCAACCACCCATCATTAATACATTAAGTCCCTGTTAAAACTTCCATCCAGGTTAAATCAGTTGCACGCCTGGATGCCATGGCAATAAACAGCACACCTTGTGTAAAGTCAAAGTGGGCTGCACTGATCTGTTTTGGACCCATCAGATCAACTCTGAAAATGACCAAGAATCGGTCTAGCTGTCTGCTGCCTAACAGAGTGATTCATAAAGACACACATAACGAAGCTCAGATATGTTGAAGTATACATGTTTTAATGTACAGAAGCTACATTCTGATCCTATTTTCACATGACTTGTAACATACCATTCCAGTGTAAATCTAATTGTACTGATGTAAGCCTCTTGCAACATGTCACCTCTGCCATAGTCTGCATTCACACTGGCAGGGAAATCCAGAGCTTTATTCTCTAGAAGATATTTCGTATGAAAAATATTTATTTATTGGTCAAAGTCATTATTAGAAAGAAACATCAGAATTAGGAAACCTGTCACGGCTGGCTCTCCACCTGCCCCTCACAAGCACTCTACCTCACTGGCTTTCTAGCTGTCATCACACAAACGCACCCTCCCAATCACCTGCATCTGTTCCTCATTGCAATCTTGCCCAGGCGGACCCCATCAGCTCATCGCCTACCCTATACATGGCAGCCACATTGTTCAGTCTGTTGTCAGATCTTATCCAATCTTGTGTAGCGCTGCCACACAATCCTTCAGCCTCGAACCCTTCACCTATGTTGTGTCAAGTCTGTTTGTCTGTCGTATTCTGGCCACTCTTTTATATCATTAAAACCAATCCGCCTGTGTCTGCATCCGTTGCCCTCGCCTCTGTACATTACAATTCCTCATGCTAATAAAAATGGTTTTCATCCATCAGTTCAGAGGGTTTGACTCATTTGTTTTAGTTCAAGTCAATACTTTAAAATGTGTGTGGAGTGTCCAACGGGGATTCTACATAAACACAACTAAAAGTAGAAGAAGCGAAACAGAAGCCGTATGTTAACATAACTGGAAATCTCCCTTCGTGTCTAACTTCATTGTCCCACTCTTTCCCCTAGGGCTCCAGCTATGCCTTTATCATCAACTGCTCCATTAGCATGTCCACCGGGTGTCTTCTGATTCTCATCATAGCCTTCCATTACAAGGACGTCAGGGTGAGTGTGTGCTCTCTGACCTCTGATCCCATTACTGACTGGTCAAGCAGGGCTGTCTATCACAGGAGGGATGTAGAATTGAAGGCTGGGGCCGAATTGGAATTTTCCTGTTCTCTATGAGGGTTAATTTGTTATTCAAAATTAATTTGTCATTGTATTTTTTCTTGTACTAGTTTCAAACTTTGATTATAGCCAACTGGTTTGTTTGTTGGATAGTCACAATTTCTAGATTTTTTTCCCTTGAGGATATCTTGATTACACACACAGAGTATCAGCAGGACTTCCTAGGAGAAGTAATCATGAAGTGGCTTACACAGAGACTGCGTTGGTTGTCCTTCTTTCATTCTTGCGCTGTAAAACCTTGTGAATGCACCAGCTCCCAGGACTTTAAGACACAATCCTTCCAATTCCTTTACAGCTTTCCCCACCACCATGTGTTGTAAAAATGAGCAAGGTGCCTTGTAACACCCAGAAAAAAATGCTTCCTCCACAATAAGATTATTTTTAATCAGGCAAAAACATTTGCCAGTACAGTGAGGACATTATGCAATTCTGAAAACAAGGTTCATATTCTAATACTGACACATGAACGACAAATCTGAAGCCTGATATTTTTTTCTTCTTAATTATATTAGGCATGTTCAGATTTGTTTGTGTTTAATTTAGATGTACTTGGTGTTCAGAATGTTCAGTGGCACCTAAAACATACTTTCTGATCATTGAACGTATTTTGGGTTGACTTCAGTAGTTGAATGGCTAGCTGAGAGAAGGGGAGCTCTGCACAAGTGCTGCGGGGAGATAAGGGGATTGAGGTTTTTGGTGGAGGCGTAGCTTATTAGTTAGGGAAAACGCAGCATGCTGGCAGTGCAACCCAGTTTTAACCCAACTTCATTAAAAATACATTGAAAACACCAGCTAATTGATTTAGAGCCTCAAGTTACAAATAATATAGTGTAAGTTGCGACATTTTACACATTCCCCTAGAAAGGGAAGAGGAAATGAATAGAGAAAAAGCAAGATGACATTTCCATATTATGGGTCAACAAAAAACATAATTTGTTGATCATTCTGTGAGCAGTGTGCGGGAGGAGTTCAATGCAACACATCTTCCCAATATCATCCCCTGTCACACTCCTTATATAAAGGAAGTGTAATTGCTATCCACTACCTGGGCAGCAGTTTCTTAACTTTTGGTCCATCCAAGCTAACGTTTGTAGGGTGTGAGAATGTTTTAGCTCTTAACTAAGCAAATTTTGGCGTTGTCGAGTTATAAGAACATTCACATAAAACTGCCTTATACCAGTAGATTTGCAAGAGCCAGACTGATAGAGTAAACATTTCTCTGCCACATACACACAAAGAGCAATTTCTCACAAAACATGATGATGTCTTGATGTTTCAAAGACAAGATAATTGACCTCTGGGGGTTTTAAGAAAACGTTCTTCTAACTTTAAAACCAGAACAGTCTATACAGGTTCTCAGGACTTATTTTATTACATAGATTGAATATTAACTAACTACCAGCAAACCAAACATTAGGGGAACAAATGTACCATTAAAAAAACGGTCTCAAATCCTAGAATTTTAGCTGAGATCCTGCGTAATTAAATTTGGAGTAGGATAGCAGGCTACATTACATGATCAATCCAATATCGATTGTAACCAAAACTAACTGAACTGACTGTACCAAATCTCCTACTTGACACAGCTGTGTGATATGCATAATTCATTTGTGTACTAGCTGACAATGCTGAGTAGCATGACGTGGTTGTATGGGGTTTCGTGTTTGGCCCAGGAACAAGGAGCTGCAGGAGAGAGAGATATACACTACCGTTCAAAAGTTTGTGGGCACTTAGAAATGTCCTTGTTTTCAAAAGAAAAGCACATTTTTTGTCCATTATAATAACATAAAATTTATCAGAAATACAGTGTAGACGTTGTTAATGTTGTAAATGACTGTTGTAGCTGGAAATGTCTGACCTTTAATGGAATATCTACATAGGAGGTCAGAGATCCATTATCAGTAACCATCAGTCCTGTGTTCCAATGGCACCTTATATTTGCTAATCCAAGTTTATCATTTTAAAAGGCTACTTGATCTATTAAAAAACATGTTTCAATGATTGTAGCACAGCTGAAAACTGTTGTGCTGATAAAAGAAGGTTCTCTAGACTGGTTGAGTATCTGGAGCATCATGAATTTTGCGTTCAGTTACTGGCTCAAAATGGCCAGAAACTATTATATTCTTGTTCTGAGAAATGAAGGTTATTCCATAAGAGATATTACCAAGAAACTAAAGATCTCATACAATGCTGTATACTACTCACTTCACAGAACAGCGCAAACTGGCTCTATCCAGAATAGAAAGAGGTTTGGGAGTTCTCGATGTACAACCAAGCAAGAAGACAAATACATTACAGTGTCTAGTTTGAGAAACAGACACCTCACAGCTCCACAACTGGCAGCTTCATTAAATAGTAGCCTCAAAACACCAGTCTTTACGACAGTGAAGAGGCTACTCTGGGATGCTGGCCTTCTAGGTAGAGTTCCAAAGAAAAAGCCATATCTCAGACTAAGACGGGCAAAAGAACACAGACAATGGACAGAGGACAAAAACTGTTATGGACACACAAATCTAAGTTTGAGGTGTTCAGATGGGGTGCTTTGGTGGTGGTAAAGTGGTAGATTTTTACAGGGTAAAAGGGATCTTGATGAAGGAAGGCTATCACATTTTGCAACACCATGCCATACCCTGTGGACAGTGCTTGACATGAGCCAATTTCCTCCTACAACAGGACAATGACCCAAAGCACAGCTCCAAACTATGCAACAACTATTTAGGTAAGACACAGTCAGCTGGTATTCTGTCTATAATGGAGTGGCCAGCACAGTCACCGGATCTCAACCCTACTGAGCTGCTGTAGGAGCAGTTTGACCATATGGTACGTAAGAAGTGCCCATCAAGCCAATCCAACTTGTGGGAGGTGCTTCAGGAAGCATGGGGTGAAATCTCCTCAGATTACCTCCAAACATTTACAACAAGAAGGCCAAAGGTCTGCAGGGCTGTAATTGAGGATTATTTGACCAAAGCAAAGTTTGAAGGACACAATTATTATTTCAATTAAAAATCATTATTTCTAACCTTGTCAACCTTATTTGTCTAACATTATTTCCTATAGATTTTTGCTATATTTCCTATTCAAACTAATTTTCATTTTCCTTCATTGCACATTTAGAATTGACATTTGTACTGCATTGGCCTTCATTGCACGTCTACACATTCCACTTGTAACATACACTATAATTAATGCTTAAATTATGTACATTTCCTGCCCTCTTCTATTTGCACTTCTGGTTAGATGCCAACTGCATTTCGTTGTACTGTGTGTGTACTTGTTCAGTGACTATAAAGTTGAATCTAAATCTAATCTCATGTATATTTTCATGGAAAACAAGGACAAGGACATTTCTAAGTCACCCCAAACATGTGAACGTTACCTATCAGATGTAAAGAAGAGTGTTGGGGCAATACATTTACTCAGTGTGTTTGTTTTTATTCTTTTATTTTGGTGCTCCCAAGATTAAACTCCAGGTAGCACGTTTAAGAACGAGGTGTGGCAATTTCAATGGAGGTGGCTGAAGTCCCGCTTCTGCACTGTGAGGAACTGTTTCCTGATATGCATATTGCAGTTTTAATTGTCATGAGTTAAAACGACACCACAAAGCAACATAAATCTGATGTTGAGAAAACACATTAATCATTCATTGTTAAAGTGATATATGGGTGTTGTGTCATGTCAACCTAAGGCTAGAAAAGATTTGATTCTATCTTGTGTCACAACTCCCACATTCTTGACTTTTGCTGGCTCTGTCTGCTCGGGTGTGTCTTTGTTTGCCTTGGCCTGTCTCAAAAAAAAAAAAATGAATCATGTCCCTGTCACTCCTATTTTTAACTGCTACCTTTAGTTAGTCTGTATTTACTTAATGCCTCATCAAATTAACAGGCCTCTATTAACAAGCTTTTCTTTCCTGTCTCTCCCATGCAATCACTTTCTTTCTGTCGCTATATTTTCCTTGTTTTCTACCTCTCCACTCCCACCTGCTCTCCCTCATCCCTGTCTCTCCTGTACCTCCCCTCTCCCCACCTTCTCCAGCTCTTCATCATCGACCACAACCAGGTGGACTGGCGCATCGCCATGACGAGCCCCAGGGTGCTGGGCATCTCCCTGGAGCTGTTGGTCTGTGCCATCCACCCTGTGGGCACCTACTGGGAGGTGGGCAGCTCCGCGCCTCTGGCCAGGGAGGGTGTAAAGGTCAACTCCTCCAACTCGCCTCCGCTGTGTGTGTCATTTCACTACGGAGAGGCATTAATGGACACAGAGCTGCTGCTATCGGCACTGATGTTCCTCAGGCTGTACCTAGTCCACAGAGCAATCCTGTTGCACAGCAAAGTGCTGCTCAGTGCCTCCTACAGGAGTATCGGGTCACTCAACAACATCAACTTCACGTTCCGCTTTGTGCTCAAGGTGCTGATGAACAAGTACCCGGGGCGCACGCTGACCGTCTTCATCTTCCTCTTCTGGCTCATCGCCTCCTGGATGCTCACGCTGTGTGAGAGGTGGAGTAGCGGGATGCAAACACTGTCCCTCACACACAAACACACACACACACACACACACACTCTCTCTCCACTTTGAGATTTACACGCACTGAGGGATGTCTGTGTGACGGAAGAGGAAATGTAGACGCGCAGTGAAAGTTGTTAAACTTTCCAACTTTGACAAATTACAGAAGAAAAGTCAAATATCTTAATATAACACATTGCTATGACAGCAGAGACAGACAGACTGACACACACACATGCAAGTGGGTCTACAACCCCATACCTCACCCCGTAGTTAATAACAAATGGAGTAGGCCATATAGTTGCTCAAAGTAGCTAATATCTTTCTTCCTTGTGAACCAATATATATATATATATATATATATATATATATATATATATATATATATATATGTACCATCCCAGGCCTCTATAGTTAATGTTTATCAATTAATCTGCATGTTAATCAAAATGTGATGGTTTGGTAATCTAGTCTGATGATGAACAGTTTGTAGGACTTCTGATTAGCAACAAATAGGTGTAAAAGATTTTACTGTATAGTACTGTAGTTCCATTGAGACAATAGAACATTTAATGTTATATTAAAATGGTTAATAGGACACTCAAGGAAACAAATATTTTCAAAGTCTACCCATTTCTGTGGCTGTTTCACTTTTTCTCTAGATAGTTTCCCTTCCATGTTCTCTTTTCTCTAATTGAAACAGATATGCAACCACTTATTTCTAAGGCTGTTTAACCTTCTGACTAGATCATTTCATCTCCATGTTCCTTTTCATCAAATCGAAACAAATATTGCATTACTACCCACACAGCCACCATAGATTTAGATCAGGGGTGGGCAAACTTTTGGCCACATTTGTTTATCATAAATTATTTGCAGGCCAGGAAAGAGCAAAACATTTTAACATTAATACAGTAGGTCCCTTATAATGTCGAAATAATTTCTATTCAGATTAGAATGGGCTAGTGAGTTCTTTTTTACTTCCCCTCAAAACAATTTGATTACGTACTGTGTGCCAGTTGGAATTGCCAGATTAGGCCCGCAGGCCCTAGTTTGGCCACCCCTGATTTAAATAAATCACAGTGTAACTAAATTCATGGATATTTGGATGTCCAGATAAAAAATGTCACATATAGGTTTCCTAGCCAGTGTATCTCTGACTTTGTCTGACTCACAGATTCACTTGGACATCCAATAAGATCTACTGTATGAACTCTATGAATATCTTAATGTAAGACGATACATACAGCCAGCTGAGAAATTAAAGGAAAAACCTGAACTAATCAGTGGAGGAACATAATGAATGCAGATGCTTCCATACAGGTGTAATGCATGATACAATTAAGAACTTAACATCCGATCATATTCTGTGGCGTGTATAACAATGCTAAGCCCTGTTGAACAGAGTTTTGGATGAAGACAGCAGGAGGAAAGGATCTAAGGGACTTTAAAAGAGGGTTCATTATAGGGGCACAGATGGCAGGAGCTTCAGACAAAGACTGCTCAACGTGCTAGTGAATTAATAGGAACAGTGATTAGAGTTACATCTGCATTAAGACCAATGGGAAACAAATATGTAAACAGGGTCGTAAATTGTGGTGGAAAGTGCACATTCGATGACATTGATGCTCATGCATTACTGCAGTATGTGAAGAAAAACAGATGAGCAACTTTTTCCCAGGTGACTGAGAAAGTCAATGCAGAACGTGGTCAAACTGTCAAACTGTCCATCAACAACAACACAGAGAAACATTATATTAGGGTTGCAGTACATAAAGGAAAATAATGACAGTTATATGGTCAGATGAGTCATCCTTCACCATATTCTTGACGAGTGAGCGCATGTGCGGCAAACAGCAAGACAACCGTACAGGCTTGAATGTTACACTGAGGGGGTCCTGAGGCTCTGTTATGAAGTGAGGGAATTTTCCAGGCATGGTTTGGGTCTACTTGTCATCTTAAAGAGAAGGGTCACTAAAGTTATCAAAAATATTTTCTGAGTGATCCCCTTTATCTTATGCTGAAACATTTCTATCCTGATGTGGGGGGTCTCTTCCAGGATGACAATGCCCACATCCACAGGCCAAGAGTGGTCATTGAATGATGACACGGCTTTGGCAGTCATCAGATCTCAACCCATTTTTTAGACAGTGCTCTCCACCGCCATCCTCACAACACCAAATGAGGGAATATCTTCTGGAAGAATAATGTTCCCACCATCCAGTAGAGTTCCACAGACTTGTAGAATCAATGCCAAGGCACATTGTTCTGGCGGCTCTGGCCAAACGCTTTACTGAGACACTTTATGATGGTTTTTCCTTTAAATTTGTCACCCGTCTGTATGTATTTAGCTTTGTTTTGTGTGACCCCAGCTGTTTTACCATCTACAGGCAAACGCAGGAGACGACGGGTCGCATGGACACAGCTCTCTGGCTCATTGCCATCACCTTCCTCACCGTGGGATATGGAGATGTGTCCCCCAAAACCAGCTGTGGCAAATTGGTGTGCCTCTTCACTGGAGTCATGGTAAATATGTTTGGATGACAGAAATGGAGGGAGGGTGAATTCACATTTCAGCCATCTAAGCATGATAAAGCATCCATTTGGAAGGTCACATTTTAGCACAGCTGTAAAGTACAGCTGTAAATTAGAGTACATAATCTACTGTACATTTTCCTCAAATGGCTCTACGTCTTTGCAGTTAGAAGAATCAAGGGTACTGTTAATTATATTCAGGGCTCTTAAACTTTCCATTACATTTTAGTCATTTAGCGTCTTATCCAGTACCATTTACAGGAGAGATTAGGGTTAACAATCTTGCTCAAGGACAAAGCAATATATATTTTTTTCTTGTCAGATTCATGAACTTCTTGGGTATTGGTTCAAAACATATTGACGTACAGTTGAAGAACCGTGGTATCTAATCCAAAAAATTACTTTGCTGGTGACAGCTGGCCGCTGGGTCCATACCACCATCTGCAGGTACATACCACCCTGTCACTTTCAGACATTAACAAGATGAAACGCTGCCTGAACACCTCCTCCACACAAGTCGGATTGCTTGAACAGTGGAGAGGAGAACCTCCCCCAGTGTACTATCTATTTCTTCTCGTCAAGAGCAGGGGATCTAGTTTCAGGCGTTTCTTTGAACACCTGCTACGTTAGGTTAGGCACATACAGAAGGAATGACATGCCATTCCGTGCTAATCCAAAACTAGATTTGGCACTACTCCACTATACTATTGTTCTGTTCTCTCAGTGGTCGAACTGTGTAGTAGGACATGTTCAGAGAGAATGACCGATGTGTTGATTGTGTGTATTTAAATTTGAGATAAAGGCTGTTGGTTAATGGTTTAGTGAAGTGCATCTGTGAGCCTCTCTGGTACCAGGCACTCTATCACCCCACACACAGTAGCTAAGGCCCTGGAATACCAACCAGCATTTCCATCACACTCTTCTCACACACACTGAAGTCGAAGTTGAGAGCTGTCTTTGCCCCTATAAACCATGTTGTTATGTAGGCGTCTTGAAACGGAAGAGAGGAGGGGAGACATGGAAGGTTACAGTGGGACCTGGGTTGATAATGTTGAACTTTATTTTTAGAGGACATTTCATACAGAATGCAGCCCCAAGGTGCTCTATGTGATAACAAAATATGACCTTTCACTTGTTGAACGACAAGAGCGGCGTTGTTATGGACACATGTATTGTTATGTCTCTAACTCGAGTGCTTTGGTTACACCCATTATAGGGTTCATGCAGTAGAAAAAAAGCACTGAAGTAGAAAAAGGCACTGTAAACCTAAGCCCAGTTAGTCATATATTCAAGCAGTCTGAGTGCCAGGAAAAGTACCGTAAATACATTTCAGGTGTAATGTAATTGTTTACAAAACAATTCACCTTCGAGTAAGAATGTATAGGTCAATATCTAGGGATGTAGGTTTAATCAGACTACAAGGATTAGAATGAGAGACAAGGGTTCAGGGGAAAGTTGTTATATCACAGTGAGAAAAAGAGACAGATGGAGAGTATAGGTAGAGGGGCATCCTACTATAGAGTTTGCCTGACAACTCTAACAGAAATCTTCTGCTGCTATATTTTTTCTTCAGTCTGGCACTGCATCCATTGTGGCGAAAGTAGTTTTAGGTAATGTCAAAATGCAGCTTCACCCCTCTGTTTTCTGGCTCTAGCCCAGCCCAACCCATCTGTTACTGGGACCAATCAGATGTTGCGATTGTTTTGTG
This sequence comes from Esox lucius, assembly GCF_011004845.1. Classification (NCBI taxonomy): domain Eukaryota; kingdom Metazoa; phylum Chordata; class Actinopteri; order Esociformes; family Esocidae; genus Esox; species Esox lucius. Next base: position 24,655,417 of record NC_047588.1, on the reverse strand, counting down.
AAGTCACCAAGGATGTGGTCAGATCCAGACTCTGTGGGCATGCTATACACTTGACTTGAGCAAGGCGTTTGGGTAGCCAGCCAACTGTAGATTGGGAGGGAGAGCAAGAAAGTTAGAGTTTTCAATCAGTTAGGCAATGACTATAGCTCTGGCCATTTCCGATCATAGCAGATAAGCGGTGGCAGGTCACAAGACCGGCAGAGGCACGCAACACCTCCCTGACACAGTGGAAAATAAGCTTTCACTCCTTTTTCTCTCCCTCTACTCTTGTTTTTATATGCTTTCCCCTTTTTTAAGGGAAAACTTTCCACCATTTCCATTTTTAGGTGGTTTATTGCCTTTGGCACTACTGGAAAATGAGGGCGTGCCAACCTGTGCCCATGACTTGGAAAAAACCATTTTTCCCAATAGGGCAGCTCTCCGGGCCAATGAGTGTAGCGGTTCACCTGTAACCCATCTGTATTGGAATGATGATCAGAGCAGAGGGCTTGCCTCATTTTATCAGTGGGGTTTGGATGGATCTCTGGGAATTCCCAGATTACCCCCAATCAAATTCACACACATGATCTTTGGTTCCAGTCATGCCCATGGCAGTCCAGAGAGTTGGCTGATGATGTAAAGGAGACAAAATAGTATTTTGGTAGCTCTTGGGTAAAGTACAGCATTTGTGATAAATTGTTCTAAATGACTTCTAGCATCAACTTCGTGTCCTGACTGACCTGTTGGCATGCTTGCCAGTATACTTGTTTTGCTTTATCAGACCTTTTTCTTTCTTTCTTTCTTTCTTTCTTTCTTTCTCTCTCTTTCTTTTACTTATGCAAACAAGGGAAGGAAAACAGGTAAAGATCAGTCTTCAATTTTAATCCAGAATTTAACAGATTCCACTGTCAAAGTTGTTTGTTTAATTACACTTATACAATTGCACTTAATTGTAAATGAATAACATTAAAACTCTATGTTTTCAGTTATTCTCATTTCCAGGCCCGGGACCTAGATTACATTTAGTCTAATTCTTTGACATAATAATTTAGTTCTGGGACAACAGGTAAACACAGTCAACTACCAGGTACAATAGAAAAGTAGCAGTAATCTGGGCCATGGGCAGTGAATGGAGAACACCTGGCTAAAAGTGTAGTTTATGTGATCATTTTGAATGTATTGAGACAATTCCCTTTCTCACTTTGATTGGATTTTAGAGTGCATGTCACTGATTCATACTGTGGTGTGTCTGAGAATTTATCAGCATTTTGTAGTTCTTTATTCAGCAATGGGTCTATGTTATTTTCATAGTGAAACCATTCTATTATATCAGTGCCAAGCTTATTTCCATATCACTAGTAACATCTCACCCCTAAATGGGGAAATAATTGATCTACAAGTAACATCTATGTAATAACCAACAGTAAAATAACATCAGTGTCTATTTTATAGTTGACTGAACAGCAGGGAAGCTCCAGAGCTCCTTTGACATGCATATTTTGCGAACTCTATGTTTTTCTTCCTCAGGGTGTTGCCTGCACTGCCATGCTGGTGGCTGTCATGACCAAGAAGCTGGCCCTGAACAAAGGAGAGAAACATGTGCACTTCTTCATGATGGACATTCAGATCTCTAAACGGGTGAGAGATGCAAAACTGCTTCAATCACTCAGAACAACTGCGTCAATCACTCAGAACAACTGCGTCAATCACTCAGAACAGCTGCGTCAATCACTCAGAACAACTGCGTCAATCACTCAGAACAGCTGCGTCAATCACTCAGAACAGCTGCGTCAATCAGTCAGAACAACTCCATGAATCATTCAATGACAAGCCAGTAACAAGGTCTTCGATATAACCAGTAAGGGTTGAGGGTTTTCTCTCAGGTGTGCCACATGTCAGCGACTCTGTAATAAAAGGAATCAGTTAACATGTTTTTGCCATTTTTCATAAAGTTAATTTATGCCGTCTTTCCAGTACTTCAACTGAATGATAACCAAAACATATAGTGAAGCTGCAAAGCACCGGCTCACACTGATAACTGGTACCAGCCCCCTCCTTTCAAAGGTTCCCTTCGTCTAAAAAGAAAAACAGAACTCATGACACAACGGATGAGGCCTTCAGGGTGGACGCAGCAATACTTTCTTCGTCGCACGCGTGTTATGGTTTTAGAGTCTTTTTATAATATTATTTTTTCCTTAAATAGGGCATTCCAGAGGGCAGGATAGTGTGGGAAAAAGACGGGGGGAGGGGGGACAGGGGGATGGGAGGTGGGTCCCGCCAATCTCGTAATAGTCTCCAAAAGGCGTCAAAAGGAGGAAACAATCGTGTCCCTGTCAGGAAAGAGACTTGTGTCAGTTCAGGGCGGGGTGCTCGGACCAGCAGGAAACTGGATGCGCTGATGTGTGTCCTGTTTGTGTGTGTTTACAATTACTGCTGTAACTGAAAACCTAATGTGTGTCATAATGTCGAGGGGTAAGGCCTGTTTGTGTCTGAGGGGTTACCTCTGTCTGTTTGTGTCTGGGGGTTTACCTGCGGTCTCGGTCAGGATCCATGGGTTTATTTATCAAAGGGAACAAGGATCAACCTGAAAAGAAACCAGCTCAATGGCAGAGACTTGCATTATTTCCATATCCGGACCATTCCTATATGTAACTCTCTAAAATATAAGTCATGTTTTTGGGAGGATTCAGCTGAGCTGCACCAGGTTGAAGGCTGCATGGTGTTTTCAGTGAGTACTTGTCTACTGAGGATATAAACACTTCCTCCCTGGCACTGGACACATCCTCTGGCTGGATGCATCCTTACGTGTGTTTGTGGTTGTTTAGTGGTTGCGTGCACACGTAGCTGTCCATTGTTGCCCTGATTTACGCTGATGGGAAGAATAAGGGAAGACATCTGGCCGCAGACCCTGACGGCCTCTAATAACAACCCCACACACAGGACAACACATCACACGGCCAACCGGTGTGACATCACCAGGCTCAGAGAGTAGGCCAGTTATGATGTCCTCGGCAGGAAGAACAGCAGACATAAATAGAATCAAAGAGAGGACAAGGGAATTAGTACCCCACTGATGGCTATTTTCATCCCTTTCTGTTTTTAGCAAACATTTAGCAAACATTAGTGAGTCCAGGCCAGTTCTACATTAGTGTAGCTAACACCTCCCGAGTCTGGGCCAGTTCTACACTAGTGTAGCTAACCCCTCCTGAATCTATCAATCATATTTATTTTATAAAGTAATTTTTACATCAGCAATTCTCACGAAGTTACCTAAACTAGAACCCCAAAAAAGAATAAGCAACAACAAGAAATTGCTGAGTCAATGCTGAGTCAGGTGACTATCTAATGAAGCTGGTTAAGAGAATGCCAAGAATGTGCAAAGCTGTTCAAGGCTATATCAAAGGGTGGCTACTCTTTGATATAGCAATATGAAATGTATTTTGATTCAACACTTTTTGGGTTGCTCCACGCTTCCATGTGATATTTCAGTTTTGATGGCTTCACTATTATTCTACATTGTGGAAAATAGTAAAACTAAAGAACTTTTCTTGAATGAGTAGATGTCCAAACCAATGACTGGTATTGTACATATTTAAGAAAATGGCACATTGAAGAGACCAAAATAAAGCTTTTGGGTCTCAACACTAGGCACTATGTTTAGCACAAGTCTAACAACACTTTGTCCTGAAAACAGCATCCCTACTGTGAAGCATGGTGGTGCCACCATTAGCTACAGTGGGGAGAACAAGTATTTGATACACTGCCGACTTTGCGGGTTTTCCTACTTACAAAGCATGTAGAGGTCTGTAATTTTTATCATAGGTACACTTCAACTGTGAGAGACGGAATCTAAAACTACAATCCAGAAATTCACATTGTATGATTTTTTAATAATTAATTTGCATTTTTTGCATGACATAAGTATTTGATCACCTACCACTCAATCAAACAGACTCCAACCTCTCCACAATGGCCAAGACCAGAGAGCTGTGACACCACCAGGCATCAATAAAATTGTAGACCTGCACAAGGCTGGGATGGGCTACAGGACAATAGGCAAGCAGCTTGGTGAGAAGGCAACAACTGTTGACGCAATTATTAGAAAATGGAAAAAGTTCAAGATGACGGTCTATCTCCCTCAGTCTTGGGCTCCATGCAAGATCTCACCTCGTGGGGCATCAATGATCATGAGGAAGGTGAGGGATCAGCCAAGAAATACATGGCAGGACCTGGTCAATGACCTGAAGAGAGCTGGGACCACAGTCTGCAAAAGGGACAGGACGACTGCACCGTATTGAGGGGAGGATGGATGGGGCCATGTATCGCAAGATCTTGGCCAACAACTCCTTCCCTCAGTAAGAGCATTGAAGATGGGTCGTGAGCCTGAACCTCAATCCAATTGATAATGCGGAATGAGTTGGAAAATTGCTGTTCGCCAAATATCCCCATCCAACTTGACAGAGCTTGAGCAATTTTCCAAAGAATGGGCAAAAATTGCTGTGTCCAGATTTGCAAAGCTGGTAGAGATGCATCCAAATAGACACAGGGCTGTAATTGCTGCCAAAGGTGCCTCCACCAAATATTTACCAAGTAAGGTGAATACTAACAGAATCAATAATTTTCTGTTTTGCATCTGTAATTCATTTAGAACAATGTGTCGATTTTATTTTTCACTTCGATATTATGGACTTTCATGTTGATCGGTGTCTAAAACCTCAGTCAACCATTTTGATTTCATGTTGTAAAACAACATGTGGAAAAGTCCAAGCAGGTGAATAATTTGGAGGGCCACTGTATCTTATTGCATCACATTTCCATAAAATATCATCCCTAGCTGAGGCAGTCATTTTGTGTTCGTATGTACACAGATTTTGTAATTTGGTGCCTCATCCTCCCCAGATCCGCCATGCTGCAGCCAACGTGCTGAGGGAGTGTTGGCTGCTTCACCGTACCAACCTGGCTAAGAGCCACAGTGGAGATCACCGAAGACACCAGAGGTGCTTACTGGAGGCCATCAGAATGTAAGTCCTCATAGTTATAATTCTTTCCAGGATACCCTTTGTGTTTGAAGATGGGAGTGGGCAATCAGCTTGTCTACTGCCATGTGCATCTTCTTCAGGTTCCTGGGACAGAACTTCTCACTACTCTTTTGGTTCAGAAGCAATACTTGTGAATCCATTTAAATACACTAAAGCACAGTTCAGAGGCTGAATTTACAGCAACTTGAACTCAATTGAAATAGGGATAGTATGGATGCTTTATTGCTTTACTTGATGTAACAATTGATTTTATAAAACCACTCAATTCACCAGCAGACTTACAATTAGTCAAACTCAGGCATAATAGGAACCTGTTACAGAAGTCTCAACCTGCAGATATGAGGGTATGATTGTCCGTTCTTGGTGTGATAGGGATGCAAAATAAATTAGCATACATTAATTGTCCATTTGTCATTACAGTTGATACATCTGCTCTGCATTAAAGAGAGGAGCAGATGAATCACCTTCAGTAAAGCAACAGAGGCTGCAGAGGTATCATTAACTGTCAGACGAGACACAATGATTTCAGAAGGCAAATAGGTTTCTCAAGTTTGGTGCAGGGATATAGTCACATTTGAACAAGGGCTAGCCATTTTGCAGTCAAGGGCGGTGTGTTTGTGTGTCGTGCTGGTTTTACGGGTCATTAACTCTGTCAACACAGTACTCAGACTGTTTAGTTTAGATGCTACGGTTTAGGACGACAAGCTTGGCACCCCACCCTTTCAGTGTAAGAGTTAGTCGCTATGTGCAATTATTTAAATGGATACACTCATTATGTCATAGTGAAGTTTGAAATTATAACGGACAATTTGCATACAATCGACCAACTCCCACAAAAGCTCATGACCAAACCAACTGGACTGTAATCATCTGACAAACTTTAAAATGTTATTTGAATTCATATCAAGGAAAGCATCATGTCAAATCACAACAAAAGATTTGAGAAAAACCTCTCAAAAACTGCTTAATTGTCTGAACAACAGCTCTTTTTCATAATATTAGCTAAGAACTTTGACATTCACTGCATCCTTTACAATGCACATTTTCAGTATTGTTAATCCCTGCTGTTTGACAAGATGTCCCATAGCCTTTTTACCAGCACAAAATGAAGTGAAGGAGGTGTGGGGTTACTTGACTTCACAGGGATCCTTAAAAATAGGAAGCTAGGAAACCTAGCTGTGTGAATGTGTGAGAAATAAATCATAATAGTGTGTGTGTGTTTGTTTGTTGGGGGAGGGTAAGGGTGGAGGGATTAGACTTCCTGTTGTACAGTTAGCAGGACCGCTATAAATACACAGTGGAAAGAAAGCATGGGGAGTGACTCGCAGCACCTTGGAAGGGATACAAAGCCAAACAGTTAAGACACTATTTGGTTTCGACTTTTTCAAGCTTTAATGCCTCAGTTGTTTGGCTGTGGCCTCCCCAGTATGCCTCAAAGACCAGACGTTTTAGTGCAGAAGTGCTTTATGGAAGTTCCCTCCAGTATTGGTTTCGTTTTGTCTTTTTGGTAGCGGTTCTTGTTTCTTTCAACTTCCAACTCTATTTTTCTTCAACTTACCAACAGGTATTTCTTAAATCTACCCAAACAAAAACAAGACGAAGCTCCTGGATGTTGAATTGTTGACCATTGCAAAATACCAAATGCTACTGTATATAAAGTCATGACCATCATTTTCTTCATTCAAACATATTTGTTGGCAAATAAAAAAGAATCTTAAGTGTTTTCAACGAGGACCTCACTCAAAACTTTACTCTTCAACTTTTTTGGAAAGGAAAGAAAAAGGTGCAGTGGTCTCTTAATTTCTTCTGGCGCTATGTGTGGTAAATAGGACAGGTAACAGAAGCTTTTTCTGATTTGCATAATAAAGCTTTTATTCAAAATGTTAGAACCTTTCAGGAATAGCATTGCAAAACTATCTTTTGCATGAGTGTTGAAAACAATTATGCAAAGTAATTATGCAAGTAACACTTATATACAGGTGCATCTAAAAAAAAATAACATTTGTGGAAAAGTTAGTTATTCAAATCAGAAAGTGACACATATTCTAGATTTACACATAAAATGAAACATTTCAAGCCTTTTTAGTTTCAATCTTAATGATTACGGTTTACAGCACATGGAAATCAAAAGTCCCAGTATCTCTAAATATTAGAATAAAAAATGAATAATACAGAAATGTCAACCTTCCAGGTACTTCTTTGGTGGAGCAGTTGCACTTTCATCCCTGGTTGTAAAATGGGCCAAATAGAGATACACACCAAAAAGGATGCGAGGGATCTGTATCGCTGTAGCAGAGTGCTGGAAGGTTGACTAACAGTTGGAGATGTTCTCTCTGTCATGACCATCAAAGGGGCTTGATGCCTGGTGGTGTCATCCCCTGAGACAGTCGAACAACAATAGAGGGATCCAGCAAACATGCCAAAACTGCTGTTGAGTCAAACCCTCAAGATTGTGGGTTTAGAATGAAGACAAATCTGTCATGGAGAGATTTCAGCGTTGTGTGTCAGTTGCTTTGGCCCACATGCCTGCAGATGAGCTTCCAGGTTCAGCAGGGATGGCACAACCTCTGACAGTTACTGGCTATCAGTCTGAAGCTGGTCGGTGTGGACTGCAAAGGGCTCAAGGAGTTTTATTATCTGCTCACGTTTCAACCAGTCACTATTGAGCAGTATCTATGCTCAGCCTCTCCAGAACCTCATTTAGCGCTGGCTTTATTTCAAGCAGCCTTGTCACTGTGTACGTGGTGTTTCATCAAGTTGGGCAGTCTCTTACAAGTGTTTTGCCACACCTTGAGGTCAACTGTTCATTGGTCACTGAAGACTTGTGGACAGCATGATGACCACATCCACATTTGGTTGCTTCAAGGTGTCCTTCCGGGTCAGTTGCAGTGTGTGGGACTGGCATCACTGGAACTTGCCAACATCTCCATTGAATTCCTCTTGACCCATGTAAACTCACTGGTGACTACCTGGTTTAACATTTATACACTAGAAGATTGTCTGCAGGGCAGGCTTGTCATTTTCATAGAATAGTGGGCCAGGTTTTAACTCGTTTGAAACAGCTTGAGTTTGCGGTCCAACCTGCCTCATAGACGGGTCACTGCTGTCTGTTTCAGAGCTGCGTGGTCTGACATTGCTTGCCTTCTTGCTGTCCAACCTTTCTTGATAAACTTTATGTTTTGAGGACAGGTGTACCTTGAGGTTTGTTGGATTTTTCCCTTTTATCAGTAGGTCAGAAGCTTGAGATCCTTCCACATCAAGACACTTAGATTCGTCAGGCACTGCTATGTACTCAGAATAATCCCGCACATTGCTGGAACACTTGTGGTCCATTTGACATGCTTGATGTTTTCACATCTGCAACTGCAATGTAAGCAGTAGGGGGCAATGCACAGTCCATGTTCAAAGAATGTTTCCTCTGGGATAAGTAGGACTAGTTCGCTAGTCACAGCATTTAGTCACTCAGTGTTTTTGCAAACTGAACAAGCAAACAGTATTCATGATAGTAGTTTAGATTTGTATTTTAGTTAGATTTGCAACTGTGCATTGCCATTTTAGTTTAGTTTCTTTTTTTTCAGAAAATTCAGTTTCTGTTTTAGTTTCAGTTCACAACCTTGGTACGCACAATGTCAAGTGGTGGAATAAGGGAACGGCTTATGAAATATAAGCTAGCTTGATGTGGAAAAAGTTTTTAATAAAAAAGTAGGGAAAATAATTAAATAATGTTTCGATTTCATTGTTTTTCCGTTGTGATTTCATGCAACATTCCTCGACAGGCTATGTAATTTGACCATGTCAGTTAATTTGTTATAATAATAACACCCTGCAGACTACAGTCACTAAATGACAGGTATGTGTACAACCTTCGCTGAATTATTCTAACATACTGAGAAAATGTGAAATCGCATGAGAAGCTTATCCTCCAGTGGCAGATTTGCCATACACGCCTGAGAGTGAATTTTTAGAGACAGATAGCCTCGATCACACCTACAACGTCAATGAGCTGTGATATACTGGAAGTTAATTCATTTCAAATGGAACGCTGTGATTGGCTTGCAGCATAGCAGTGCAGAAGCAGTTGCAGAATGTTTGGTCTTGTGTATGTGTTGGATTTATCCAAGGTATGCCTCAAACTGTAGGTGTGGAAGCAAGGTGGAAGTAGTAGCAAACGGTGAATGTCAATAATTTCTTTTGCACTTATAGAATACTTTTTTCATAAAATGTTTTAACATATATTAATTGATAATTAATTAGCTACAACGTTAATAGTACATATTTCAGAAAATGTATTGTGCAAATTAACGCCTGGTGAATGCCTGGTCATTTGTCTCTGGTAAAAAAAAAAAGAGAAACTAAACTAAATCTAAAGTGAAGGGCTTGTAATAAAGCCCATGTTATGCCACCTTCTTTCACAATCTTTATTGTGTTGAGTTTTCATGAAACATGGGACTGATAGAGGGATGAAAAGTCTATAAACCATGTATGGTTATGTCAGCAAGCTTCTTATTGTCAGCAATAATTGGTAGCCTACGTAGGTAGCTACTTGACACACAATATGCTCAGTGAGAATTATTCTTTCTATTTTTATAAAAAGCAGCATGCAACATCCGTGGAGAATAAATGCGTTCTCAATAATTGCGTAGCTGCACAAAATGTTCTGCAAGCTTTCTGCTTTGACGCTGTAGGTGTGATCTAGGCGTAACCAACGAATTACGGATGCCCATTGGAAGTAGTGAATTGCGTCTCCGCAATGAACACACGCATCTGTAGCAGTCAAACGGTAAAAGTGACTCGTAGTATGTCCTCGGGTGTTGCTGAGGCTACGACTGAAGTTTTCATTTTCACTATCAAGTGAGCAACAATAGAGCGAACCAAATGAATTAATTTAGCATGCATACACTATGTTACAGCACCTGCAGATACAGTATATCAATCTGATGTATGTTTCACTAGGACTTCAATGACAATAAAAACTAATATCTAAGATTTGTCTATCTTCATAAATTGCTTGAAGTAGCTTACTTGGCTGACTAATAATGCGCGCAAATCTCTCGATCAGGGAGAGCAGCATCAAAGGGTTACATTGCTGTCCACTAACTAAAGCAATTTGATAATCGTTATTTCCCAAAGTGTTGTCTATATGAAAAACAAATTTTTATGTCACAGCGAGGATACCACAATCGATTGTGCTAAATACCCCATACATTAAGTGCTAAATGTAAGTTGCAGGGTATAAACGTACAGAGCTTTTCTAACATCTCCAAAGACATCTCGTGCGCTTATGCTGTAGTTAGTCTACTTCAAGCGATTTATGAACAAATCTTAGATACTCGTTATTGAACTTTGAATGGATGATTTCGATATAAATGGGTATTAGGGGCATGTCGAAATGCAAATAGCCAAGCTCGTGCACAACCACGGAGGGTAAAACAAGTTGTATTTATCTACGGTATCCTACATTTTCTATGTGTACAAACATTCTCAGTTAGATTCGTAAGCACACATTCAGGATAGTTTCTACGCACCCTTGGAGGAATGAGCCCCTAGACACTTAAAACTTGGTATCACAGTGTTAACAGTTGTTTGCTTTTCGGTTTTGGACAGATTCCGGCACTTGCGCCTCAAGCAAAGGAAGCTGAGAGATTACGCCAGTGAGATGGTCGACCTGCCCAAGGTAAACAATTCACACCATACAGTAGGTTAGTAGAACTAATGGCAAAGCTCACAACATGACGCACAAACACACCCAGGATTACTCAGATATTAAAACCAGTTTCATTGATGGTTTGAGAAAACAATGTATCAGTCGATATCCTGGTCTTTCCCGAGATGAGTTCAGTTGGGTTGAATCTGGTGACTGAATAGATTGAGTGCTATGAGGACACCCCCTGAAAAACATGGGTATTTGATCTTCAATGCAACTGAAAGATAAAGGTAAATTAATTTAACAAATGAAAAATGGCGCTTTGTTTAAAAAACAGATGTTATTTAATACACCCCTAGCTGTATCATCCCATCAGATTGCAATCCAATTAGGTGCATGTACTTTCCTGGTGACAAAAAATTGGCACAGTTGAATTTGTGTTCATGTGAGAAAACATACCGTATAAAATCTATTAAGATCTCAACTCATCGCTGGCCAGTTTTTTAATAATTTAATAAGTAAAAAAATATTTATTACATTTTTAGTTGTGGTTTGTTGAATAAGGTTATCTTTATTTGGGTTTTTTTTTTTTTTAAATAGTCATATGTAAACAAGTACATCTCAGGTGGGGAACTTATTTTCTCACAGCACTGTCGATAAATATGCATCCCTATATAGTTCCCAATATAGCATGTACAGTGCTACTTGAAAGTATGTGAAACCCATAGGGATGGTTGGTATTTTTGTATAAAATATTTAAGTAAATTCAAAATCTTTATCTAAACCCCAATTCGTAATAAAGATATTCCAAATAAAGGACAGAAACAAAAGTATACAATATAATTTTCTATTAAACAAAAGTGTTTTACTTAAAAAGTCAGATGTAATGTGAACAACAATATGTGAACCCCTTCATTCAATACCTTGTGTCCATTATCAGCAACAACTTGGGATAAACATCTCTTATAGCCACTTATAAGTCTCTGACTTTTTTCTTGGGGTTTTTGCTCACTCCTCCTTATAGAACTCAGTGAGGTTTAAGGGTGTCTGACATGTACTGCCCATGTCAGGTCCTGCCACAGCATGGATTAAGATCAGGACTTTGATTGGCCAATCCAACACACAACTATCTCCTGAGCCATTCATTGGTATATTTGCTTGAATGCTTTGGATCATCTTGTTGGAAGGCCCATTTTTGGCCGATCTTTGCTTCTTGACTGATAGTATGAGTTTTCTTTCCAAGAATCTTATGGTATGCCTCAGAATTCATGACCCCCTTATGTGCAAGTTGACCAGGTCCAGAGGAAGAAAAGCAGCCCCAGATCTTGACATTTCCACCACCATGCTTGACAGTTGTGAGAAGGTTCTTATGGTGGTAGGCAGCAAGACCAAAAAAGTCAATTTGGGACTCATCTGTCCAGAGAATTGACTTCCAGAAACATTCAGGTTTGTCTATGTGGTCTCTACTAAAATTAAAACAGGCAGTTTGGTTCTTTTTAGACTGCAGAGATTTCTTCTTAGCAAACCTCCCATGAATGCCATTTCTATTCAGTGTTGTTCTTATTGTTGAAGCATGCACAGTAACCTCAGATGCCGCAAGGGAGGTCTGCAATTCTCCCAATGTTATGTTTGGCAGGGCATTTACCTGATATATAATTTTTCTTGTGGCTCTTGGGGATATTTTGGAAAGACATCCATTTCTAGGCCAAGTTGCTGTCATGTTAAATGCTCGTTATTTGCCTCATAGTTTTGCTGATGGAACTCAAATCTTTTTGAGATGGTGGTAGAGCATTCCCAAGACTGATGTGTTCTCATTACCTTCATCCTGCTGTCCTCAGAGATCACATTTTCTCTTGGAATAGTGTTTTGCATTAACTTGTATTGTAAACACCTTTCTAACATGGATTCTATTTCTATTTATCAGCTGTGTCTTTCGTAAAGACCTCATTTGATTGGTTTATTTGGTACCGATTAGTCACCTGATTCCATTCCCTAATTGATTTAACCAATGCAACTTGGGGTTCACCTATTTTTGCACATGCACTAGTTACAACCTGTTATGTCGGATAAAAGAAAAGTTCTGATTAAATAAAGATTTCATGGTAAACACTAAAAAGGTCTGTAAGTGCACAAGGAGTTCACAGTGAATTACACTGATGATCTAGTTATCATGGCACCTGTTGGTGGGTGGGATATATTAGGCAGCAAGTGAACATTCTGTCCTCAAAGTTGATGTTAGAAGCAGGAAAAATGGGCAAGTGTAAGGATCTAAGCGACTTTGACAATGGCCAAATTGTGATGGCTAGATGACTGGGTCAGAGCATGTGCAAAACAGCAGCCCTTGTGGGGTGTTCCCGGTCTGCAGTGGTCAGTACCTATCAAAAGTGGTCCTAGGAAAGAAAAGCGGTGAACCGGCGACGGGGTCATGGGCGGGCAAGGCTCATTGATGCATGTGGGGAGGGAAGGCTGGCCTATGTTGTCTGATCCAACAGTCAAGCGACTATAGCTCAAATTGCTGAAAAGGTTAATGCTGGTACTGATAGAAAGGTGTCTGAACACACAGTGCAACGCAGTTTGTTGCATATGGGGCTGCATAGCCGCAGACCAGTCAGGGTGCCCATACTGACACATCCACTGCTGAAAGCGCATACAATTGGCACGTGAGCATCAGAACTGAACCACAGAGCAATTGAAGAAGGTTGTCTGGTCTGATGAATCACGTTTTCTTTTTCACATGGACTGGGTGTGTGTGTGTCGCTTACCTGGAGAACACATGGCACCAGAATGCACTATGGAAAAAATTTGGCGGAGACAGTGTGATGCTTTGGGCAATGTTCTGCTGGGAAACCTTGGGTCTTGCCATTCATGTGGATGTACCACCTACCTGAGCATTGTTGCAGACAATGTGCACTCTTTCACGGCAACAGTATTCCCTGATGGCATTGGCCTCTTTCAGCAGGATAATGCACCCTGCCAAAAAGCAAAAATGGTTCAGGAATGGTTTGAGGAACACAACAACGAGTTCAAGGTGTTGACTTGGCCTCCAAATTTCCCAGATCTCAATCCAATCGAGCATCTGTAGGATGTGCTGGACAAACAGGTCCGATCCATGGAGGCCCCACCTCACAACTTACAGGACTTAAAGGATCTGCTGCTAACGTATTGGTGCCAGATACCACAGCACACCTTCAGAGGTCTAGAGGAGTCCATACCTCGATGGGTCAGGGCTGTTTTAGTGGCAAAAGGGGGACCTACACAATATTTGGCAAGTGGTCATAATGTTATGGCTGATCGGTATATATATATATATACAGCTCTGGAAAGAATTAAGAGACCACTCACCATCTCTACATGTATGGCAGCCATTCCATTCCAGTGTCTGTTAAATTCCTACAAAGGCACACCTCATTTTACTTAATGAGGTACTGATTTGGTGATTACCTGAACAAAATCTAAGAATCTAAGAATGGCCAACAGCAGCTGGGATGAAGTGCACGGCGAAGACGGTTCGAAACAGGCTATATTTTTATTTCGAATTTGGGTGTAATGTTGTCACTAGTTCATAGAATAAAACAAAATTGTCCATTTTACTCAAACACATACCTATGAATAGTAAAACCAGAGAAACTGAAAATTTTGCAGTGGTCTCTTAATTTTTTTTCCAGAGCTGTATATCTCATTGTGGAGGGCATGACAACCCCCTTAGAGACATCCACCATTTTAATGTAGTCAAGTGGGTGGGACATCCAAATTCCTTGCTCAACTCAACAGGAAGCATCAGTCAATTAAGTTTAAAGTCCCAACCAGATGACCGAAGCCACCAGGAAAGATTAAGCCCTACCCACTTGACTTCATTAATATGGCAGATGCCTTGAATATCCACACTGAAATGCCATTTGGGGCCTCTAACCTCCTTTATGTATTTTTTCAACACCCTTGGGAATTGTTTCCCACCAAGGAGTCGCTACAAACAAACTCAGCTCATCTCGGGTTGATTTAAATTTTATTACTGGAATGTTGGACACACTTGTGTTGCTATGAAAAATAACTACAGAAAGCAAAAAGTATCTAAAATTGGGATGAATGGATTGACTGTTTGTTCGGTTGATTAATGTTGAACAGATGCAGATGATCATGTGCGACCTGAGTGCCAACTGGAATAACTCATATCGGGAGCTGGAGCAGCGCATCATCTCCATGGAGCAGAAGTTAGACGAGCTGGGACACTGCTTCCAACAAACCATGGAGCTGCTGGCACAGGCCCTGCACCACCGCAACCCTCAGAACAGGACAGAATTGCAACCTACCCATAACCCTGAAATAAGGTAATACAACCACAACACAGATATCAGGGGTAGTTTGGCCAGCCACAACCTCCATTACTCAGAGATGTTACTTGTTTCATCCTGCCCTTACATAAGAGGTCACATTCAGGCACAACCACAAACCAAACAAAAAGGTAACCACTGGAATATCTGTAAAATCCACCTGGGATGTGTCTTCCCTCCCGCTTGCTGGAGCAATGTGGCTGTCTACACTAAATGGTAGTGTAGCCAAGATCAGAGTGACCGCTAAATCACATTACATGACTGTATTTTTCACTCAAACAACGTTAACGTCTACATGTTACAGTGGAAAGGAAAACGGAATGATTCTGAACACTGAATTCCCAATACATAGCTTGGCATGCTTACGCCAATGAGATACCAGTTTGACACAAGCTGTATCCCTTCTACCCATGTCCGGTGAACCGACCAGAGTGAGTGTGACGTCACTTTGAATGAAGTGAGCTGTATACCTTCTATTCGTTTATTCTTCAAAATAATAACTTAGTTCACTGAAAATATATTTTTCTTAATGTCGCCTCTGGGGCTTCATAAATCATAATTTTCAGTTCTCCACCACAAGGGAGTGAAACAAATAGCAAAAGACTTAAAACACTTTCATGAAACCTCTCCTTCAAAAACAAACTATCCAAGGAGATATATGATCAATGCACCGGCTGAAGCTGGACATCTTGCTCTATGTAATTTTGAAATATTTTTCTGATTCTTCCTATTCATTTGCAATTCTATGACAGGTCATCATTACAAATGAGAATAGTTTTTCATCATTACGTGAAATACAAACACAACCGTGAGATTTAGACCTGATAGTTACACAAATTCAGGTGTCTGTAGCCTGTTCAGCAGCATGCCTAGACCATTTTGCAAGCAAATTATACCTATGAGACATTAATTATGCTGGGCTATAGATTCTAATGGTTCTCTGTCCATCTCTGCAGGTGACTTGTAGCTGTGTGGTGGTGGTGGATGCCACCAGCCTCGTCTGTAATTTCCAACAGACCAGGATGGGAATACTCTCCCTCCCAAAACTGCAGGACAAAAACAGGCATCATCTTCTGACCCAATGCCTGAATGGACCGAAATAATTACTTGTACTCCCAAAGACAATACCTTAACTTTTACAGCAGCAGGGTCTCTGGTTTATTTTCAGATTTAATGTACAAAAAGTATTGTGTTAATCTGAATCAAGGACTACAGTGACATGGCCTCTGGTTCTGTAGCTTGTGTTTTAACAGAAAGAGTGGCTAAGGGTTCACTCTCTGATGGCTCACAAAATACACTTAAGGATGACCTCTTACTAATGCTGTGAGTGTTAAATTTCATTGGAGTATTTTAGAAAAAAACACATTGTTATGAGAGGTAACAAAGTTTAACAAAAATGTAATTGGTAGAGGAACTTTTGACTGTCATTATTGACAGCCTTGCTCAAAGTGTCTGTCATTCATAATCAAAACAGTTAAAAACACAACAGTTATTTTATTATGCATTATATTTCTGACAGAAAATATAATGCAAAGCTGCAGGACACTTGTATAATGTACAGCTCTGGCCACTTACAATTCCAATTCAGTCATGCAACCTCAATCTGTGGGACAAAGCCTATGGTCAGCGGCTGTCTCAAGGGCTGCCGGTCCCCCTACCAACTCTAACCTTCCTTAGGGTACTGGGGAAAGTTATGAAAGTGGACTGAATGTAAGACTGTTTTGCATATAACTAATCAAGACTGTTAAGACATACATTGTTGTTATTAGGATTATTGTATGGGGGAAGCTGTCAGTCACAACAATAGTGTTGCCTAATAAAGTTCAGGGAGACCACGTCATTTTGATGTGGTAGCTCCCTCTAATGGATAAGTACATGTATGACAATCAAACACAATTCATAGACATGAATGACAAGACGACAGTCATGTCTTGTTGTATATGCTGTATGAATAATGAAGTCCAACAACTTCAACAAAGATCTGCTAACATTGTATTTCAACTAGTTACAGATGAATAATAATAGTTTGTACACAGGAGTGATAGTGACTGTATAATGATGTTTAAATGAAGGTTCAGTACATTGACCTAATGCTTAATTTATCATTCACTTTGTGAATCCACATAATTTTTACACGTGCTTTACTCCACTCCAACACTTGAGGCTTATGAAGTCCACAGTTCTGGGGCATTACCAAATAACCATTGTGTGAACTATTCATTTGGTCATATTTAAACTGAACTTCAACATCTGCATTAACTGGAGTAAAGGTATGTAAATCCTCAACGTGAGGACCATTAATGTCAGATTACAAAGTATTACTCTGAAGAAAAACTAAAAAAGGACTACAGCATTTCTTTTGTACATTATTAAATGCATGCTTTGCAAACATCTGGAATTCTAGACAATTAAAAGCCACTGAGGTGAGGTTTGTAAATAGTTCTACCTGTAAAGTCATAATCTGTTTTGAAGTATGAATGTATTTAGATACAGTGACCTCCATAACTATTGGGACAGTGAAGGATTTTGATGGGGCTCTATATTTAAAAGACAGATAAGGAACACTTTCCACATGACAGGCATGGATGTGTCAGCCACTAGTATCTGCAGAAGACTTCAGCAGCAGAACTAGAGAGGCTGGTCTGCAGGATGTGAAACACTACTGGGCCTCAAAAACAGCATGGCCCAGTTACAGTTTGCTAAAAAAGTACCTAAGAACCTACAGAGGTATTTTAAACAGATGAGGCAAAGATTAACATGTTTCAGAATGATGGCAAGAGGAATATGTCGAGAAAAAAAGTCACTCCCAAAGATCTGTAGCATACCACCAGAAAGCAAAAAGTATTTGGGATAGTGTTATGGTTTGGGCATGTGTGGCTCCCACAGAAATCTCACTTGTCTTTCATTGATGTGACTGCAGCTGTAGAATTAATTCAGAAGTCTAGAAAAACAAGTGCTTTTAAAGTCATGTATTATGGCTTGGGTCTGTATGGCTGCAACTGGCTCACTCACCTTCATTGATATTGTGACTGGTAATGAATTCTGAAATAGGTACAGCATGGTGAAATACAACAAAATCAAAACTATAGAGCTCAATAACAAATGCTTCACTTTCCCAATAATTAAAGAGGACATTATAACTATGAATTATATTTCAAGCATGTTATTCTTTCTAATATAAAAATATGTTATAAAGACAACTCAAGTGAAATATTTTAATATGATTGTATTTTTGGAAGTATTTAGTGAAAATCAGAACATATTGTGCAGTACTTGCATGTATTGCACTCCACATACAGAACAGAATTATTCACTCAAAGTAAAAAATAATAATGAACCCATACAACTCATACAAACTGCAATGTTTTAAACCCCTTAAACACAGTAAAAGATTACGTTCTCCTGCCAGCGTGGATCATGAAAGAAACCAATGCATTGAATATGGCCCATTCCAGTGTTAAGTCCTTTGGGTGCTTTTCAGTTTGTGCCAGAGAAACGCTGCAGGCCTACAAAACACCTGTCCACAGTGACAGGTGAAGGGCATCCGGCACTCCTTTTTTGTTTGTAAAGTTCTGCCGTCACCTGAACAGTTAGTGGTTTTAGAAGTTACAATCAAGTGCTGTGTGAGGCCCCTTGCCCCATCAAAAGTCTCCCCGCAGGCAGTGCATATGTAGCGTGTGTCCTGGGCGTGCAGGAGGTAGTGGCGCAGGAGGTGCATCCGTCGCAGGAACGATCTGCCGCAGTGGCAGCGGTACTGCCGGGATCCCCGATGGAGGTAGCGGTGCTTCACACTGAGCGAGGGCTGTCGCGAGACCACGCCACACTGTCGGCATGTGTAGACGCCCTTGGAACGCCAGCTCATCATCATGCGTTTTTCCAGGGCCAGCTCCCTACTTCTGTTCACAAACATGTACATGATGCTGAGAGGGGCCGGGGCAGGGGGAACAGCAGTGGCTAAAGTCTGACCTGGGGGGAGGGTGGGGAACGGGGACAGCCTGATCGCTGTGATTAGCCCCGGCGCCACAACTGAAACGGGTCTAGGGGATGGGGTGATTGAGGATCTGATAAGGTCCGTGGATGGGGCCGTGGGCAGGGCTAACTGTTGTTGGACAGATTTTGTCTGACGGAAGTCCTCTTGCAAATAGTTAAAGAACTGCCCGAGGGCCTTCGCTGTGTTAGTCTGTGTGGCGGCTATAACCTGCAGTTGGGGAGGATTCATCTGTTGGACCATTGGCACCAGTCTGGCAATTTTCCCTGGACCACCACAGTTGTTGTCCAAGACCAAAGTGGCCATCACAGGGACAGCTGGGTTGGGAAACAATGGGGAGGATGATGTGGTAGACAGCATTATTCTAGGCAAAGACACAGTAGACAGTGCAGTAGGCGTTAGCTGGCCAACGGCACTGGGGCCCTGACCAGCCACTGGGACTGGGGCCAGTTGTT
Organism: Esox lucius; assembly: GCF_011004845.1. Lineage (NCBI taxonomy): Eukaryota > Metazoa > Chordata > Actinopteri > Esociformes > Esocidae > Esox > Esox lucius. The sequence goes on along the minus strand of NC_047588.1, from coordinate 24,635,984 downwards.
TCAGCTCCTTGACTCCGCTACTATAACACATTAGGGTGGGGCTACAGGGGCTCTGCTGTCCTAAAGTTGTGGAGATAGCCTTTGGTACGTAGGGCAATGCTGGAACTGGGGACCCAACAGGTTGGGTCACCAGTTTGTCGGTGTGAGTCGAAACAATATGGTTCACTAGTCTGCCCTCTGTAAGAAAGCTCGCTTTGCACATAGAGCATTGGATGCTATTTTGCTTATTGCAATACCTCATGTGATGTTCCAGACTAGTGAATGGCCCTCTGCCACAATGGACACATACACCTTTGTCAGGGGACTCAGCCACTGGACTCTGGCTTTTGGTACTGTGATAGGAAATCATGTGGTCAGCCAGGACATCACCAGAAAAGAAAAGCTTGCATACAGAACACTGGATGCACTTCTTCTGAGAGCAGGTCCTCATATGGTTGTCCAGATTGTTAAATGGCCCCATGCCACAACGGCTGCAGGTATTTTGGTCAGGGGTTTCTGTGACTGGGCTCTGAACTTTAGATTTGGTACTGTGATGAGAAATCATGTGGTCGGCCAAGACATCACAAGGGAAGAAAAGCTTGCATAAAGAACATTGGATGCATTTCTTCTTAGAGCAGGTCCTCAAATGAATGTCCAGACTAGTGAATGGCCCTCTGCCACAATGAACACAGGTACCTTTGCCATCAGAGGTGTCTGAGTTTGTGCTCTGGACTTGGGAAGGGGTACTGTGATAGCTAACCATGTGTTCAGCCAGGACCAATTCAGTAGGAAAGAAAACTTGGCACACAGAGCATTGTAAGCCCTTCTGCTTAGAGCAGGTACTCATGTGGAGGTCAAGACTTGTGAATGGTCCACCGCCACAAAACACACAGATACCATCAGAGGGCTTGGATGGGGCACTGTGATAGCGAACATTATGGTCTGTCAGGGATTTTTCTGAAGGTAATGGGACTTTGCACTCAGAGCATTGGAATAACCAATCCCTAGAGCAGCTCCTGAAGTGGAAATCGATATTAATAAATGGCCCTCTTCCACAAACGGCACACATAGTGGGAGATTTTCCGTGAACCAAAACTTTGTGGTTCTGCAGGGCTTTTCTATTTTGGAAGATTAAGCTGCACTCAGTGCAGGTAAGGCCATTCAAACGGCAACCTCTCAAGTGAAAGTCCATGTCATGATATGGCCCTGTGGCACAAAAGATACAGTAAGGTTTGACCAGGGGCAGCTTGGACTGGGGCAGCTTGGTCCTGGGCGGCCGCATCTTGGCGTTCCGAGTGCGTACAGGACTGTAGGAAGACCCACTGGATTCCCCACTGCCAGAATCCGATAACTCATCTGGGTCGAATTCTGAGTCCTGCTCGGACCATGAGGGATCACTATCCTCATCGTTCGTCGTCTCAGCATCTGTGTCCTGTTTTTCACTCCGGGTGACATTCGTTTTCCCCGCGTACTCCGTTCTCATTTCCTTCTCTTCAATCAGCCCGCTGCCGTTGCCAACGTTCTCTTTCCCCCCGCTGGTCTCTGTTAAACAGTCACTGCCACTTTCCCCAGCGCTCTCAGCGTTTTCGCTCTGATCACCTTCTCCATCACTCATCCACTCATCCCATTGGAGGGGTGCACCATCGAGCTCAAGCTCTCTCTCAGGTTTGACTTGGACCCTCGGTGAAGGGGTCAGAGTGGAGGGGTCTGGTTTGATATCTTCCTTCTGCTCTTCTGGCTCCTCCTTCTCATCTGATTCCTCATGCCTAAGTCTGGTCTTTGATGAACTCATATTGCTTTCTATGCTGTAGGTATGGTCAAGGCCCACAGCCGATGGTAGAAAATTATGTCCATTTAAAGTTTCTTCACTGTTATTCAAGCCATTCGTTGAGTCTTCTTCACGTTTCAGGGATACTGCTGGTGACAGAGTACACGGTCCCTTACTTAAACTTGCTTCACCACACTTCAAGCTATAGTTTGAATTGTAGTCATGGTCAAGAGCCACTGCTGAAGGTAATGTAAATTGTCTATTCACAATCTTTTCACTAAAATTCAAACCATTATTTGTCATGTCCTCATGTTTGATGGCTACTGTAGAAGGTAGAGTATAATGTTCATTTAAAATGTCTTCACTGTTATTTAAGCCACCATTTGATTTGACCTCCTGTTCCATGGCAACCGATGACTTTAGAGGATATTGTTCCTTTATAGTCACTTCACTGTCATTCAAACTATCATTTGAGTTGTAGTCATGGTCAAGAGCCACTGCTGAAGGCAGACTATAGCATCTCTTTAAAATCTCATCACCGCCATTCGAGCTATTATTTGAAATGTCCTCAAGGGTTGAATTGAATAACTTGTTAAACAAGTGCATTCCTACGTGCTTGTTGAGTTCCCACAGGTTTCTGAAATGCTGCTGACAGCTGAGGCACAGGAGGACTGAGTTTTGGTGTGCATTGACTAAATGCATGGCCAGCGATATTGTCCGACTGAAAGTCACCTGACATATGTTGCAGGACGTTGAGACCTTGTCCCTGTGGCTCTCGAAGTGGTCAATCAGCTCCTGGCTAGACTTGAACTGTACACCACACTCCCAGCACTTTCCTCCCAGCTCCATAGAATGCATGCCATACGCAGAGACGCTGTTCTCGGGCAGATCACAGTCATCGTCACTCGAATCATCTGGCATAGAGAAGGGGAGCGGTACAGAAAACCGGGGTATGTCCTGCCAATCACAAACATGTACAGAAAATTTCTAATATTAACGAGACACTATTGTTTTTTTAATGACTTACATTTGAGGCAGACGACAAAGCTCAGTCAATAGAGAATTGTAAACGGTCTACAAGATACAGCCTAACATCCAGAGGAGTTTCTAATTTATTAATACACTAAATAAAAGCGAAACATATCAAAAGTACCAAGTGTACTGGTTAAGGTTTACATTTTCAAATAAAAAAGGAGACAGCTAAGACATCATTGAAGGAAGATGTGTAAGAGAAGAAATAAGGAGATTCTATTTCCACATCAGACAGAATATTGATGATAATGAAATTCAGTTACAAATCAAAGTAATGATAAATTCCTTTAAGAGAAGATTTTTTGGACCGTTGACTTCCAAGTACACTGCTAAAAAAAAATAGGGGAACACGAAATCATCCCAGTATAATATCAAGCAATTCAATTCAGGGATATCAATGTGTCCAGATAGGAAGCATAAACGATTGTGAATCAATGTCACCTGTTTTGGCGCAAATAAAAGTGACAACAGGTGCACAGGAGAGGCAACAGCAAGACAACCCTCAAAACGGGAATGGTTTTGCAGGTGGTGGCCACAGACAATTGCGCTCTCCTTATGCTTACTGACTGATTCTTCTCTAGTTATGGGTTTTGCTAGTGTCCTTGTCACTACTGGTAGCATGAGGCTGTACCTGCAGCCCATTCAGATTGCACAGGTAGTCCAGCTCCTCCAGGATGGCAAATTCATACGTGCCGTCGCAAGAAGGTTGGCTGTGTCTCCCAGTACAGTCTCAAGAGCATGAAGGAAATACCAGGAGACGGGCTGTTACACGAGGAGAGCTGGACAGGGCCATAGAAGGGCATCGATCCAGCAACAGGACCGGAATCTGCGAGGAGGAACAGGAGGAGCACTGCCAGAGCCCTACTCAATTACCTCCAGTGTGCTACTGGTGTGCATGTTTCTGACCAAACTGTCAAACTGTCAATTGGCGTTTGCGAGAGAACACCAGAATTGGCAGGTCCGCCATTGGTGCCCCATTCTCTTCACAGATGAGAGCCGATTCACACTGAGCATGTGACAGACATGAAAAAGTCTGGAGACACCATGGTGAACATTATGCTGCCTGCAACATCATCCAGCATGAATGGTTTGGTGGTGGGTCAGTGATGGTCTGGGGAGGCATATCCTTGGAGGGTTGCACAGACCTCCATGTACTAGCCAACGGTACCCTGACTGCTGATAGGTACCAGGATGAATTTCTCAGACCCATCATCAGACCTTATGCTGGTGCAGTGGGCCCTGGGTTCCTCCTTGTGGAGGACAATGCTCGGCCACATGGCCAGACTGTGTAGGCAATTCCTGGATGACGAATACACTGATGCCATTGACTGGCCATCACATTTACCAGACCAGAATCCAATTGAGAACCTCTGGGATGTTATGTATCTGTGCATCCGATGTGGCTAAGTAGCACCACAGACTGTCCAGGAGCTCAGTGATGCCCTGATCCAGGTCTGGGAGGAGATCCCCCGTCTCATCAGGAGCATGCCCAGACGTTGTCGAGAGTGCATACCAGCACGTGGGGGCCATACACACTTCTGAGTCACATTATGAGATGCAGTGATGAATCCAGCCTTCAACTGGTTGCTGATTTTTGTTTCCATTGACCGTTGTTACGTCATTTTGTTCTCAACTAATTACACAATGTAGTGTACGTTTTTGATCTTTAAAATATTTTGTTCATCGAGACCTGATGTGTGATTTAAGTGTTCCCTTTTTTTTTTGTGCAATGTATATGCCAATTCCATTGAGTGATTGGGGACTTATTTCCCTCCGTTTCTACTTCCAATTCTCAAATAGAAAATTAAGCTAGAGAAAGTTCTTTTTTTTACATTGTATCACAAACAATGAGACTGACACATGCCTCCTGTAAGAACCCATGACCTGGGAATTGTGTCACTAAAACCGCTCCTTAGATTCTGCTCTAAAATTAGAAGTGTGTCTAGATTCTGAACAATACATATACAATACCAAATGTTCACATAACAAAACTATTTTGCATCTCTGCACATATGGAATCTACCTATTGTATGTTATGGTATAGAGTATAACTGACAAAGATGTAAAATGTCTCTGACCTGCATGAACTGTTAAAAAAACTCACCATTGGGCTCTGCTTGTAGGCATTATTTACATCTTCCAGTAGCTCCACCTCTGCCCCTACTGTCTCCTGCATCAACCCCTCAGCAGCCATCCTTCATAGGAACCTCAAACTGGCCCCTTGATTTTGAAGGACACAAAGTAAACTAACAAAAATCCACACACACGTTTACAAATCCACACACACGTTTACTAACATTACTGTAGTAGTGTGGTATTGTGTTGAGCAATGATAATTGTATAAAATCTGAATTAACTCACTTACTTACTGCCATTATAGCTGATTCAAGTTCTAATGAAAGTCAGTTTCTGCATAACGTTGGTAAGGATTGCTGAATTCCTAGACACTGTCTAGCCAACTATGTAGTTTACCAGGTACCATATAACATATTCCTCTATGGACTAGTAGTGTGGTACACTAAAGTCTATAGTCATAACCAGGGCTTTAGGCTAGCCACATACTGACACTTCAAAAGTTGTAAGTTACCATGAGAATTTTTTTTCCATTCAGACTAACTATATATATATATATATATATATATATATATATATATATATATATATATATATATATATATATATATATATATGTATGTGTGTGTGTGTGTGTGTGTGTGTGTGTGTGTGTGTGTGTGTGACCGTTTATTCCACTTGTCAATACACAAGACTTGCTTGTTCGTGTTTCGGTAGGTAAATAGTAGTATAAGTTAGTTAACTCTGAATTGTCATGTTAAAATGTATCTTCAGTGCACTAATGACGACGCTCTCCACGTTGTTGTCGACAGAGAGAGCAGTACCGCATTTGAGAATATAATTAGTCTTGTGAGCGTGTTAAATGTATTAATTCATTCAAATGTAAATTAATTCCCTAACACCTACTACGTAATGCACAAATATATAAAAACTATTTTTTAAAAACATTACCCTTTAAGTCCCTTTCAAACGTCAATATTTAGTGCTTTGGCTTCCATCACACCTTCTTTATTTCCTGTTTTAGTAGGAATGGGGGGAGTCCACTCAGATTATGAAGGTGGAGTCAGTGTTTGGCCTACAGCTCCCAGCATGCACCAGTAGCCATCTTATTTTATGGAAGGTGCATGCGCAACACGGGGACGCCCCAATGATCCCAAATAGCACTGACCCATTGGCTACACTACAACTCACATTATGCTAATTATGCGCAAACAATTTTCACTTACAGAAACAAATGATGAACAGGGCTGCATATACTTTAATTGCAAGGTAATACTTAACAAAAAGTACTGTTGAAGACACTATAAATAGTAATAATTAATGTATTATTTCTATGGAAGTAACGACATACTGTATAATTGTTTGTCCATAATTTAACTTGTACATTTTATGTCGATTTTATCCTCTTTCAATAATGCCATATACTTATTATTGCCTTTGTGGGAAATGAACATTATTGACTATATTATTGCTGGGGAGGAACTATTTTTAGGTTATGTGTAGGTAACTAGTTTTATCCTTTCCACAGCCTAATTGCCCGGTCTAATTGGCAATAACATATTAAAAGTTTCGTGGAGATCAATTAGATATTGCCCTACAGGGATGTGTACAACATCAATATATCCAAATATTAGATAGCTCATTTTCATTTTTAGTCAATTAGTAGTTCATACACTGTGAATTGAAGCCTAGTTCACATGGTTAAATCGTATCACCAATACCCGACCAAGTATTTTCCCAAAGTGCCCAGGGCTGTTACAGATTAACAAAACATTTTACGATTGAAATACATTAACTAATTTACGATTTAGGATGTTGTACCAGGACTCAGTGGCTGTCAGTCATTGTACAGTAAATTAAATTCGCAAAGAAAAATAATACATCGAACGCCCTGGAACTAAGGTAGTCTAGTGCGCTGGCTAGATTTCCGAACGAGAGGATTTGAGAGGTGTTCCAAAACGTTACCAATATCCGTTTTGGTTTCCCTGGATTATCGCTGGAAAGCAAGTATCCACTCTTTGATTAAAACCAAATTAAACCCATAATGTAAGTGCTAGTTAAATAACTCCCAATTTCTATTATAACATTAATACGAGTTTTAAATGTGTGCAGTTACATTGTCCTGGGAAGACTAGCGTCCATTCTAATTTCTATACCTGTCAATGCTAGCGAGTAACTCGTTGCAATTTTTAAGTCAGTACAGTAGATGGGTATTATGGCAGTGTTTACATGGTTTGTTTTTTTAGATGTTCGTGTGGTAGTTAGCAATAACCTTATAAGTCTTTTTAAAACGTTGCTATCTGCCCTAACTGGATAGCGAGTACATGTAATGTAATAGATATCGACGTCACGTGCTTTTTACCAAGCTAGTTGCATGAAATGGGACAATGTCATGCTCAGATGCGTTACAGTACACACACTAACTTTGTTCGCAACTAAACATTTGTCTCATTAGTGATCGGGTTATTTTCTTGTCAACATCCTTAGTTGCATATAGGTGGAGACGAAACATAATTTAAAATTTAACTGTGTAGAATCCTGCTTTGTATCAGTTGAGTACTTGGAATTGAATACTGCAGATGTAGCTTTCTGCCCCTGTTTGATTTCATGTTGATCCCAGTCAGCCACATGTCAGAATCCGGCCACAGCCAACCTGGCATGTATGGACAGGGAAGGAGGAGGCGGCGCCGCCGAGACAGGGACATGGGTCCTCCAGGGCAGAACCTCTCTGGTCCCAGTCGCGATCGAGAGTATGTCCCCAGGGAACGCCGGGTAAGGAGGTGTTCTTTATCTTCCTATGCGGGAAATGACTATGGAGGTTTCCTTTAATATAGCTGATATGGTCGTTGCAGGACGTCAGCGAGGATCCAATTGGGCCACTCCTTCAGAAAACGCCCATCATACTGGTTAAACCACCTGGTGAACGGGTTAGTAGGGGGTCTCTGATTTAAGGTTTTAGTCTTTGAAGTGCCTGGATTCAGTTGCATGGGTCTTTGCAATAATTTCAACCCAAGGTAGAAGAGGTTTGTTCTGGTTTTGTTTCAGTCCAAACATTCCCAGAGCGTACCTGTCAGTGGGGTACCAGCCCTGGAGAAACCCATCATGCTCATCAAGACCAGGGAGGACGGAGGTAAACCAGGGACCCCTCCTGAGGTGGCGTCTCCAACATCTGGCCCGGGGGCCTCTAAGCTGGAGAGGGAGGGCCAACGCCCTACACAACCTGTCTACCAGATCCAGAACCGAGGCATGGGAGCAGCTACCTCAAGTGGTGCTGTGGACCGTGAGTCAGTGTTGGTTAAACTGTTGACTGGCCTGGTTGGTGTTGACCCAAGACACAATACAGACAAGGAGAAAATGCAACAGTTTATTAGTTCTATTGGCTGGGTTATGTAAAATAGTGCTGTTAAATAATTAAAATCTAAATCTGACTTATCCACACCTTTCTGCTGAATTCATAATGCTGTGTGCGGCTAGTGCTGTGTGCGCAAATTAATCAATCAAATGTATTTATAAAGCCCTTTTACATCAGCAGATGTCACAAAGTGCTTTTACCAAACCCCAAGGGGCAAACAACAGTGTTGAATTTCAGTGGTTAGGAAAAACTCCCTAAGAATGCCAACATTTATGAAGAAACCTAGATAGGACCCAGGGTGACCAGCCCTCTTCTGGCTGTGCCAGGTGAACATATTAAGATTACAATTGTAATAATTAATAAATGCATGTGGGCTGAGTCCAGAGTTTATTTAAACTTAGTCGAGTTCCGAAGCATGACCAGATGGACAAGGACAGGGACAACACAGGGGAGGGGGAGGTGTCAGCACAGTGGCAGCTGTAATTGTCAGGTATCGTCTTGATCTGCAACACAACCAGGAGGACTCTGGACAGGGACAGCAACAGGTTCCCCAAGCCAGGTACTCCGCAGATGTGGGCCAGTACATCATGCCCTCCTATGTTCAACACGGGAGGAGACTGGGAAAATTCAGAAAATGCATTCCTCATATCAACAAGGATTTATAGTGGAGAAGGAGAACTGACCCTACTCCCCCAGCACAATAATAAGGCAGCGTAAGACCTTTGGATGAGTAGGCTTACTGGCTAAATCAGGCTACATCGGACCTTGCCACCATGTTGGTAGACATTGTCCATCTCCTAGGTCCAGCACCTGCACATTACTGAACTCAAATGTCTCTGCATAAAACAACACCTTTGACGGAGAACATGTGTATTGATCATCTATATTATCTGAAGTATTTATTTACTATTTAATTTACTATTTTATTTAATAAAATGCTCCAACACAGAACTTCCTAAACATATTTGGCCACTGATCACGTTTTGATCATTATTATTTCTTCCTTCTACCCTAGTTTGATTTATTACCTAGTTCCCATGTGAATCGATTTTCAAATGAAACATCTTTTGTAAACACTGCTCTAAAACATACACATTAATTACAGCTGTGATTGGCCAGACCAAGCTCCTGCCCCCTGAGAAGATGAAACACAGTATCAAGCTGGTGGATGACCAGATGAATTGGTGTGACAGTGCCATGGAGGTGAACCTCTTGTCATTACTGTTGTTAAAGCTACACATTGTTATGCAATGCAGAACACGTGTAATATACAGTGTATTTGGACATTCGTAGAAAGGCTGTCAGTGTTCTGTAACAGTTGTAATGTGCTGTTACTGTACCTCATGGACCAGACAGACATGTTGGTGATGGGGGTGGTTTTCTGTAACGGTTGTGATGTACTGTAACGGTACCTCAGGGACCAGACAGACATGTTGGTGATGGGAGTGGTTTTCTGTAACGGTTGTGATGTGCTGTAACAGTACCTCAGGGACCAGACAGACATGTTGGTGGTGGGAGTCGTTGGTCTGCAGGGAACTGGGAAATCCACCATCATGTCTCTCCTGTCTGCCAACACACCTGAAGAAGACCAGAGGTACTATTCTAACCGGACCTTCTTACATGGAGCTCTTTCCATATACCGAGACAAGCAATGTTGTCTTGGTAATTATATTTTACAGTGCAAAAGTAACCGTAATTATTGGCACCTCTATATTCTAATCAAACAAAACCAAGTTATATCTGAATGAACATTCAGCTCTCTTATGTTTAAGTACATCTCAGTCTTACAAAACTCTGTTGCAGCCTTACAGGTGTCCTGTCTCTCTGGGGTGTGGAAATGTAATTGACTTTGAAAGTAAAGAGTAAAAGATGGCGTGTGTATGTGTGTGTAGGGGCTATGTATTCAGGGCTCAGACTCAAGAAATCAAGGAAAGAGGAGGGAACCAAAGCACTGGTATTGACTTCTACATCACCCAGGAAAGAGTGATCTTCTTGGACACACAGGTCAGACTAAAGCACCAAGGATTAGGCATATTTGCTTAATCACTGATGTTATATTGATCCTTCTGCAGTGATGGTGATGCTATTCTGTATTTTATTGCTTTGTTCCTCCAGCCCATTCTCAGCCCCTCCATTTTGGATCACCTCATCAACAACGACCGCAAACTTCCTCCAGAGTACAACCTCCCCCACACTTACGTGGAGATGCAGGTCAGTAAGGGTCAAACTGGGCCCAGGGCAACAACCGAGCTGTAACGGAGAGACTTCTGATCTGGTCCATATTAGAAACATGTCTGTTTGGCTGCATGTGCGTGGCATGTTTCCATATTGGATGTAGAAGTCAGTTTTGGAGTTGTAATCTTCCTTCACTGTTTCCTGGGCAGTCTCTTCAGATCACTGCCTTCCTGTTCACAGTGTGTCACGTGGTCATTGTGATTCAAGACTGGTTCACTGACGTCAACCTGTACAGGTACCCACCCCTGGGAGGGAACAACAGCACTGAATGTGTTTATAATGGGCTTTGTGAATCTGGGTAACTGGGACTATTATAAGAAGGGGATTCAGTTTGAGTTGTGGCATCACCTTTAGCAGTCATCCCCATGCAAATACATTCCATTACTTTAAACTTGAGGAACACTGAGAATGTTGAATGTCGTAATAATGTGAATGGTCTCTAATCATCTGTTTGTTGTTGTTGTGTGACTGTTCTGAGCAGGCTGTTTGACACACCTCTGTGGTGATTGTTATTGTGTCTGGCCAGATTCCTCCAGACTGCAGAGATGCTGAAACCCTCCACGCCCTCAGCTAGCCATGACAGCACCAGCTCTTCGGGCGGCGATGAGGGATCAGAGTACTACCCACACATAGGTGACAGATTGAGATGCAGGCGCTGACTCTTTCTCTCTGTCTCTGCCACTCTCTGTTGTAGTGTACGGAGGAGTCTGTTAATTAATGATTCTCCTCTCTATCAGTGTTCCTGCAGAACAAAGCTAGTAGGGATGAGTTCTGTCCTAGAAACCTGAAGAAGATGCACATGGCAGTGGACAAGCTGATGGCCCACTCCCATCTAAAATACAAAGGTTAGACTGTATTCTCAGCATGTATGTTGTGATGTGAAGTTTTTTTTCATTCTAATTAAGCACTTTTAAAGCATGAGAAGTTCAAAGCAGTACCATGTGATTCAGAGTGTGCAAGATTTATGGGCTGAGTTATTGATGTTTATTTCTGCAGGCATTTTGTCCATGCTGGACTGTAATATTTTTCCTGGATTGTGCCGGGACTTCCTGGAAACGGAGGTCAATATGTTCCTGTTGCCCTTAATGGAGAATGAGGGAGAAGACTCTCTAACCAAAGCAGGTCAGATCGATTACTTTGTTTTCAGTCATGTGTATATATTTGTGGATGTTTTCCACTCAGATCTTTGAGATACTGATACGGTCTTGCTCTTTTGTTCCAGGGTCCGGTGCCACCCCTCTCTTCTCCCTTCTCCCAGGGTACAGAGGACACCCTAGCTTCTCCTCTCAGGTCTCCAAGCTCCGCTGCCAAATACTGGCCATGTCTCGCTGTCAGCTGTCACACACCATCCTGACTGAGAAGAACTGGTAAGGGAAGCATTGAGGGGCACTGGTCTGTTTTTGTCTGTCAATCACTGAATACATGTTGGGTCTCAATTAAACATGGAAATATCCACCTGTCGTATCCACTTCACAGTAGATGGAATTCGGACATAACTGCAGGTTTTCAACACCTTGTACAGGTTAATTATCTGTTGAGCCATTTCTTTACATTACTTTACATTTGGAGAACCTTTTTAATATAAGGTTTCATACCTCCAAATATAATTAGTAGATGCAGCCCAATGATGGATTACAGTTTTCTAGGGGGTCTTGTGCAAAACAATAAAATGGCCAAAATTGTCAACTAGATTGAGTCATTAGGATAGAAATCTTGGCATTCTTAAACATGCCTTCAGACAAAAGGGAGGTAGATGGGAACCCACAGGTTTGTCTGACCTTACTTATTGGTCGATTGGGTGTTAAGGTACTGTAATTCTCCGGGGATTTTACAAATGATATCTGTAGACATAACTCCACCACACATTTCTTTGATCTCTACCCCAAATGAACAGCTGACTGAAACATTGGTTCCCTTATCCATAAGTTCAGTGTCAGAATATGTATAGGCAGAACCTCATAAAAAGGGAAATTATTCCAGTTTACACAGGTACTTCAGGTTGGAATCACCCTCTCTGGGATTGAAATATAAAAATATGTTTAACTGTTATTTTGTGGTTTCAACAGGTTTCACTATGCGGCTCGTATCTGGGATGGGGTTAAGAAGTCCACAGCCCTGTCTGAATACAGCCGCCTACAGTCTTAGCAGCACTGTCAACGTGTTGTGGTTAATACACTGGAGGAAATGGACTTCCCTTTCCTACAAGAGGAGAGGGCTTGGTCTGGACATGGACAGTCCCAGTAATAGTTGGGCTCAGAGGTTCAGTGTTTGGCGATCTGAGGCCCTTGTTGTTCAGGTGAGGTACCTACCGATTGGGAACCTATGGAGCTAAAGCGGGTTGTGCAGTTCAACTTCGGTGGCATTCGCTTTGAAACAAAGGAGCATAAGGGACAGCTGGTCACATTGATACCTCAGTGACGGGGGAAAAGAGACTTGCATTCGGCCAAGATGCAAATGATCCAACTGATATTTCAAGGTGTAAATACTGCTGGGTTTAATTATTTTCAACATGTGATTTTCAAAAGTAATTGTCATCTGTTCATCTGATTGTAAGTCTATGTTAAAATGGAGTTGAGATTCTGCATGGACACCTATTCATTTCAGTTATTAACTGGACCAAAAGAGTTACAAGAATAACCACAACTGTACCATATCAGATCAATATTAGGCGAGCCATAGAAACTATGATTATTTTCCAATGCAGAAGCAGAAAGTGTGTGTTTGTGTGTGTGTGTGTGTGTGTGTGTGTGTGAGAGATGTTTAGATGGTGACACAATACTTCAAAACAGAATAATTAATAACATTAAGTAATAAATAATATACAGTGGATTGCGTAAGTATTCTAACCCCCTTTGGACTTTAAATTATTTTTTGCATTAAAATGTGATTGAAATTATTTTAATCTGCCTTTTTGGTTATTGTTTGATTTACATTCTACACAGCTCAAAAAGTTTAAGGAAACATGTCATCATTACAGTATAACACCAAGTTAATTAAACTTCAGGGATATCAGTCTGTCCGGTTGGGAAGCGTAAGCGATTGTGAATCAGTGTCACCTATTTTGGTGCAAATGAAAGTGACAACAGATGCGCTGGAGAGGGAACAGTAAGACAACCCCAAAAAAGGGCATGGTTTTGCAGGTGGTGGCCACAGACAATTACTCTCTCCTTATCATCCCTGACTGATTCTTCTCTAGTTTTGTGCATACACACTAGTCAGTCACATTATGAGTTGGAACAGTCTGTGATTTCAATTGTTTACTTTGCTCTTCGTTGTGAGTTTGAATCCAGCCCTCAATAGGTTGGTGATTTTGGTTTCCACTGACCACTGTTACATTATTTTGTTCTCAATGAAGTACACAATGTACAGTAGATTTTGATCTTTAATATATTTTCTTCATCGAGTCCCAATGTGATTTAAGTGTTCCTTTTTTGAACTGTGAAATTCATGTTCAGGAGTCACATTTGGATGAACAAATCATTTACATGGACTTGCTGTGTGAAATAAGGTATAAAATATAATAAATAAATGAAAGTGTATATTCAAGTGGAGATTTTACTATGAGGTACAATTGTTGTAGGTCGAGAACTAAGGATGGATCAACATTTTTTTGGTATTTATTTAAATGTTAAGTAATATAGCAGACTTAACCAGGGCAAAACAGATTTGTCCATACATATTCATACTTTCTTGAAATGGACTGAAAACAACCGTGGCATCGCAATCACCATGTTTTACAACTGATTCTTCAATAATGGTCTAAATTACATTGTGAAAATAATCAAATTGCATAAGTAATAAAAACAAGCATCCTAAATGCAACTTACAAACATACTGACATTCCACTTTTATAGCATAAATGCAAACACTTAAGTTTGAAAGTAGTCCATACCAGAACCATATCTGAGTAACTTCCTACCGTTTTCAATTATGTCGACAAGGCCAGATTCTCACTGAGGTCACAATCTGTAACACTCTGTACTAAGAATACAAAAAGTGTTTACAGATTCCTCCATTTGGAGCCAATACTACAGTATTTAAATAATACCATTAATATACTTTAATCATTAAGGACACTCCCATAGAATGATATGATCACTTGGCCAACTTGAAATGGATGTTGTTTTCCGAGCTTATATCCCAGGCATACATTATATGCGTTGTACCCAATAGACAAAGATTAGGGCGATTTACTCAATGGCCAAGGTTATGGTGATATTGTCAGGGAACAAGATTAACCTCTCATCTTTAAATCACCATGTCTCCCAAAACGATTAACCCTAATTTTAATCTTTTTTTAGTGGATCTGAGTGAAAACCTATTGTTTGATAGCAACTAGGCCCATTCACACCTTTCTAAGGCTACTATAAATTGAGAAAGCAATCTGACTTTCAACCAGTTCATTGGAGACACAACCACAAGACACTAACAAACTCTTCTCTGGTAAGAAAAAAAACTGCTGCAGTTTTTATGGCTCAATTATGTTTTCCTAACACTGTGTTGCTGGTGTATGACTTTTTCCTTACATCATGATACTGATTAGTGTGTGTTCAAGCATCTCATGTGGTCTGTGATCCATAGAATACCATTCTACCTGTCTAGTAAGCTCCAGTCCAATGGGTAACGGTGTACCTAGCAGCCAAATGTACTACCCTCCTAAGAAGATGTTCCGGGGCCACCAGGAGGACGAGGACAAGCTGGAGGACGTCTTGGCCAACCAGGAAGATGATCTGTGTGTGGTCAGTAAACATGGCTGTGCCGGCAACATGCTGCAGAATCTGTCTCGAAGCACACGCATCCGCTACGTCCCGCTGTCCACCCCATACCCTGAAACCAACACATTGTCAGAACCCGGGAAGTGATGTTATGTGACCAAAACTCCATAGTCCTCAAAACAAACAGCATGTACTTTTATTTACCCTGAATTTCACAATGACGATGTGGAAATTGGAGTATCCTGACTGAGAATATTTGGAAAAATCTGGAGATATCAAAACTTGGTATAGAAATGTCTTTGTTTAGACATACTAAATAATTGTATTTACTACGTTGTGATATGCCAGGATTAAAATTAGTTTCTGTAAGCAAACACAGACAATTTAACACACACAGTGAATAAGAATAGGGGCAGTACTTTCAAAATGGCTCTTTTTCTGTACACCGAAGGCATATGAAAATTTGATTAAAAGATTAATATGAGACAAAAGTACAGACTGTCACCTTTTATTTCTGTTTGTTTAAACACTTTCATGTGTTACAAACAGAAGTTCAGCACTGTCAATGTTCCTCCATTTCATGAAAGCATAAATATTGGGACAGTTCAACTTAAGTATAAAAGCTAGTATTTTGTTGCAAATCCCTTGAATGTAATAACAGCACTGAGTCTCTTACACATTGACACCACCAAACCCTATATATTACCCTTTCACATACTTTGCCAAGCCTTTACTAACTGTTCATTTGGCTATGCCAGACAGTGCAACTGTAACTAAGTAGCTATTCTTCTTATTTTAAGTTTAATACAGGGATGATTTGTTACACTGGTTAGGTAACCAAAATTACCTAATTATGTAGATATTATTTGAAGTCACTTGATTACTGTTACTCTTCATAGTTTTGAGATTATCTGGTCCCCTCTGATAATTCACACTTTTATTGGCACTTATATTTAAACACATTTATTTAAAAAACCAAATGTACATATCTGTAAATAAACCGTAATAATCTATATTTTTCTTAATTGGAATTGTTTAACATGAAATTAATAACCTAATGTAAATAATTATAGAACACACTGTATTTTGCATAACCTAGATAGACCAAGGAGCAAGCAGTGATATAAAAACATCAGGCTAACGCAATGCTTTTGGTCTGATTCTCTACTTTTCACCTCCAGTCAAGCAATGAACACCGTAGCCAACAAGGACAACAATAACACACTGAAAAATATATCTGTAAATTTACATGAATGTTTTGGCAGCCCGGCCACCAGAAAAAAACAGATTTATATTGTAAAACTACATATCGTAAAATGACATTATTAATCTGTAGAAATACAGAAATTCACTTCTAATAAAGTATATTCCTGTAACTTCAGATCATATAAAGCAGCAAAGCACACCAAACAGAATCATCTTCATTTGTATGGTTGGCACACAAACACAACCATAATCCCCAAAAAGCATTCCAAAAGGTAACATTGTACATAAATAAAAGTCAAATCAAAGACTGTAGAAAAACAGATACCGGTAATTCTTGTGTTTCCTGAGAACAGACAATTATTTTCCAGGACAAATGTTAAATGAAGGTTTTAAATCTAATTTAAAACATTCTGAAATACAGAACATTACATGTACAATTTAAAGTAAATTACCGTAAAATAACATTTATTTTTTTACAGCGCATATCAATAAATATGTTGACAAAGCAGTACTGTAGATACGTATGGACATTTGAACCCCATAAATAAGCCCTATTAGCACAGTATTAGTTGCTTAGGGGAGATCATGTAATGTAATTAAGTGCACAAGCACAAATTGCCACATGGTTCATTTTATTTCTGTTCGAATGAGTACTTTTTCCTTACTGGGTGAGTAATAATTCCAGCTGGAAAAACTGAACGCTTTGATGCCTGTCTGCATATAGCCAGTCATGGCCATGTGACTCATTGTATGCAGTGGCACTTTTTTAACTCTGTGGTGTACTAAATTAACTGTCTACTGAGTTTAAATCTGTGATTCGTCTATGGCATGGAAGTAATCTACAAAGCTGTGGTTGTCCACATAGAGTGGCCTATATGTATACACATATAACATTTGGTTGGTGGCAGTCATGTTGGAAAATAGTGTAAACTGGAAAAACCCTTGAGTTGAATCAAGATATATTTTGTGTAATCATTTCATGTAACCATGTGAAAAAAGTGATTTCCAGTTCCTTTGCAACCTATGCGGCAATGATGTCAACATTTTTGACCTTGTGTATTTGTTTTTTTATGCTGCCCAGAAATCCAATTTGCTTGAACTATTTGACAGGCACAAGATGCCCCTACATCCTTCCTCTTTAAATGTATCTATGTCTCCTCTGTCTGTGGCATTGATGCAGTTCAGTGGTCATAAATCTGGCTAGAGCATGCATTCATATACATTTTTAAACAAGAAAAGGAACGAGCAAGCCTAGTTCAGCCGACCCGCAATTAGATGGACTAAATGTTGTTGCTCTCACTGGATTCAAAGCTTTGTCACCCATTTGAGACACTGTGTCTTTTAACCACACCACAAAGCTATATGTATGCCGTGTGTTGGTATAGGGTCTCGACCTTAGATCATTTTGTCACGCATTAACATTACACCAGGTTTGAATATTTTCGCTAGAAATTAACCATTAAACATTGTGTTAAACTGACTAACGTTTCTTATCAAGTTTACTTCCACCACATATAGCATCTATGAACTATATGACTTTTGCCAGACAGCCACCCACCCCACTCCACTCCGAGACATTCACTCTTCTGGGCCGGCTCTGCTTACACAGTCATTGTCAATACAAGTAATCTTGTTTTTTTAAATCAATCACTATACTTGACTGTAACACTTCCTTTTGACAGTACAAATACAAACAAAATAATTAACTCAGTCTTTGTATTCATCTGTATCTTTAATGTAAACATTTTATTTTCATGAGAATCAGAAAGCTTGTTGAAAGCTTTTGTAGTATTGCATATGGTGGTCCAGCAGTCATAACAAATGCCTTGCCTTTCCTTGCCTCATCGCAACAGCTCCACGACAGGGAAAAGACAGTCAAAGATCAATGTGTCTTCTGATGCACATCTCGCCAAGACTTTCTGCTTCTTATCACAATGCTTGTTCAACTGGGAAGAGTTTTGCCTGCACACAAAGGTGAATGCATTCCCACAGCCAGCAACCACTGTTCACTTCACAGGTGCCTGATCTACAAAAATAAGTCCCTAGGGTGTAAGGATGCTATGCAATCCTGTCAAAAACTGAGACATTTTAGCAAAGCCCTTTGCACGACCCCAGAACACTGTTTCCGGTATGCAATCAGGTTTCAATCAATGGACCACTGTGTTACCCAGGGCCCTTGATAAACAGTTTTAACCTAAACATGTCAGTCTTTAACTTTTATAAATCTACCCTTTTAGCATGATCAAGAACTTCACAATGGCAGGTCAATGATTAAAGTTCAGATTAGATTACCAAAACCATGCCCCCATCCGAAAGGTTAAAATCCCCGAAAATATTTGTTTTAGAAAATCCAAATCAGATACGTTTTGATAAGTTATATTTATTGATATTCAAGATCCTGAAATATACGGTGATATGTTTGTTAAAAATAAAACGATAACTCCCTTGACTGAATGTGGAAAAAATATGTCAACTTACCCAATTCACCACTATCTCACCGTCAGAAATTATGGGAAGTCCTGATAAATAAAGAAATCACGTTAGATGAAATATAGGAAGTTCAAGTAGGATGGCAATTCTTTTCAGTCCCCAAGTCTTTTAAGGAGGGCGGATATCTGAAGTAACCACGTGAAATAAAATAAGTAAGTAATTTCATTTCATACATTAAAATGATGCTAACTTTCTTTTCATACTAAAATGTTTCTTATTTTCTCAGGTTTAGATCGAGAGAAGGGGATGGGCAGTGAATTACCACAGCGTTATTTTATTTATAGCATTTGGCTTGGAGGTAGGTTTTAAACATCTGTAAAAAGTGAAATACTTTGTATGCATTTTCTTTTTGTTTAAAAACAATTTTCGCAGGAAAACAGAAATATGGTGAGGGTAAAAAAGGCAAGCAAAATGTGTACATTCAAGAAATGCTTGTAAGCTTTTACATGCACAGCTTTGGAAAAAGTAAGAGACCATTGCACCTTTTTCTTTCTTTTCCAAAAAAGTTGAAAAGGAAGGTTTTGAGTGAGGAACAGAAGCATTCAATTTGCAGTGGTCTCTTCATTTTAACCCTTCTGTTCCTCACTCAAAACTTTCCGTTTCAACTTTTTTGGAAAGGAAAGGAAAAGGTGCAGCAGTCTCTTAATTTCTTCCAGAGCTGTATTTTATCGCTTTTCAATTAAAAGGCAAAGAAAGAATATTTGTCATTGTTCACACTACTGATATTTGTTGACCGTGTCCACCCCCCAATACTAACATTTTCCCCACTACTGTTTTAGTGATGGGAGTTGATGCCTCATCATGGACTGCTAAGGTGCCCAGCTCAGTGTCTGGCTTGCAGGGCTCATGCATTATAATTCCCTGCTCATTTAACTACCCAGAACCAAAGCCAAAGCCCTCCAGATTTACTGGCGTCTGGCTCAAAGACAGCCATGAGGTTGTGTACCACCCAGATAGCTCCAGAATCTTCAAAGGTTACAGGGGTCGTACAACGCTTGTGGGAGACCTCTGGCAGAAGAACTGCTCCCTCAGAATTACCCCCCTGCATCTCAGTGACAAAGGACCCTTTTTTTTCCGGATTGAAATGGAAGACCTTAACAAGTATTCCTACATACATGCCAAAGTCTCCATTGCAGTAAGCAGTAAGTACAAAGTAGCAAATGTTTTCTGATGAGAGTGAATTCAAGCTATTTTTGCGGGGTTATATTTGTAAAACGAACAGATTCTTACACCATAAAGAAACATGATTGTTTGAGAAAACAATGTCTGTATTACTGATATGCAGTATACTGTATGCTGTAATGAATTTTTCCAGGCTCTCCAGATTCCCCCTCTCTGTCAGTGAAGGAAGAGGTTAAAGTTGGGGGGGTGGTATCTGCCTCCTGCTCTGTATTTTACACCTGCCCATCTGAACCCCCTCTCCTTACCTGGAGCCACACCAGAACACCAAGCATCCAATCACAGCAATTGGTTAATGGCCAGTGGGAGTTGACATCATCCCTGACCTTTACCTCCACTATGAAAGATAACAAGGCTCTGGTTTGTACCGCAGAGTATAGAGGAGGGAAGAAAGTGAACAGCTCCAAGACACTCAACATCAAATGTCAGTGGACCACATTGGTGTAAAGAACAACAATATTTGAATAAATAAAAAAATTAACGACATGTAATTGTCCAAAATTATTAATACTGAAGCTGTCCTAAGATGTTCATTATATAGTAATAGCGTTCTTAATTATATTATTCTTAGATGCCCCCGTGGATGTGAAGGTAGAGGTTGCTTCCAATGTGAAGGAGGGAACATCTGTAGAGCTGAAATGCTCCAGTAATAGTAACCCTGCTCCCCACAGCTTCCGCTGGCACAACAGTAAAGGGCCTCTTCCTTCCAGGAGGTCCACCATCAAACTTGAGAGAGTGACCAGACTAACTGAAGCCCTATACTGCACTGCCATCAACACAGAGGGGCAAGGTCAGTCCAGTTCACTAAAGGTTCATGTAGAGTGTACGTAGATACAGCCCTTCTGTCATTAAGGAACATGTCCCAGGTTCATAATATGAAGATAAAGGAAAAGTCCTCTTCAGGAAGTTGCATTACATGTTCTTGTCTTTCCAGACCGACCTGAGATCAGAGTAGGCTCTGCCTGCACAGCAGACTTCTCCATAATAACCTGCCTGTGTATTGTGGATTGGGAGCCCCCTGGCATGGTGCAATGGTCTCTTCCAGGCAGACCCCTACCCAGTACAAAGGTGGAGAGGCATGGATCACTTACCATTGTGACCCTACAGAGGACATTCGATTTCTTTGATACGGTCCAATGCAATGCCAGCAACACATACGGAAATGCCACCTTGTCATGTTCCATGCCAACAAATTGTAAGAGGAAAAGTTGTGTGTGTGTGTGGTGGGGTGGGGGGCATATTTGGACAGCAAGTAGATTTTTTATGAGGACATTTAAATAAGTATGTGCTTTTGGACAGATAAGATGCTGATGCAGTATGTTTCAACTGCAGTCGGAGTATTTGTGGTGGTATTAATACTAATACCCATGACCTCTTGCCTATTGCTAAAGAAGTGGTAGGTTACGCTTTCATTTTTTGAAATCCAGGATTTCTCATAGAGATGGCCAAATGTTTGTTATTAACTTGTCTTTGTTTTCACCACCAGTGGGCGAAGACGTAATGACCAGACAATCACCATTTTGAAGGACACTGATGTAGTCATGGGGGCTTCCTCTGATCCCGCACCATTAAGGTATTTTTTTACAGGCTGTTCTTTCTGGGGTCATAGTTCATTAACTAAAGACCAAATGCAAACATTCATGTTTGTATCATATCCACTAAAGAGAGTGCATCCGATATGACTATCTCTATCCACAGGAATGAGCCAAAACACATCACCAGTGAAATAACAAACTACTACACCAATGATCACCTATATGGCAACATGGAGGTACGTACTGTAGGCCTACTATTTCATTGCAATTGTGAAGATCTTGTGCCTAAAAACACACATTTGTCTAAAAATACACATTCAAATAAGAGTTGTTGAAAGTCAAATGTATTGGGCATACACATAGCTAGGCAATAGTTGAAAATAGGAGAAAGTGTATGGGGAGAGTAGTTGCTGTCTAAAGGAGTTCTATTGCTTCTTTATCCAGCACAAAAATGTTCAACTAAATTGCCTCTAACAGGTTTTCTATTGATCAATTATCCTTTTGAAATGATAAACTTGGATTAGCAAACACAATGTGCCACTGGAAGTGACCCCAGACCTTTGAAAGGTTGTATATATACAGTATCTCACAAAAGTGAGTACACCCCTCACATTTTTGTAAATATTTGATTATATCTTTTCATGTGACAACACTGAAGAAATGACACTTTGCTACAATGTAAAGTAGTGAGTGCACCTGGCTTGAGATTGGCACCCGCCTACTCGCCAAATGCGGGTAGAATTTGGCTGTGGCGTGTAACACAGTCACTCTTACTAGCCACTTTGGCGGGTGGCATTCTATACTATATCTATACACAGGGTTTTTCCTGAATTCAAAACTCAAAGGCGATAGCCTTCCCAAAATCTCGCACCGCCTCTGTGTGTTGGCATGGCAAAATGTTTTCATTAAAACTTAATAACCTCAAACTACATCTAATCCCCATAAAAAAAAAAGCCTAAAATTACAGATTTGTTTTTAAAGAGAGATATATAGAGTAAAAAAATATATAATTAACATATTTAAGTTATTAACAATATAAATATATGTACTTGAAGATGCCGGATCAGCGACAGCAGTAGAGCCTAGTAGAGCTAACAAACTTTTTAAATAACATGTTCTAGGTTATGTTAAGAATAAATATATTGCTTGCATATTTTGATTGATATTAAGGAGGACATTGTAGCATCCATTAGTTGCTCAAGTGGACCTGGACAACAGGCCAGGTTTAACACTATAATAGTATTTTTCAAGTGTGTAGCCACATTATATAAAGTGTTTCACAGAGGGGTGTCCGGTAGAGTGGGGTACCACATTTGCCTAATAGTGACTGAACCAGTGAACAAGACAGGCTAAGATTTAGCACACCATAGTCAGATTTTATCAAGTAAAACATAATTCCCTAACAACAAAATGGTGGCTAGTGAAAATGCTGAGTGGCTGGTAACTTTGGAAAACCACTAGCCACAGTGGCTGGTGAGCAAAAAAGTTAATGTCAAGCGCTGGTGGCCACACAAAATATTGACACTTTGGGCCTAATTTGGACATTTTGACTTAGGGGTGTACTCACTTTTGTTGCCAGCGGTTTAGACATGAATCGCTGTTTGTTGAGTTATTTTGAGGGGACAGCAAATTTACACTGTTATACAGTGGGGCAAAAAAGTATTTAGTCAGCCACCAATTGTGCATGTTCTCCCACTTAAAAAGATGAGAGAGGCCTGTAATTTTCATCATAGGTACACTTCAACTATGAGAGACAAAATGGGATTTTATTTCTCCAGAAAATCACATTGTAGGATTTTTTAAGAATTCATTGGTAAATTCCTCGGTAAAATAAGTATTCGGTCAATAACAAAAGTTCATCTCAATACTTTGTTATATACCCTTTGTTGGCAATGACAGAGGTCAAATGTTTTCTGTAAGTCTTCACAAGGTTTTCACACACTAAAGAATGGAGAAAACACAAGGTTTTCTCCATTCCTCCATGCAGATCTCCTCTAGAGCAGTGGTGTTTTGGGGCTGTGCACACTTTTGTGAGATACTCTGTGTGTGTGTGTGTGTGTGTGTGTGTGTGTATATATATATATATATATATATAACCTTACAATAACCTGGTTGCATAAGTGTGCACACCCTCTTATAACTGGGGGTGTGTCTGTGTTCATAATTAACCAATCACATTCAAACTCATGTTAAATAGAAGTCATTACACACCTGCCATCATTTAAAGTGACTCTGTTTAATTACAAATTAAATTCAGCTGTTCAAGTAGGACATTTTCTTAGTTGCATCACAGAGCAAAAGCCATGGTTCGCAGAGAGCTTCCAAAGCATCAGAGGGATCTCACTGTTGAAAGATATCAGTCAGGAGAAGGGTACAAAATAATTTCCAAAGCATTAGATATACCATGGAACACAGTGAAGACAGTCATCATCAAGTGGAGAAAATATGGCACAACAGAGACATTACCAAGAACTGGACGAAGAGAATAATGTGTATGTCATTACAGGAGTCAGAGAGAGTTGCGTGAATCTAAGCTGTGTGTTTGCTTCCGCCAATGTGTGTGTGAGATCCCATTAGGGGCAGCAAAATGGAGTACCAGCTAGGTGGCTGATTTTTCAAATTCAGCAGTCTGATGGCCAGATGAATTAAGCCTTTGACATGGAACTGACTCCAACCCTCAAATTAAAAAACTCTCCACATTGCTCTAAATAATGTTCGATTGCATTTATACCATATTTAGTATTTTTAAAATGTGTCACCCTAATTGCTTGTTGATGACCACCATTTGGAGGTGTAGCTTTTTTGTAGTTGTTGATCATGATGATATCTCTGACTGTTTCCCATAGGTTGAAGATGACAGCCTATACATGTGTGTTGGTGGAGACCATGCAATCTACGAAAACATATGAGCACAACAGAAAGCATGGCAACTAAGAGGAAATTGTACTCAGTCTGTCAAAAGTTTTAGCAAAATATAAAAATGTTAACCCAAAGTAGCTGTATGTACTGTATGCAATTACATGGTGGCCTGACTGTTGTGACTCGTTTTGAACACATTAAGGGAGCGCTTTGACACTGGTCTTGGACAGTGGTTAGTGCAATGTTTACGTTGGAAATCACAAGTTAGCTCAGTTTTCTCAACAATTTTTTTCCCTTAGCGGGTTGAGACATCTTGTTATTTGTATTTGAAAATTCAACACTTGTACTCTCACGGGTAGCACTCAGAGGCTGTGTGTTTTTCCATGTGGGTGTTTGAATGAGAAATACAGACAGAATTAATTAGTAACAAAGCAACAGCAAACATATCACAAATTAAGATGTGCACCCACTTGTGACAATTAATGACAACAATTCTAACAAGACGCTGTGATTAACAAAATATTCACCTATTTTATTTCCACTTTGTGATCAAAATGAATGTTATTGCATACTGTATGTGGAGTCATTATAGTGTTTGCAGCATTAAATGTCCACTAAATGTTTTTTCCAATACAATTAAAATACTATAGGAAATAAAATCCTATGCAATAACTAATTTAAGTAATTCTGGATAAAAGAGACCTCTTATTGATAAATCAGAAAAATCTATTAATATCTGCAACTGATTTGTGTACAGCGATGAGCCAGGCTTTGGCCATGTGAATGTTTATCCTTCAACTGTGTCAGTGCTGTTTTAGGCTCTAATCTGAAATGTCAAGAGGCTAAGGTCAATAGATGCAGAAATATTTGTCAACAACTCTCCCTGGCCTCCACTTCAACCAGTCAGCCACACATAGAGGAGAGAAAGAAACCAAGGCCTTCTCTTCATCTTACCTGAGCTGCAATAAAAATAATAAAATAAGATACTATTGATCAGCAATTTAGTTTCCCCACAGTCTGTTGCCATTTTGTCTTAAGGGTCTTGTGATAATACAATGAGAGTAGGACTATTTCAACTTATTTCTTCTGCATTTCCATGGGGTTTGAGCTATTTAACAATAATGATTTAGCTTTAGGTTTCTTAACCCTCTCTACAGCAATATACTAGTAACAGGCATACACAGCAAAATAAAGCAATAAGCATTTCATTAGGGATTTATTTAAAACCAATGTATATACTAAAAAAGGCTACTCGCAACAGGAGAAGATCAAAATACATTCTTAGTACAACTTCCTATAATTAAGCTTTGAGCATATGCTGTACCACAAAAACACAATTGACTGAGTATGTTGTAGAGGCACACCTCCCTCAAGAGGAATTGTGTTAGAATACATTTTAACTGTAATATTATCAGAAAAAGGTAGTCCCATCTAACAAGTTGTGTTAAAACAGACACATTCCTAAAACACTGAATAGAATTTGAACTGTTATAGAGGCACACTTCCCTCGAGAGGAACTGTGTTAGAATACATTTTAACTGTAATATTATCAGAAAAAGGAAGTCCCATTTAACAAGTTGTGTTACAACAGATGCATTCCTAAAACACTGAATAGAATTTGAACTGTAAAAAGAAGTTTTAAAGAAGTTCAGGCGCAGTACTATTCCACACAACTAGAGCTATATTTAGCTGCCCTAAAATACAGAAGGAAAAAAACCTCTGGCAGTTGTCTCATCACCTACCCTTATATCTCCTTCACATTTCACAAAAACCCCCAGGTGGTTGCTAGTTAAACATTAATACATCCAGGTTGCTAGGTATACCTCAATAACTATTTGATTTCACAATTGATTCCACGCTTATTATTAATGGTGAAACCAAATATAGCAAAATATAGAAAAGACTCTATTCTACTCCACCAAGAAACTAGGATTACTTTCAAAAACATGTCAAGTTAGGACTGCAAGAGCTGTTCGTGTGAATTGGTTTCAAACCTATAGAATAAATATAAAAAGATTCTGAAGCATCATTGCAGTAAGGATGTTTATTTAAAAAGCCAATACTTCCAGTAAGTACTGTAATATACTGTATGAGCTTATGTATAATAAAAAATAGCTTTTTTCACTTATCATCATACACTCACATTCACAATACATTTTGTTTAGTAGTGTTGATCCCTATGAACAGCCATTATTGTTTTGAACAATTCACATTTTCATACACACTCTTCATTTCATCCGTGCTCTCCAAAGCATCGTTTGGTCTCTGCCAATGTAAAATGTGGAATTATGTATAATCAATATGGTATAGTAGGTCTATCGTGAATACATTTGCACAATTTAAAAAGAAATGTAATTTTAGAACTGATATTCTTAGAGTGCTTCACTGTACCTGAACATTGATATAGATGGGCTCAAAACCTCCTGGAGGAGGAACATCTTTTTTCTTTGTGGTTTTGATTCTGAAAAAAGGGGAAGGCTGTGTTAAATTTAAATTAAAACACTGTAAATAAGTGCAACTCAGAGAACAAGCAATGTTAAAAAGGAAAGGGACATCACGTCAAATTATCAATTTTAATTAATGTGTTTTGAATGTAACAGATTTGCCTAACTACTAGTTTTTTACATTTCAGTTTTGGGTGTTGGAGTTGTCGTGGTAAAATTGGCATAATATCCAGACTCTTGCTCAGTGACCAACCTGGACCTATAAAATCAATTAAATTGTTATTTCAGCATTGTTTGGAAAAATATATTTAAAATGCAAGACAAACAGAAGGCAGAACATGTCGTTTTCCTTAAGAAATTGATAAATTCTGCATGTAGTCTTAGTGTCAGTATAACCTGATGGCATCCCTTTGGGGACCATCATAAACATCAACCTACCTTTTCTTGTATCTTAAGAACCAAACACACCCGAATACAGCCACTAGCAGAACTACCACCCCTGGGACAATGGTGACAACAAATATTGTTCCGGATGTAGGTGGGTATTTCTCATGCTCTGTGAATGAAATTGTGATTAAGACTAATTATTTATCTGCACTTTGAATTTATATTTCCCATTCATAGCCAAATGCTAAACCAGCAAACCATTTTCCAAATGTAGATATATCACATATATTGTGCCAGATGCTAGACTGACAGTTTTTACAATTATTTACACGCATTCCTCAATACTTTGAGAAGTTTAAATACAATTTAAATTTAAATTGTTACATTTTAGTTCACTTTTTCAAAACTACACAGTTAGCACAACAGTAGTCTATGTGGCAAAAACTGGCGATAATTTGACATTGCTTTCACACAAAATGCATGGCATGGCAAGCCTGCAGTTCCAATGAGATCCAACACCCTTTCTCCCTCATTTAGTACACATTCACCTGTTTGTTGTTATTGCCCCCACCTGTATTCCTCATCACCGTACCAATTTAAGTTCCTCCTTCACTGGTGTATCTTGACAGTCATTATTTGGTTTCTGTACCTATGTAAAGTTTCTGTTTTCGTGTCGTAGTTTCTGTTATTGTTACTTAGTTTTTATTAAGTCCCCAGTTCTCTGCATCTGAGTCCAGCCTACTAACAACAACAACATCATTAATTCTTTTTAAATTGAACTCAAGCACCAGCAAGACACTATGTATCTACAGCACATTTTGCACATTCACATACTCTTAAGCTATTACGTTTATGCACAAATCGTAACACCATTTTTGTTATTGCAGTAACCACATTAAAATAGTTTGTAAAATTACTAGACAACCACAGCTGATTCAGCTCTAGACCTATCTAGGTTTTTTTTATTTTTTTATTTCTACACAAAGAATCTATACAAAACGGAGACATTTTTGGAAAGTTTTTTTAATGTAAACATGGAACTAGCCATGAATGCTGGTGGATGCCTAGAGATATCTGCAAAATATTGCAATGGATTAGTCATACAAAGCGATTCTTTCACAGGATTATTGCAAGAGAGGATATAAGGCGTGATGTGGATGATAACTTTTGGCCAAATGCAGAAGACAAGGTTGATCAGTATTTCTATACATCTCTATCAATTGGAAGATCTCCTATGTACAGTGTATATATAGAGTCTACACACCCCTGTTAAAATGCCAGGTTCTTGTGATGTAAAAGAATGAGACAAAGATAAATCATGTCAGAACTTTTTCCACCTTTAATGTGACCTTTAATGTGAACAATTCAATTGAAACTGAAATCTTTGAGGGGGGAAAAATAAAAAACTCCCAATAACCTGGTTGCATAAGTGTGTACACCCTTAAACTAATACTTTGTTGAAGCACCTTTTGATTTTATTACAGCACTCAGTCTTTTTGGGTAGGAGTCTATTAGCATGGCACATTTTGACATGGCAATATTTGCCCACTCTTCTTTGTAAAAGCGCTCCAAATCTGTCAGATTGCGAGGACATCTCCTGTGCACAGCCCTCTTCAGATCACCCCACAGATGTTCTTCTGGTGAAGCTATGCTTTTGTGCATTTGGATGTGTGCTTTGGGTCGTTGTCATGCTTAGAGGTGAACTTCCTCTTCATCTTCAGCTTTCTAACGGACGCTTGAAGGTTTTGTGCCAAAATTGGCTGGTATTTGGAACTGTTCATAATTCCCTCCACCCTGACTAAGGCCCCGGTTCCAGCTGAAGAAAAACAGCCCCAAAGCATGATGATGCCACCACCATGCTTCACTGTGGGTATGGTGTTCTTTGGGTGATGTGCAGTGTTGTTTTTGCGCCAAACATACCTTTTGTTAAACCTTGGTTTCATTAGACTATAACACATTTTCCCATATGCTTTTGGGAGACTTGATGTTTGTTTTTGCAAACTTCAGCCAGGCTTGAATGTATTTCTTTTATTTGTACCCCATAACCCATTCAAATGAAGAATACAGGAGATTGTCACATGTAGCACACAGCCAGTACTTCCTGCAGTTCCTTTAATGTTGCTGTAGGCCACTTGGAAGCCTCCCTGACCAGTTTTCTTCTTGTCTTTTCATACATTTTGGAGGGACGTCCAGTTCTTGGCAATGTCTCTGTTGTGCCTTATTTTCTCCACTTGATGATGACTGTCTTCACTGTGTTCCATGGTATATCTAATGCTTTGGAAATTCTTTTGTACCCTTCTTCTGACTGATATCTTTCAACAGTGAGATCCCTCTGATGCTTTGGAAGCTCTCTGCGAACCATGGCTTTTGCTCTGAGATGCAACTAAGAAAATGTCCTACTTGAACAGCTGAGCTTTTTTGTGATTAATCAGAGTCACTTTAAATGATGGCAGGTGTGTAATGACTTCTATTTAACATGAGTTTGAATGTGATTGGTTAATTCTGAACACAGCCACAGCCCCAGTTAAGAGGTTGTGCACACTTATGCAAACAGGTTTTCATTTTTTCTCCCTCTAAGATTTTGGTTTGTTTTTCAATTGAATTGTTCACATTATAGGTCACATTAAACACTGCACATCACCCAAAGAACACCATACCCACAGTGAAGCATGGTGGTGGCATCATCATGCTTTGGGGCTGTTTTTCTTCAGCTGGAACCGGGGCCTTAGTCAGGGTGGAGGGAATTATGAACAGTTCCAAATACCAGCCAATTTTGGCACAAAACCTTCAAGCGTCCGTTAGAAAGCTGAAGATGAAGAGGAAGTTCACCTCTAAGCATGACAACGACCCAAAGCACACATCCAAATCCACAAAAGCATAGCTTCACCAGAAGAACATCTGTGGGGTGATCTGAAGAGGGCTGTGCACAGGAGATGTCCTCGCAATCTGACAGATTTGGAGCGCTTTTACAAAGAAGAGTGGGCAAATATTGCCATGTCAAAATGTGCCATGCTAATAGACTCCTACCCAAAAAGACTGAGTGCTGTAATAAAATCAAAAGGTGCTTCAACAAAGTATTAGTTTAAGGGTGTACACACTTATGCAACCAGGTTATTGGGAGTTTTTTATTTTTCCCCCTCAAAGATTTCAGTTTCAATTGAATTGTTCACATTATAGGTCACATTAAAGGTGGAAAAGGTTCTGACATGATTTATCTTTGTCTCATTCTTTTACATACCAAAAACCTGGCATTTTAACAGGGGTGTGTAGACTTTATATATCCACTGTATAGTGTAAATATTTTTGTATTACTGTACTGGAAATACTGAAGTTAATTTAGTGTATTTTGGAATTACTCTGTGAAAAACAAATATTCAAATATTCCTGTAACAAATACTGCAGTGCATTCTCCACTATAGAGGTGCCATTCCTGTTTTGTGAAGGAATGTTGGTTAATGTAAAAAATCAGAGACACTCCAAAAAAATCTTTATGCTACCTGTTGTTAATGTTTTTTAGGTGGTTGTGTTATGAGTAACTAAGATAGATTTTTTTTATAGATAATTGTCACTAGTTTTCACTTCTACCGAAGGAGTTGATTTTGTGTTTTGGTAGTTTTAGTGCATTTTGGATATGAGATTAACTGTGCCATGTTGCATTTTGATAAAGAGAAATGTGTTTAACCAACCGAAAAATTATAATCTGGGTTTGGAAAACCAATACTGAGAGTTCTTACCTTCTGCGGTGACTAGTGGGATTGGAACTGTGGAAACTTAGAACAAACAAACAACATTAAACAGACCCGCATTAACCCATCTTTCACCTTAATACATGTATTGCTGTTATTGTGTCAGGTTTGTTGCTTAATTTATGAATGAGTACAAATTAAGAGCTGTTTGGTGTGCACACAGGAGTTTAGAGCTGAATATTTCACCTGTATAATTTGAACCGTTTTGAAAACTCTGGTTGGATCCTGTAGGACGAAAATATAGCATGAATGAATGTATGCTGTACAAAATGTTTCTAAAGGAATTACATGAGGAAAAAAATCATTTTTGTAAAGGTGTAGACTAATTCATTTCACATGCATTAAAAGGTCTAATTTAAAGTTTTTTTATGGGCCTCTGAATGACACACTGCATTGAAAAAATAAATGTTATATTCCATTCTTTCCTGCTTACCTGCTTCATGTATTTTGACCAGTGCTTTATAGAAACTGTAGTGGTCGAATCCATTGGTAATTCGTAAGTAGAACCTTCCCATATCCCCATTTTCTATTTTTTCTATCTTCAGAGAGCAGTTTCCCTTACTGATATCCCCAATTAATGTGGTCCTTCCCTGGAAACTTTTGATGACCATGGTCTTGTTGGGATGAAAGAGAAATTCCTTCTTGTCCTTATCATTGATGTTTATTTCAGTTGGTCCCATTTTTTTCCAGTAGGCCTGGATAGAATCTGTAGATCGTGCCGGGGGGTAGGTAACATTGCATGGAATGATCACATTTTCACCCTTTTTGGCGGGAATATCTGGGGGGTAATTAGCCATCCATTTGGCAATATTCTCTGAAGTTAAAAGAAAAGTACTACAATTATTCAATGTATGTACCCATATAGAATAAAGAAATACTAAGCACATTGACATGAAAATTACTCATTGTAAAAGCTACATACCATTAGCGCCTGATGCCTGAGACATAATGAGGATCACCTCAATCCAAGTCAATGATCTCATCTGGTCCAAAATAAACTTGGAAGTTAACTAAATAACTGACACATCAAAATCCTAATATAATTTCAAATAAACATTTGCAGTTAGGAATCAGAACTGACTCCCATTACTAAATGAAGCTATTAAATGCACCAACAAAATATTGTTGGTATAGTGCCTCAATTCCCCCAGAATTGGCAACAACTGTTATGAAAACAACAAAACTTGAATGTACATGTATAGGATACTCACTTTGCGCTGAAATTAGTGGCTAAAAAGAGATGCTACAGGTCCAAGAATAAAAATAGAAGTGAACTAAGCAGAACATTTCTTAAACTGTTTCCAGTAAAATGAATGACAGGCAGTTTTATCTATTGGTGTCGAAAGTATTGGGTGTATTTCCTGTTGGTGGTTGGCTGACAATACGGAAGTTAAATGTAAATCTGTAAAGACTGAAATAGATTGTTGGCTAATTAGTGATTTTTGTCACACTCAATTAATTTCAATAGGCTTTGTTGGAATAGAAAATGCCACTGAAGCGAACATACCCTACAGATATCTAATCAATGAAAATGTCAGTAAAACTCAACCCATAACCACAAGTAACAGAAAAACAGACATTGTCCTGTAACAAAACCAGAAAAGGAACCAGGCAAGCCTAGTTCAACCGGCCCGCAATTAAAAGTGATGAATGAATGTTGCTTTCCCTGGATTCTAACCCGGGTCTCCCACATAAGAGGCTGTCTTTAACCACTACGACACAGAGCTACACATCTGCTGTGAGTTGGTATATCATTTCAACATTAGATTTTTTTCTCATGCATTAACATCACACCTAGTTTGAATATTTTGCTAGGCACCAATAAGCATTGTGTAAAAATGACTAACGTTTCTTATTAGGTTTACCTCAGAAAGTTCACCAGAAATAGTTGCAATATAGTAAACAGTTTTATTTTAGGCTTCCTTTAACATAGCTACTGAAGGTTGTAGCCAGCAAGGTTTTTGTCCATCCTGAACAAAGCCTAATGCATAATTTGTTTTGACCATGATAGACAAACGTGGAACCTGCACGTCTCTAACCACTACTCTATTTAACAAGAGTCGGTCACTCACTTACTCACTCAGTAAGAGACATTCACTCTGCAGTCCGGCAAAAACACACATTCATTTAATTTTCCTGTTTGGTCATTACACTGACTGACCATACAGTACACTTTATTTTGAGAGTTCCAGAACTGTGTCTGTAGATGCTCTATAGATTTTCTTTTCTTCGGACTATCATTAACATTACAAATAATTAATTTAACCCTAACTCTAAACATAACCTTTATGCTAACCATAACCCTTACCCTAAACCTTCTTCTAAACCTGGCCCTTACCTTAAACTTAGTAAGCAGTTTCTTAAAAACAGATTTTTTTCTTGAATGTTTGTTGATAGTAAAACTATCAAAATATATTGTAAAAATGTTTTTAACTAATCGTGTATGGCACGGAGTGGTTTAAATATTAACTAGAAGGGTTTTTCTCTGTACTCTGAGAATGTCGTAACAGAAAATTGCATGTAGGAATTCAATAGGGTGTTTTACCCATTTATCAAGTTTTTGATTTGTAATCATATTCTGCAGTTGGTTCAATGGTGGATTTTGTTTATTTTAAGAACCTAGTTGGTATGTTTATTTTGACATGCGCAAGTATTTGGATGTGTACACATTTGTTATTTTAACCTCTGTATTCTAGTACATTGGATTTGAAATTATACATAGACTATGGTTCATGTGGAGATTAATTTGAGGGTATGTTCATCCATATCAAATTATCAAAATGGTTTCCAATTTTCAAATGACCACTGCTGTGTGATGCCAATACAGGAAGGGTTTCAGTTAATTCCAATTAATCATTTTCTTGACTAAAACATCTTGATTGCACTGAATCCAATTGTTCATTACTCACAGATTTGTCACCCAGTACCAGGGGTTGGTTAGTGAAGGCACTGATTATTTCCAAATATTTTTAAACACATTTCAAGAAATTTAAAGTAGATGTAAACTCAAAATGTAAACAAATAAAATACAACAAAATGGCAAATGAAAATTCGAAGATGTGAAATAATAAGATGTTGTCAAATAATGTTACTCAACCCCCAACAGTAGTTTAACCCCTTAAATACTGGTACATAAATTTATGGCCACTAGATGGCATAACACCAAATTAAAGGGACATCTCCAAATAATCTGCAGTTTCAACAACAATCATAAAAATAAAAATAAATAAATATACACACACATACACTGCGTGCACAAGTGAGTATTCTGATCGTATCATTATTTCTGTGCACATTTTCCAACTCCAAACAATATAAACTTGAATGCTCATAGGATTGAATAGTTTTCCGGTAAAATCTATTGGTGTAATGAGGGAGGGTGTGGCAACAATGAATAACACCCAATGTCAAGGTGTGCATAATTATTAGGCAGCTTCATGACCAAAAAAGATTTAACTGACACTGAAAAGTAAAAAATTCTAAAATGCTTTAACTAGGGTGCAAAAAACACATGGAGAAGAAAAGACGCAAATTAATTGCAAAACACTTGAGAAGAATTCAATGTGAAGCTACCAGGAACCCATTATCCTCCAGTGCCACCATATTCCAGGACTGCAACCTACCTCGAATGTCCAGAAGTACAAGGTGTCAAGTGCTCAGAGACATGGCCAAGTCAAGAAGGCTGAAACACGGCCACCACTGAATAAGATTTGAAATGTACTGTATAGATTGTGCAAAAAAATAACTGAAGACAGATATTTCAAAGATTTTATGGACAGATGAAATGAGATTGACTGTTGGACCAGATGAATGGGCCCGTGGCTGGATCACTAATGGACACACGTCACCACTTCAGTCAGGCGCCAGCGAGGTGGAGGAGGGGTACTGGTATGGGCTGCTATCATTAAGGATGAGGTAGTTGGACCTTTTTGGGTTGAAGATGGACAGAAACTCAACTCCCAAACCTCCTGCCAGTTTCTGGAAGATACTTTCTTCAAACAGTGGTACAGGAAGAAGTCCTCAGCATTCAAGAAGGCCATGATCTTCATGTAGGACAATGCTCCATCACATGTATCAAAGTACTCCACTGTGGGCTAGCCAGCAAGGGCCACAAAAATGCCCAGAAAATGACCTGGCCCCCTTCCTCTCCTGACTAAAATCCTATTGACAATTTGTGGGCCCTTCTCAAACGTGAGATTTACAGTCAGGGAAGACAAAACACCTCTTTGAACAACATTTGGGAGGCTGTGGTTGCTGCTTCAGCGAAAGTTGATCGTGAACAGATCAATAAACTGACAGACTCCATGGTTGAAAGTCTCATGGCAGTTATTGAAAAGAAGGGTGGTTATATTGGTCACTGAATATTTTTGAAAGGACAAACATTTTAATCGTCATTTTGTGTTACTTATTGGTTGCACTTACTTTAAAAATGTAGAATAAACACATGAGTTGGGAGAAAAAGTTGCCTAATAATTCTGCACACCAATTGTTGCCTAATAATTCTGCACACTTATGTATTCCCCTGAGAAAGATAAAAACTAACTTTCCTTTGTTAAACATTCAGGTTTGAGGTTCAATTATATTTTGGATTGACTGAGAGCATTGTGTTTGTTCAACAATAAAATAAATCTTGAGGAATACGATTTGCCAAATAATTGTGCACGCAATGTATATATACAGTGGGGAGAACCAGTATTTGATACACTACCGATTTTGCAGGTTTTCCCACTTACAAAGCATGTAGAAGTCTGTCATTTTTATTATAGGTACTCTTCAACTGTGAGTGACAGAATCTAAAACAAAAATACAGAAAATCACATTGTATGATTTTTAAGTAATTCATTTGCATTTTATTGCATGACATAAGTATTTGATATATCAGAAAAGCAGAACTTAATATTTGTTACGGAAACCTTTGTTTGAAAATTACAGAGATCATACGTTTCCTGTAGTTCTTGAACAGGTTTGCACACACTGCAGCAGGGATTTTGGCCCACTCCTCCATACAGACCTTCTCCAGAGCCTTCAGGTTTCGGGGATGTTGCTGGGTAATATGGACTTTCAGCTCCCTCCAAATATTTTCTATTGGGTTCAGGTCTGGAGACTGGCTAGGCCACTCCAGGACCTTGAGATGCTTCTTACGGAGCCACTCCTTATTTGCCCTGGCTGTGTGTTTCAGGTCGTTGTCATGCTGGAAGACCCAGCCATGACCCATCTTCAATGCTCTTACTGAGGAAAGGAGGTTGTTGGCCAAGATCTCGCGATACAAGGCCCCATCCATCCTCCCTCCCATCAATACGGTGCAGTCATCCTGTCCCCTTTGCAGAAAAGCATCCCCAAAGAATGATGTTTCCACCTCCATGCTTCACGGTTGCGATGGTGTTCTTGAGGTTGTACTCATCCTTCTTCATCCTCCAAACACGGCGAGTGGAGTTTAGACCAAAAAGCTCTATTTTTGTCTCATCAGACCACATCAGACCCTTCTCCCATTCCTCCTCTGAATCATCCAGATGGCAATTGGCAAACTTCAGACGGGCCTGGACATGCGCTGGCTTGAGCAAGGGGACCTTGCATGCGCTGCAGGATTTTAATCCATGATGGCGTAGTGTTTTACTAATGCTTTTCTTTGAGACTGTGGTCCCAGCTCTCTTCAGGACATTGACCAGGTCCTGCCGTGTAGTTCAGGGCTGATCCCTCATGATCATTGATGCCCCACAAGGTGAGATCTTGCATGGAGCCCCAGACCAAGGGAAAACTTCTTCCATTTTCTAATAATTGCACCACAGTTGTTGCCTTCTCACCATGCTGCTTGCCTATTGTCCTGTAGCCCAGCATTGTGCAGGTCTACAATTTTATCCCTGATGTCCTTACACAGCTCTCTGGTCTTGGCCATTGTGGAGAGGTTGGAGTCTGTTTGATTGAGTGTGTGGACAGGTATCTTTTATAAAGGGTAAAAAGTTCAAACAGGTGCAGTTAATAAAGGTAAGGCTTCTTAAAGAAAAACTAACAGGTGTAGATGTAGTGATTGTATAAGTTAGTGAACTGTTATAAGCTGTTGTAACCAATGTAGATGTATTGATTATATAAGTTAGTGAACTGTTATAAGCTGTTGTAACCAATGAAACAAAATATTAAATGTCTGTAATATGAGCCGAAACTGAAGGAGCAAGTAGGAGAATAGGAAACCCTGTTTAAGCAGTTGCCGGGGAGAGAAAGATTTAGTATGTCTGTTTTGTGAGAAACAGGTCACAGGTCAGAGACACACACACATAGTCGGACAGACAAGACAGAAACCAGAAAGGGGGGCAAGGGGATACTTGCAGTTATCCTATAAGGAATAAAACTGGGATTGGGCCAATGGCACACACTTTGTAAGTTAACGCCTCTATCTTTTTGGGCGTAGTAGAAGTATAAAAATGATGTTTTGAATGTTGATCCTTAGACATTGTGCGGCGACACGTGTCTCCAGAAGCTTCTGTAATAAATGGACGTATAACTACGGTAATTGCCCTGACTCCCTGTGTTTTATTCTCCTTTCCAACAAACCAACTCGGGGAAGTGTTATACTTCAACAATTTGGGGGCTCGTCCGGGATTGGAAAGAGGAGAAGGAATTCGATCTTGTCCAGACAACCTACGCGAGATTCACAGGTTCCGAGCCGGCTCATGATAAAGGTAAGCAGAGCCTGTTATATCTAAATCTGCATATTGGCTATGAACTAAATTGTGGACCTGTGGAAAACGTATTGGGAGACTGGTTTAAATTCAGGGGGTCAGGGGAACGGTCTGTGAGTTAGAGTCTCACTATAAGTCGGGTTAGAGGCCCGTTACCGGTGTGTGAGTTAGAGTCTCACTGTAAGTCGGGTTAGAGGCCCGCTACCGGTGTGTGAGTTAGAGTCTCACTCTAAGTCGGGTTAGAGGCCCGTTAATCGTTCTAGGGTTGACTACCCTACGCCACTTCCCGACGGGGACAGTGGAGAGTTGCGAGTTAGAGTCTCGGCAACCAGTCGGGTTAGAGTCCCGAGGACTTAGGGGCACCTCGAAGTACTTATTGTGTGTAAAGGTTCATCTGGGTTAGAGTCCCGGGGAGTTTTAGAACTCCCCAAATTCTGTATCTGGGTTAGAGTCCCGGGGAGTTTTAGAACTCCCCAAATTCTGTATCTGGGTTAGAGTCCCGGGGAGGTTTAGAACTCCCCAAATTCTGTATCTGGGTTAGAGTCCCGGGGAGTTTTATAACTCCCCAAATTCTGTGTCTGGGTTAGAGTCCC
Organism: Esox lucius; assembly: GCF_011004845.1. Taxonomy (NCBI): domain Eukaryota; kingdom Metazoa; phylum Chordata; class Actinopteri; order Esociformes; family Esocidae; genus Esox; species Esox lucius. The sequence continues at coordinate 24,597,717 of NC_047588.1, read as the reverse complement.
GGGGAGTTTTATAACTCCCCAAATTCTGTATCTGGGTTAGAGTCCCGGGGAGTTTTATAACTCCCCAAATTCTGTATCTGGGTTAGAGTCCCGGGGAGTTTTATAACTCCCCAAATTCTGTGTCTGGGTTAGAGTCCCGGGGAGTTTTATAACTCCCCAAATTCTGTATCTGGGTTAGAGTCCCGGGGAGTTTTATAACTCCCCAAATTCTGTATCTGGGTTAGAGGCCCGGGGAGTTTTATAACTCCCCAAATTCTGTATCTGGGTTAGAGTCCCGGGGAGGTTTAGAACTCCCCAAATTCTGTATTGGGTTAGAGTCCCGGGGAGTTTTATAACTCCCCAAATTCTGTATCTGGGTTAGAGTCCCGGGGAGTTTTATAACTCCCCAAATTCTGTATCTGGGTTAGAGTCCCGGGGAGTTTTGGAACTCCCCAAATTCTGTATCTGGGTTGGAGTCCCGGGGAGTTTTAGAGCTCCCCAAATTCTGTATAAGAGAACTGGGTTCAAGTCCCAAAAAGTGTTGGGTCAGGTACCCGTTAATCATTTGTTAATTATTCTGAGTCCCGGTAACGTAAGTCAGGTTGAAATGGACGGGAAGTGTGAGAGAGAAGTTGATGACGATGGGCGGTGTCCAGGCACTGGGAAGTGGAAACAATTGGGGATACAGGTGGCAAATGTAATGACTGTTGTAGGCAGGATGGACCCAATTCAGAAAGAAAAAGAAGGGATAGAAGAGAAATTGCGACAAGTGGTGAGCGAGGCAGGATTAAGGATGGAGGAAAGGAGACCATTACATGTTATTTTGTGGAATAAGGAGAAGGAGTGTTCTAAAAATCGAGATAGAGTTAGAGACAAGAAGGAAACAGCCAATTTTGTCAAGAGAGGGAGATATAGAGAAAAGGAGAAGGAATGGGAAAAGCACAGAAAAGAATGGTGTAAATTAGCAGTGTGGTGTCAGGGCGTAGACCATTTGAACAAAGAGAAAAAGGGACAGAAAATTAAGGAGAAAAAGGGAGGAGAGATAGAACCCCCAGCATATGAAGATGACCTGGTGGTGCATGGTACCGTGTACCATTATATCCAGCGTTATGTTTAGAGAGTGGGATATTGTCTTTAGACACACAGAACAGCAAGCCCATAACTCAATTCACAGGAAAGCAAGATAAGAGAAAATTAAGTAGGAAGGCGGAGTCAGAGAGCGAGACAGACACTGAGGGGGAGGTGAAACCGTTCAAGGCAAGGGCAGAGAAAGAGGAGCGAGAAGGGGAGACGACTAGGAAAGAATAAACAAGAGGAGATTACAGGGGCCATAAAGAAAAGATCAGGCCGTACTAAAGGCAGGTTAGGTGAGGACTCAAGGTTGGGGTCGGACGATAGTGACACAGTAAGAAGGACCAGAATTAGGCAGAAAAAAGGGAATTCACATAGAGGACGGGTGGTACTCACGGGCAATGCAGTAGGGAGATGGACTGACTCAGACGAAGACCCCGACACAGACAGCAGTGGAGACGGGAGTAAGGGAGACGTAGACGTATACCCTCTGCCGCGTACGCCCCCACCAGAACATAAACTACACCATGACACAGTAGAATCAATTCAAAAGACTCAAAATAAAATGTATACGTGGTCACAAGCAGGGGAAGCTGGTTGCGCTGGGTTTCAGCTGCCTCTCTTTAGAGTGGGAGGCAGAGAACCGCGATATAAACCATTGGGGCTGGGACACGTACAGGCACTGGTAGATAAATTACCCCCGATGGGAGAGGGAGGTGGACTATGGTTGTCACAATTTGATAAACTCACAGCTGGTCAAATGTTGGCACTGGGGGACTGGAGGGCAGTAGCCGCCCGAGCCATGTCCGCCCAGGCTATGACTGAGATAGAAAAAGGGGCCGCCACTAGGCGGAGCCCTGATGACACTCCTTTCAGTCAGGTGGTCGGGCGCATAGCCACGGCCCTGAGGGGACGATTTCCCTTGCCCGCTGGGGCCCCGATGCCCAAGTTACCTTGGGAAAAAGAGCAACACCCTAGACAGTATCTAGAAGCATGTAAGGACACATGGGCCAAACACACAGGGCACCACCTGGGGAAAGGGGGTCTGCAGCAGGAGTGGTTTAGAAGGGTGGTCTTAGAGGGACCTCCAGAGAAAATAAAAGAGGCAATGATGGCAAATCCTGACTTGCCGGGTAGTGAATCACACGTATGGGAAAGACACATAGTACATCATTTACAGAGGGCAAAAGATGAGGAGACAGAGAAAGACAAACAGATACAGGGACTGAAAGAGAACCTGTTGCGCTTACAGCTGGCTGAAGCCAAAGGGAGGCTCAATGAAGGGAAAAAGAAACACAGACAGATGGCAGCTCTAGGCTCAGGAGAACCTGACACACCCGATTTATACCCTGTTCCCACATGGGCACCCCAACCTCACGGTGGCTGGGGGGCATTCACCGCGCCCTACCAATCAGGGAGGGGAGGTTATGGTAGGGGGAGGGGGCGGGGTAGAGGTAGAGGGGCTCCAGGAGCCCAAGTCCAGTACGGAGTCTGCTTTACGTGTGGTGACCCGAACCACTGGTCCAGAAACTGCCCACAGAACACTGCAGGGGGCAGAGGATACCCAAACCAAGGGGCAGCTCCAGTTCCCAACCCACACGCCGTCCCACCACCTAGTGCACCTGGCCAATACCCACTCTCTTATGAGGGAGGGTGGGACCAGGAGTGACGGTCTACAGGGGGGGGAGGGGACAGCGGGGGAAGGGCAGACCCTATGCTGTCCCTGAATGTCGACGGGAAGGACTTCCCCTTTCTGGTTGACACAGGTGCCACTTTTTCCACCATCACCGCCCCTCCCGTCACAGGACTACTATCCTCCAAGACAGTGGAAGTTGTGGGGTTTGAAGGAGTGGGACAGACTTTGCCAGTGACATTTCCTCTTAAAACGATACTGGGTAAACAGGCCCTCAGCCATCCGTATGTGGTGTCAGCAAACACACCAGTGAACTTATTGGGGAGAGACTTGTTGATAAAACTGGGGGCTAATATCTTGTGTTCTCCAGATGGACTAACTGTCACGTTACCAGACGGGACATCGACTTCAAGTGGAGGCCGTGGGTCTCCCTCCTCGAGCCGTACTTTCCTCCGCCAGACCCCCCACATGTAACCCTATTTTATGATCGGCAGGGCGATGAGGTGTATAGAGAGGGGTTTGGGGATGTAGTGTGTGGGGACACGTGGCAGGTCGGGTCTAAATTCATATATGTAGGCCCTGAAGGGGTAGCGGCAGATGTACAGTTGACAGAGGAGCAGGATCAGTGGTACATGATGGCGGAGGAGTCCTTCCCACATGTGTCACTGGCACTGCATCCTAAACACCAAGCAAAAGACCTGGGGCCCATGGTTAAAAGGGCGGTCGAATGCACTGATTGGACACTCCCTCAGGCGCCAAACGTATGGTACTCACACAGCTGTAAGATGTAAAAATGGTTCACCTGCATTGACCTGGCTAATGTTTTTTCTGTCTCCCACTAGCAGAGGAACTTCGTGATATTTTTTCTTTCACACATAGGGGTCGGCAATGGAGGTACACAAGACTACCACAGGGGTTCGCGCTTTCCCCTGTCATATTCAACCAGGTACTGAGAGAAGCGCTGCAGTGATGCTGCCTGCCGACAGGGGTAACTTTGGTCCAGTACGTAGACGACCTGCTGCTGACGGCCCTGACAGTGGCCGCCTGCATCCAAGCTACAATGACGGTCCTCACCAGACTGGCTGAGAAAGGGTTCAAGGTGTCAAAAGAAAAGCTACAGCTGGTAAGGACGCAGGTCTCCTTTCTGGGCAGAGTAATCTCGCAGAAGGGAGCGGGGCATTCCCCAGCTCACCGCATAACCAGCCTCCACCATCCTAAACCCACTACGGTTCAGGAAATGTTATCATTCCTGGGGCTCACGGGGTACAGCCGCAATTACATCCCAAACTATTCAGGGCTCACAGAGCCACTTAGAGCGCTAGTTAAGGAGCAGAGAATGCGTAAACTTAAAGCCACTCTCAATTGGACTTGCCCGGCCGACAAGGACTTCATTTTGCTGAAACAACAACTAGCCACCGCAGCTGATCTGGCCATACCAGACTACACAACACCTTTTTTCTAGATTTTTCTGAAACAGGATGAGTCATGAACGGGGTCCTGTTTCAGAAAAAGGGGGGAGAAGGCTCTGAGAGAGACGAGCTAGTGAGACATCAAAAGGGGGCTTCCCCACAAGAGAAAACAATTTGGCAACAGAGAGGAGCAACAGAGACGAGCGGGCTCTGGAGAGGGCCAGACGGTAAAGTAATACTTCCACCAGCCATGCGGGGAGATAAATTTGCAGAAGCCCACGGGTTGGGCCATGTAGGGCCAGCACAGATGTTGAGGAACTTGTGCCATTGGTGGCACCCGTTTATGGTAGACATGGTACGTAACTACACTAGGACATGCACCATCTGCACACACCCCAATCCTAAACCGACGATCAAACCTGAGATGGGGGCGTTCCCCATGACGACGAGACCTGGACAAGAGATAGTGATAGACTACACTGACATGGGGGAAACTGTACGGGGGAGCCACTACATGTTAGTGTGTGTGGACATGTTCACAGGGTGGCCAGAAGCCTGGCCAGCAAGAAGGGAGGACAGTCAGACAGTGATCAAGTGTTTAGTGAACCAGTACATTCCCAGACACGGCTTCCCAGAGAAAATTAGGTCAGATAATGGGACTCACTTTAAGAACAGTGATTTACAGAAGGTAGAAAGATTATTGGGCCTAAAACATGCTTTTGGCACTGTGTACCATCCACAGTCCCAGGGAAAGGTAGAAAGGATGAAACAAAACTTAAAAAACAAGTTGGCTAAGATATGTGCACAGACTAAATTGAACTGGGTAGATGCACTGCCACTGGTACTCATGAAGATTCAATGCTCGTTAATTCAGACCACTGGGTTCACCCCATACGAGCTGCTGACGGGGAGACAGTTTCCAGGACCAGCCGCGGGGCCTGCGGTCCCGGAAGGGGAAAAGTGGCCCAAAGATCACAGAATGTATTTTGATGAATTGCGAGCTCTCGTTTCAGAATTCACCAACAGAGTCGGAGAACGGAGGGACCTGCACCCGCTGGACCAGAACCTGCCCCAGGCGGAGTGGGGGTTGCTGAAGGTCATCAAGCGGAAGTGGTCGGAGCCAAGGTGGAAGGGTCCTCATCAGGTGGTGGAGAGAACGAGCCATGCGGTCCTGAATTGGACTATGTCAAGGGGTCGCATACGAGCATTCTGGGATAGATAATCCGCTGGAGGAATGGCTGACCTCGATGTTCGGCCAGTGGAAAGGTTTGATAATGTCTGTTCTTTTATCGCTTTCTACATTTGGTGCTATAATGGTTACTTGTGGGTGTTGTTGTATCCCATGCATAAGAGGGCTTGCCATGAGAGTGATTTCTACAGCCATTGAGAAGGCACCAGGATCGCCATCAGGGATGCTGATGCCTCTACTGGAGCAGCATGACCCGGGAGAACTGGAGCTTGGCGAATAGGGGTGATCTCTCTGGGGAGAGATCAAAAGGGGGAATTGTAGATGTAGTGATTGTATAAGTTAGTGAACTGTTATAAGCTGTTGTAACCAATGTAGATGTATTGATTATATAAGTTAGTGAACTGTTATAAGCTGTTGTAACCAATGAAACAAAATATTAAATGTCTGTAATATGAGCCGAAACTGAAGGAGCAAGTAGGAGAATAGGAAACCCTGTTTAAGCAGTTGCCGGGGAGAGAAAGATTTAGTATGTCTGTTTTGTGAGAAATAGGTCACAGGTCAGAGACACACACACATAGTCGGACAGACAAGACAGAAACCAGAAAGGGGGGCAAGGGGATACTTGCAGTTATCCTATAAGGAATAAAACTGGGATTGGGCCAATGGCACACACTTTGTAAGTTAACGCCTCTATCTTTTTGGGCGTAGTAGAAGTATAAAAATGATGTTTTGAATGTTGATCCTTAGACATTGTGCGGCGACACGTGTCTCCAGAAGCTTCTGTAATAAATGGACGTATAACTACGGTAATTGCCCTGACTCCCTGTGTTTTATTCTCCTTTCCAACAAACCAACTCGGGGAAGTGTTATACTTCAACACAGGTCTGTGAGAGCCAAAATTCTTACTAGTTGATAGGCGATCAAATACTTATGTCATGCAATAAATCATACAATGTGATTTTCTGGATTGTTGTTTTAGATTCTGTCACTCACAGTTGAAGAGTACCTATGATAAAAATGACAGACCTCCACATGCTTTGTAAATAGGAAAACCTGGCCCGTCTGAAGTTTGCCAATGAACATCTGAATGATTCAGAGGAGAACTGGGTGAAAATGTTGTGGTCAGATGAAACCAAAATCGAGCTCTTTGGCATCAACTCAACATGCCATGTTTGGAGGAGGAGGAATGCTGCCTATGACCCCAAGAACACCATCCCCACCGTCAAACATGGAGGTGGAAACATTATGCTTTGGGGGTGTTTTTCTGCTAAGGGGACAGTGCTATGGAACTTTTTGACTAAGGTACATTTGAGAAATGTCTGTCTTTCCATTGGCTGGTATGTAGATCTTTACTTTGATTGTGACACACATCTGTATAATATCAGAGGATGAACAGGTATTTGGGCCATGTCCTCCTGCCTAGAAAAAGAAGGGTGTCAGTCTTTTGTTCCTCAGGAATGTGGGGGATCTGGTATTTGCCAAGGGGGTATCATTGACTGGTATCAGCTGATGAAATGGTTACTCTTTATCTCCTTCACCGCATTAAAGGGACAATGGACGGGGCCACGTACCGTCAAATCTTGGGTGAGAACCTCCTTCCCTCAGCCAGGGCATTGAAAATGGGTATTCCAGCATGACAATGACCCAAAACACACAGCCAAGACAACAAAGGAGTGTCTCAAGAAGAAGCACATTAAGGTCTTGGAATGGCCTAGCCAGTCTCCAGACCTTGATCCCATAGAAAATCTGTAGAGGGAGCTGAAGGTTCGAGTTGCCAAATGTCAGCCTCGAAACCTTAATGACTTGGAGAATATCTGCAAGGGGAGTGGGACAAAATCCCTCCTGAGACGTGTGCAAACCTGGTGTATAACAGTGTACATTTGCTGTCCCCTCAAAATAACTCAACACACAGCCATTCATGTCTAAACCGCTGGCAACAAAAGTGAGTACACCCCTAAGTCAAAATGTCCAAATTGGGCCCAAAGTGTCAATATTTTGTGTGGCCACCATGCTATTTTCATAGAAGGAGAAAAAAGGTATGGATGAAACACTCCAGATGGGCAATAGTGCTCTGCCTTGATTTTTGTGATTTGCAAACATGGAACAATGAATCCCAATGTGATGTCATTAGCCCAGTAATAATGTGAATTACTGGGCTAATGACACATCTAATGACACATGTTACGATTACAATTTTTTTTCCTATCCATTGATTTTTTTAAATGCTAATCCCATCTTCAGTCAGCAATATTTAACTTTTTTGCCTGTAGATGCAAATCTTGGCAGGTGACCGACCAGCTAATTTGTTTTCTTAGAAAGGTGGGTAAAGCACTCAAGAAAGCTCTAATGCCCAAAAAATGAACTGGAGTGCTATTTGTCCAAAATTAAGCACTGTATGTGACACAGATTAGAGCTGAAGGGATCTGCCAGGCCTGTGAAGGTTTTGGTCACCCTTAGTTTTAAAGTCTAGTTGTTAGGTAACTGATACACAGATCTTCTCGATCAGGTGGATCAGTCTGGCATATATTCCAAAAGGATGTGCCAGAAGGTGGGTAAAAGGTCCATGTCACTTTTTTATAACAGTGCACTTTCCATTTTTTTTTCGATTGAATGTATTTATTGTTTCCTTTAGCTTTCTTGGGTTGGTTTGATGCTTTGCCTTCTCTGACATTTACATATTGTTTAACATCTCCCAACTTGAAGAAAGCCTTCCATCAGATAAAGATCATATTTCTCTTATGTGTTACATGTAAGATAACACTGATAAGCAACTACTGTATGCCATTTTCATAGCCTTTTTTGCTCGTCAATACCAAGTGTGCCAATTATTGTGGATGAAGCAATATGCTGCCTCAATCCCTTTCCTGTGTAGGATTATAGTCCTTGATGGCCTTACATTTAGATTTTAACATTTTCATTTGAGATAAGGACATTAAACAAAAAAATGTAAGCAGTCATCCAATGCACTAATTACAAAATGCCTAAAATATGGTATGTATCTTCAAGATTCTGCCCAGAGAAACATAAACCATTGGCCTCTAAGCATCTCACTCACTCTGATGAACCTTTGCATTTTTTTGTATTTCAGAATTTGCCTTCATGATGTGATTTGAGCCTTTTGTTTTATATTCTAGTAAAAACGTATTTGATAAACTGCCAGATGTGAACCCTACAACAGACCTACAAACCAGACTAAATGAGATGGTAAGACTACCTTACAAGTTCTTACACATTGGTAAAAGGCTCCCTTCAATTTTTACTGACATATTGTGTTGCACCACACACTTCCTTCTCTTTTAGCTTTTAGTTTGCTCGTGTTGAACTGAACCAGCATTTTACAGACCACTTCAATTCAGTGTGGGAGGCAATATAAAGACTTTGGCTTTGGGTTTAAGGTGGCAAAGGTTAAGAGGATCTGTAGTCCTAGTCAAAGGTAGTCAATATTAAATATTCATGTTTAGAGCTATTTCAGACTAAAACCTGTGGTGTTCCAATTCTCCTCTAGCAGAACTGGCGGCTTTAAAAACTAAAGATAACAACAAGAATGTAGACCACACAAACGAGCATGGTTCAGTCATATGACTGAATCACAGGAAGAAGGTTGGAGGCATCAGAGCCTGAGGTTTTGGATTTTTTTCGTGAAAATCGAAACGACTACAGGCGACGCCGACTGATCTGATCTACAAATAATATTTCATCACAATTATCTACCTATTATTTCTTATAGATCAGTCAGTAAATATGAACGTAACCATGATAGTTTGCACGTGTCGTCAGGGCATATGGGAACGCCCACTTGACGGGCAACAGTCTCCTTCCATTGCCAACTTTTCCTAGTTATACTTAATAATTGCAGTTCCATTGGATGTGCTAACCGCATATATATTGTATTTGCAATCTTATCTACATGTTGCTTGTTCGCTATCGCTAGCAGATTCAGAATATGTAATTTCGGACTTTCTGTACATTTGTCACACTTTTTTGTTACATTGGCTGCACTATACGCTACTGACCACCCATAGAACCAACTGTAATTTAAGTAAATTAGCACTCAACTTCGCTTTAACAATTAATATGTTATTATTTTTCGCCTCCCAAACATTTGCATTATTGATCCACCCTGGTTGAATGTACAGATAGCGGTCTGTACTTTTGTACGCTTTCATTTTGTTAGCAGTCTGCGCAGGGGATGGATTCTCCACAAGGTGTATCTCCTGAGTTCAGTTCCGGCAGGGGTGTCGCTGTTTGTAACGATGTAAATAACGCAGCGAATGCTGTATATGGGTCACAAGTGCCTGAAACTTGCAGTTTGTTTGCATGCTTTTGGTTTTTATGTTTAATTAGTTGATCTAAACACTCATGGGCTGTAAAAGTAGAACATTTGACCGGCTTGTGCACTAGCTCCATATAATTCCCAATGTTAGCCGCCATCTTTTAACAATGTTTTGCCCGCCAGGCTGTCAGAGCAATCACGTGACTGAAAACTATGAATACGAATGGATATGGCATATTTACTGCCTTGCTTGACTGGAAAATGCTTCTCTTAGATTTAAGGTTAGTCAATTGAAACTCGGAGGGCATCATGAACATTTTCTAATGGAATTAATAGAACACGTATTTTACTATACAAGAAAGAGACATGTAGCGAAGAGACTATTTTAGAAAAAGTAATAAGACCGGTGTCATTACTGGAATAGCATGGACGCTCCTCAGGCGAACGGGCAACTGCCCTCACCTACGGGTAATATTATTGGTTCTAAAAGTTCAGCCACACAACTCGGTGCATGTGACGGGACTCCGCTTCAAACGATTGGAATAAGTTCACCTGTCTATCATGTCACTGAGGAGTTTGGCGATCACCGGAAAGTAGCATCGTTTTACTCACCTGCACCATGCATGACACCTCTCGGGTTACCAGGAGTCATGGACGCAGAGGGGAGAGTAGATGAGTCTAGACTGAGGATGCACATTTTTAAGAATGGTAAGGATGGAAGAAAGAAAAAAACGATCTAGCAAATAATAGTAATTTTATGTTAAATCATATTGAATTAAAAAAAAATATATATGGATTTACTTAATATTTTCAAAGTCTGGATATTAGCCTATATTGTAGATGCTAGCTGTAGCCTGTTTTTTTTTTGTCATTCTTTCTCAGTTCTGATTATTTAATGATCACAGAGACCGTTGATTTGAACAGACAACATTCTTTTAGATGGTCGGGGGAAGAAAACTCAGATTCTGAGATTCATATGAACTTCATCAGTCATGCAGAGTGGGTTGCATGATCAACACCCAACACACACAGCTGCTTCTTAAAGAAATCAAACGAGGAGTGTGGGAACGTATAACTACTATGTAGAGCTAGCTTCTATATACATCAAGGCTGCATTAGTAAGTTGGTCTACACTCACTAGTCAGACTTGTCAAGCTCAATGTGATTTTTTTTATTTTATTGTCTGAAATCTAGGATCTGTTTATCCAACCACCAATCCCTTGCTATGTAGGGGTTATATGTCTGACCCAAAATAAGTGAACTGCCTCTAACTTCTTTTTTCTTGGGAACCCCTGGGGCTTTGTCATGCTGAAAAGCTCAGAGTCAGGAGGCTTTCACTGCACTCAAAGTAGAGCTTTGTGAGCTAGCTACATAATAGCATTACTGCAGTGATTGTGTCTATCAAAAAGCCTAACGAGGAATGCTGCAAAATCACACACACCCCCTTTCATCAATGCTTCTCTCATCTGATGTGATATTTTTAGCTGCAGTTCCAATGGTGCAAAAAACATTATATAATTATTATGTATTATGAGCTGTAAAAGGGGCTAAATATCTCCCGTACTTGTTTGCCACAATAACAGTTGTATGCCAGCCCTATTTACCAGGGAAGCACTGTTCTTTAAAGATGTGTAATCAAGAAAACTATGTACACAAAAAAAAAACAATGTAATCAATACATTACCTGCTTTATCTAAGTTGAAGAAAAGGGATCCAATACCATATCTGGTATCCTTTAGTTCTAGTCCTCACATTCCTGTGAAATTACACAAAAGTATTGTCTGACCAATTATATACTGAGTTAGTAAGATAGAGTCATACTAATCCAGACCCCTAAGCCGACATGACATCGCATCTATGATTGGATCTAACTTGGGCCTATGTAGGTGAGTTAACTTGCCCTGTGTAGGCCCATTTGTATGTAAGATGTTCTTGAGTGTTTTAAAAGGCGTCCCCCAAATAAAATGTATTATTATTATCTAATCCTATTCTGTACATTTGATCACCTATCAATTTTTTAGCAGTGAATATTGAAGCAAGAGAAATCGTAATAAAGCGGCATTGTAAAGTTTCTGGATTCATGTTGTGATATCTGTGTAGGTGGTGTTTCCCTTTCGGAGCGTGGTCAGGTGTGGCGTTTCCTGTTTGGAATGTACCCCTGTAGCTCCACCTCTCTGGAGCGCCCCCTACTGCAGGAGCAGCTCAGTGTTCGCTACCACGCCATGAAGATGAAATGGCATAAGCTCCTTCCGTCCACTATCCGCATGCGTCTTAATGGCACTGATGGTAAGATTTGTAAGATATTTGTGGTTCTCCCAGTAAAGTGGCTGCTTTCGGGCACTTTCTCCCTGCCTTTCATTCCACTTTCTTGTGGTGGTTCCCTAGCTGAGTTGGTGGCAGCGGTGCAGTACTTTGATGCAAGGCAAGAGAGGGTCCAGCAGCAAGCTGAGGACCAGAGTGATGAGGTCAGGGAGAGGCTGTCCTTCCTAGAGTTACAGGCTCAGGTAACACTGCAAAAGTCTCAGAAAGTATTCTAAAGAAATGTTTTACCCTGTTTGAATTTTCATTGAGTATGAGATAGAAAGGACCAGACACATTCCCTATTGTCCTTTAAACTATTCAAAGCTTATTTGTTGTAGTGAAGTGCTGTGTATTTTGAATTTACACTAGTCATTTTTCTTGGGGCTGTAAAACGTCAGTTTGTATTGCACCAGGACATGGATGTTAGCCTAACATCATGCCCGCCTATGTCTACATAATTAACTCAGTCACTGTACGGCTGAGTGTTTTCTGATCGTCTATCAACTCAAACAGTTGTCTACACTGTCAGAGGTATGACGTATTGTTACATACTCTTCAAATGTTAAAGGCCTAAGTCTAACATTGGGTTAGAAATAGTTCATCTGACCGATACTATCTTTGTTGTTCTGATCCCTGACCCTGTGGCCAGGTGTTGCTCGAGCGGGTGACCTTTGATCTGGAAGAGCTTCAAGAGGCTATCCGAATCATCGACAAGGACGTTCCCCGAACAGACAGAGACCTGCCATACTATTCGTTAGTAGATTTTATTGACACCCCCCCCCCCCCCCCAGCTTTAGTGTATTTAAATTAGACAGAGGGTCTTTGTATTGGCTTTCGTTTGCTAACTAGTGATGGTTGTGGTGATCATAAATATCCAGTATTTCCAGATAGTTAGTTATATCCACATATTTGCAGGCATGAACTTGCCTTATCTACACTATGCTAGAATCAGTTGACTGGGAGACTGTTGCATTATGTTTACAAATTAGCATAAGTTGAAAATATAGTTGAAAATATATAGTTTTAGTTTGTTCCTGCTAAGAATCAGTAAACACAGTGTAATGCTGATATTGTTAGCGGGAACATTGCTCAACACTTACCAGGAACAGGAAGCTTAACAGGTTGTGTTTAAACCCCTCTGGCAGGCTGTCAGCTGTCAACTTATTGAAGTAGGCCCTTAAGTGTTGGTTCTCAGTCAACATGTTTAAGCTGTGACACTGCTGTTGTTGGTTTTGGGATAAGAACGCAGTTTTGGTTTTTAAAAAACATCAAAATTTTATAGCTTGATGTTATGAGTTTTTTCTGTAAAATAAGGTACCAGTAAACAGTTATTGATTTAGATAACTACGTTGAGCTGTTTCTTTTTATTTCCATGTTACTGGGATGTACATTGAATATAATTGAAGAGTTGATTCAAAACATGTTGAAACCTTTTCTCAACTTGGAATCTTTGGTAACAATCATGTGACATGAAAACCTTTATATTTATCAATCATGTGTTTGTCCTTGTGTCATAATTACTGTAGACATTAAACTTGATGATGTGTAGCTAATCCCCCAAATATTGCTTTTAAAAAGTTTTTTTTAGATATATCTCCGAATAGCCCTGAAATATTATGAGTTTTTGTTGGTACACATCCCAAAATATGTAGGTGGATGTGAATTTTACAAATCCTTAAAGTATGAATATCTTTAACATGATAAAACACAAGTCTATACTATCATTAACAGGGTTGTTAAATAATAGTTGTTTAATGCTCATTTGATGTCTAGCTGCTTAGTAAGGAAGTGACATTAGCTGATTCATGAAAGGGATAGGCATTGTGTAAAATGTTAATAACTGTAAAATGCTTGATTTCTCTGTATTTCTCAATTGCATTTCCTGGATTTGTCAAGCATGTCAATTGGATATTTTTGACTTGATGCATTCGCTCGTGTCCTCATCCAACCTTATTGTATGAGTATGTCAGAGATCTGTCCCTTCTCACCTTCCTATCCAGTAGATTTTGTCAAAGAGAAGACGGGGTATTAGGAATCAAGGAAACACAACTGAGAATTAGAATCCCACCTTGTATCTTCCATTCCCCACCTTCTTGTTAAAGAGCCTTTGGTGTGGGGGAGAGAAGACTCATGCTTCAATTCACTTTGAAAAAGAGGCCAAGTGTGGAGGAAACAAGGACTGAGGAATTTGAAGAGTACTACTTATTTAATATTTAATTTAGCAATTAATGCTTTATCATGAATATCACTGTCAATTATTTTCTTGTTTGAACCCATTGAAAAGAGAAATACCCATTTACAACCCACATAGAGCCAATAGGCTACTTGCAGTTGATTGTGAGGTGTCAGTGTGTTTGATTGGCAATGCAGTTTTTTTTATTTTACAGGGGTGAAGGCTTAGGCAATCTGCTGGTGTTGAGGGATATTCTGATCACATATGCTGCTTTTCACCCAGGTACTCTCTATTTTCTTTCCCGTTGTCTCCCTTTTTTTCAGTCAGTTTATTTTTTATCATGACCTGTCTCTAATGCTGCACATACTGTATGCTGGTCATCAGATAAATGAGTATGTTACTTTTCAGCCACTGATGGATATGTTATTAGAGAGCCCTCTAGGGGCGGAATCCTAACTTGACAAATATGCATGTAACTTTTTTTTTTTGTAGATTATGAAAACGTTTTAATTTTATACACATATTTATTTATTAATTTATGTATAGTTGAAATGACAATTTCTGTGTGTTTCTTGACTTGTGTTTGCATGCGTGTATGTGTATGATCCTGTGGTGAGTTAGAAGTGAGCTATGCCCAGGGGATGAATGACCTGTGCAGCCGGTTCTTGGAGGTTTTGGACTCTGAGGTGGATACTTACTGGAGCTTCTCCTGCTACATGGAGAAGTTCTCTAAGGATTTCCGTGCAGATGGCCTGCACAGGAAGATAGGTTTGTTTTATGTTTTAGTACCATTTTTCAATGTTTGAATTTGTCTGTATTTCTTTGGGCTTGGTACGTCCAGCAAACATAACCACTGTAAAACGGGTTTGAGACCGGCCAGTGGCACTTTCAGCAAAAACACATTTGTCTGTCTTTCCACATGTTCCTGACAAATTATGTATTGAATGTCTGAAAAATATATTTCAACAAATGTCTGTTTTTGGTTACCTGCTGATGAAGTGATGGTATTACATCTCGGCTGACATTTGGGATTGTTGTCACTCAGAGCTGGAGGCAGCGCTGTTAAAGGAGTTGGACCCTCAGCTCCACACCCACCTGATCACAGATAACATGGAGAGTTTCACCTTCTGTCATAGGTATAACACTCACCACACTTGGGGGCTTATTTACATTATGAAACAACAAAACGCTAGAGAGACTTTGTTACTTAGCAGGATCATTTCCATAGCATTTGAATTTACACCGGCATGATCGAGACGTACTACAGATGATTGTGCAAGTCATTTGAGCAATATCCGTGAGCGTGGGGGGGGGGGGGCTTGACAGAAAATGTGGTGCACGCTACTTCGGAAGGTGGCGCCTCGAGCTATCAGTATCTGCAAGTTTACAAAACAAAATAATCTAGCCTCTCGAGTGTTCAGTATGTTTCTGAAAATATAACGTAAACGTAAACCTGCCCTTGCACACGTCTACTGATGCTTCTGGTACTGTGTTTGTGTTTACAGGGCATATTTGCATGAACATGGTTTTATGTGTTTGTCCACCCCAGGTGGCTGCTGCTGGGTTTCCAGAGAGAGTTTGAGCACTATGACGCCCTGCGTCTGTTTGAGATCCTCAGCTGTGACCACCTGGAGCTCATATCCCAGAAAGTAGACAGAGCGCGCTACCAGGAGAGGATTGCCCGTCGCCACAGTATAGGTAAGGCAGTAACCAAGCGTAGCCATCCTTCAGGGTCTGAAGCTAGTGAGCCTGTGACAAGTGTTTGACTGTGTCATGAAGGACAAATGTGCAGCCTGTTGTTCGTGATGTCTGAAAATGTGGCAATATGATCATAGCAGTGGTCTGTTGTTTTTATGGTGATGTGTTTCTATGCGTGGGAACGGATGCTCTGGGATGGTTACAGAGGATAAACCAGTGTGTGAGTCACAGGCTGTCAACACAGAGTTCACCTTTGAACTCTTCATTTGTGCCACCATCTTACTGGACAACAGAGATGCCCTGCTAAGGTGTAGGAACGATGTGCAACTAATTCAGTTTGCCAATAGGTGTGTATCTGATTATCTGCATTTGTCAGTCTGTTTCTGTACATTTCCACGATTACCTGTTATGAAACATATAACCTTTTTTGACATTTCATTTCAAAACAATACAACAATTATATTAATGCTTTTGTTTCATGTTTCTCTCGTTGCAGTTTGCAGGGCACTCTGGACCTGAACAGCACCCTAAAGAAAGCAGAGGAACATTTTTACAACTACTGCAAGCGCTCTACCTGGGACTACATGAACAGCCTCTGTCGGGCACGCAAGAATAAAGAGGACCATTTCCTTTACCAGCTCCGCAGCTTCTTCTCCTGAACCCAGATCAGTCCTTAACCTGCTGAAAATTCAGCTACACCTTGTAGACAATGGGGTGGACACACAATTAATTATATGTGAAGATTGTCTTTACGTATCTTATTCAGTGATGTTGAAGTAATAATATTGCTGTTGGATCTAACTATATGCTGCATACTTACTTACCCAGTTACTTACCCACTTTGTGGACTTCAATTCTTGTTCTATCTGGTGTTGATTTCTGTTATTTAAAACAGCTATTTATTATTTGTTCAGTTGTCATATATTACTAGTTATATATTATAGATATATAAACTAGTTATATATTAACCTGGATATATTTCTTTGGTCTACACTTGGAAAATTAATTTGGAAGGAAAACCCTGTTAACAAAATTAAGGCACAGGAGGGAGTTCACTATCATGAATACAGTAACAAGTTAAAGGCATATTGTGTTTGGTTACCCGTGTCTTGGTGACTTCACAAAAGAGCAGTGCCTCCAATGCCTTATTTAAGCATGACGGGAGTGTGATATATGGCCAATATATACAGCTATATATACCACAACTATGTACCACAGCTGAGAGCTTTTCTTGGACACAACGCATAGCAGAGTGACTAGATACAGCACGTAGCTGTGGTGTTGGCTACGTACCACAAATCCCAAGGTGCCTACTTGCTATTATAAACCAGATATGAACGCAATTAGAGCAGTAAAACGTTATGTGTTGTCATACCTGATATAATAATATAGAAATGTATTAAATATTTTCATTAGAATTCAATTTTGATAAAGAAATTCAAACAATTATTCCATTGTAAGGGAGAGTTTGGCCAAACTAGGTTATACAGGAAGAGGCCTCCTCATTTGTAGAATTTTAAGACAGAGTACTGTACTCATGTAGTTTGGAAATCCAGATCAAAAAATGACTAGGGTTTGATTTAAATGGACTTTTCTACATTCTGGGTGGTTCCTAATCAGACAACTCACCCAATAAATCATAGGAATAGATTCCTGAACATTTTGAATACCAAAGTTTCCAGGAAAAACCTGTGCTGTGTTTTTAAGTAGTTAATTTGAACTATAGCTACTTGTCTTTAAAAAGAATGTGCATCGTAGATCACTTGCTTTAAATATCTGACACAATCTTCATTACTGGCAATTTTATATATGTATAGGTTAATTTGTTGTTGATGATTAGATTTTCTAGATCCAGCTACCGTGAATAAAGTGTAAAATAAAAAAAAATTCTGATTACATACACATAGGTGAGAACAAGTTTAATTATTATGATTTAATAATAATTATAGTAACGAATATTCTCTCCCTCTACACCCAGAGACAAGATGTACACGTGGGTTGGACCCAAACAGAGAGGGCCATGTAAAAGATCATGTTAAAAGAGGAGGATTATATTCAGATGGGTAGCTAGCTGGTAGAGATTTCTGTTGCTCAGGTATTTGAGTCAGAAAAAACTTTTAACATGTCGAAGGAAAAAGGGATTTCATTGTATGGACTGTTCTTAAAAGTTAAATGTAATAAAGTCTTGAAGCTAAATATGTGTAAATCATCTTAATATAATATTTTTTTAAATAGCGTTGACTTCTAAGACGAATTATGCTTTAATGGTAATTGTAGCAATTTCAAAATTACATGCGATGAAAGGTGAAGACAACATTATCTTTTTGTATTATTAATGTATTACAAAATACTGTCACATCAAAAAAATGCATTATTACATCATAGCATTTCCCAGATGAACCAGAATGTACTTTACTGCTGTTATTCCTACTTTCTAATTCATATTAACTCCTGGCAGAAGATCATGTAAAAGCTAAATCCTAAGAATTTTCCTCAGCTTACTATGTGGACAGGATACACTTGTTCCTAAAGCACCCTTTAGTAAGAAATAAAGAATGGAAGTATGCCCAATTTATGCAATTTCTACTTGTGTTTCCCTTTTCATTGTTTAAATCAGTGAAAGCACATTAATACAACCATTCAGCTCTAACATCTACCAGATAAATCTAGAGCTTGCTAGAAGCCTAGCACTGGATGAACACGTGACGTACAAAAAGCAGTGTGAGCTTGAACTTCTCTGGGTGAGTCACCTGATTCCCTGATGGAATCCCAAGTGAGCCGTGTGCTGTCAGTGGCTATATACTCTGGAGAGACCCAATACTTTTCCTCTTACTCTGTCTGCCCAGAAAAGGGAGAGGTGTACTTCAGTGCTGAGCAGCGGAAGTGTGGTTTGGGGGTGAAACAAAAGTCACATCTGTAATCTTTCGAGTGTTGTCCAACTGTCTAAGCCAGGTAAATCCTTTTCCGAAAAGTTTTGGCTTCAGCTTCTATGGTAAGAAGTGTGTACTTTTTCAGCCTACTTTGCCTACAGTCAAATTCAAGGGACAGGCTCACATGAAAGAGTGACAGTTGCATGCTTCATGTCACAGAGAGTCTGATATTGGCTGAAAGAGGAACTTTACAAAGCTTGTCTTAAACCTTTCAAACAGTGTCTTTAAACAGCAGAAAAACAGAAGTTATTGTTAATAGTTTTTTAAGAAAGTCACTTTTGCATGACTTTCTGTTTCTGGACACTAAATGAGACTACAGTGTCCACTGACAGGCTTAACAAGTGGAAATTGTACCTGTGTTCATTTTGTGTCATGCTTGCCCTCACTATATCGTATGTTCCAAACTATGTCACACTGTCACCCACCATGTAGTCAATCTTTAAATTATCTAAATATGGTGACATTAGTATGTAATGCTTAGCACCATTAATCAATTATGCACATAAAATAATGCATATACAGTTAACTCCAAAATAATTTGGACAATGACAAATATTCTGCATTCCAGCACTTTGGATTTAAATGCTAAAATAAATACTGTTACCTAAAATAAAACAGATGGTTGTGAAAGCAAACCAACAGAGAAATTACATACATTGCACAAAACTTTGTTCTCTTATTTAAAGTGCATTTCTTTTTCCAACCCAAATTCCACATTAGTACTCAAAAGCAGATAAGTAAAAAAAAAGATCTTTGTTTGAATGTCATTAGACAATTGCCGTTAAAACGGAAATGCACCTACATTTGAACTACACTTGTTTGTAATGACAAAAAAAATTGTCAGTAATTTATCCTAAGCGACAATTAACCAAAATGTAGCTTTAGTGTTATTTACAAAAGTATTTGGACAATGATACTTTACTTTGGGGTTTGGGGTTTTGAAACGATAGAATGACTATAAGGTTGAAGTGCAGACAGACAGCTTTACTTGCGTTAACACTTACTTTGTTCCCATGTTGTCAAACAAGAACAGACTCAAATTTTCTCCAATCAATTCACTTTTGTTACAGTTGCTTTGGTTCTTACTTAACATACACATTATACAGTGCCCTGTATAATGTGTAACAATTATTGCCACCCTTAGTAAAGATGGCTTCTGCCATGGCCGTCTCAGTCCCCTGACCAAAACCCCATTGAAAACCAGTGGGCTGAGCTGAAGAGGAGAGTGCAAAAGAGAGGACCAAGGACCCTGGATGATCTGGAGAGATTATGTATTGAGGAATTTTTTTTCTCAGAATAAATTAACTTCAATTAAAGGTTGGATGTTTCTTATGTTTTTACTTATCTTTACTAGGGGTGCCAATAATTGTGTATATATGTGTATATATATAACATATATACCTAGTAAAAGCCATCCCTCAAAACTCAGTACTCAAACAAGAGGGAGACACAGAAAGGCCAATAATAAAGTTGAAGGAAAAGAGCTAACAATGACTTTTCTGGTGTTAATACTTTGCATTGACTTTATGATAGTTGTTGTAGAGAGTGGAGAACAGGGTATGTTTCATGTAACCTGTTGGCTCTTTTGGCATGCTACTGGTGTTACTGGTATTACTTTCCCTGGATGGCATGTTGCCATGACAGAACATTTTTAGACCAGTTATGCCCAAGGGATCATTTCCAAGTTGATTGCTCATGTGAGACTGAATCTGACTTCAAGTGAAAGATGAACATTCAGTGAAGGAACACAGATTCTTACAGAAATGTGCATACCCACATGCAAATATGAATCTTGTCACCTTAAATCCCAAATGCATTTGACCTATATTGACATAAAGCCACCCAACTGCCAATATTTAGGCCCTGATAGCTGGAGAGCGGTGTTTAAAACAACATTGTATATTGTACATATATTGTATATTTTTCTACATTCTTATATGTATTTTAGATACAATTTATATTTAGACAAAATCAGAAAAAGACAGTATGAGACAGGCCTTAATAATTCCCAAATTACCTGTAATTCTGTTTTTTTGTTGCAGAATGTCTAAAGGACCCGCAGTGGGCATTGACCTGGGCACCACATACTCCTGTGTGGGCATCTTCCAACATGGCAAAGTGGAGATCATTGCTAACGACCAGGGCAACAGGACTACACCCAGTTATGTGGCCTTCACTGACACAGAGAGGCTTATTGGTGACGCTGCCAAGAACCAGGTTGCCATGAACCCAACCAACACTGTTTTTGGTATGAACATTATCATTACATTTCCCAAAAGAGGGTGGTTAGATCAAGCCTCTAGAGGACAAAATAAACAGAATAGGGGTTTAATTTGAACTGTGCAGTAGATTAGATTAATTTTTTTAGATTAAAGTACAAGTACAATTCAACAAAATGCAGTTAGCATCTAACCAGAGGTTCAAATAAAAGATTGCAGAAAATGTACAATCCCCATGTCCACCTTACCTACTGTACTCCCTCTTGCCTGACTGCCTTTCTGTTTCCTACTGTCTGATTGATGGGTAACATTTTAAAAAGATACACTAACGGTAACGTTAGTTCAGATAAACATAGAATATCATCAGGCAATATGTGTATGATCTTCATAAACTTTCATTATGTCTGATGTCATCCCTGGTTCGATTTACAGTGTGGTAAGTGTTCCAAAGACTCTGCAGTGTAATACTATTTTTAAATGGGTTAAAAGTTAGAGCTAAATTTGTAGGAAGAAAACAGAAACCTACCAAAAAGATTCCTCGTGACCATGGTTCTATGAATAGTTTCTCTTGTCACCCCGTTATCAAATCATGCCTTTGGGAAATGTTTTATGGTTTTATCTATTTATTTGACCACTTTTTACCAAATTTAAAGGGGATAAATCCTCTCGAGTCATCACCAGACTTTGTTTAAGCTAGCATTAGAGCTATTTATACTGTGTATTTAAATGGGTCAAATTTTGGCAATTTTGCCACATATAATCTCGCCTGGTAAGGGCCTACATTCAGGGGCGCTGCCAGGGCCCCATGACAAAAAATCGAACTGGGCCCCCTCTGTGCAGCTGTTACCTATTTTTTGGGGCCACTGTCAGTCATGGGCCCTTGGAATTATCCTAACTTTTCCCCCCTATACGGCACCCCTTTCTACAGTGTATAGAAGCCTATACACATTTGGTGTGTTTGTCTTAGAACGTGCTTCTGAACTGGCTCCTTAAGTTTGTTTGATTCATGTAGCCAGCTGTGCCCAGCTTTTTTATCTGTTGGTAATTTTTCTGGGGTTGCATTTTCTAGTCTTTCAAGGCCTCCTCGGCTGGGTTCATTTTGTTTGCTCTGTTTGCTTCCCTGGCTACATGCAGGGGAGTTGGATACTTGGCTAGATGTACTGGTCACCTGTGCAGGCACTCTCTGGTTGGACAGTGAATCCAACTGAGTTTACCTCTGCATTTACCATTTTCGGAAATATTTAAAGTGGTACCAGCGTATGTGTTGTAACACTTTTTGCTTCATGCTGTATTTGAGACAAGCTAATGATATTGTTGCAGTGAACAACAGACTTGTTATGTATTCGGGTTATTTGTGTTTGACCCCGCCCACCTTGAGCCCCACATTACAACTGCCTGTTCCACCCATTTGGCCTCTCCCTGTTTCCCCACCCCTTTTCCATGATGGTCAGGAAGCTCTGGCTCCATTGAGACCCAGAGGGATCAGAGTGCTGGTTTATGGCTGATAGTCCCACCAGTAGATGACCGTGGACACTGTCCTACTTCTCCCACATTCACTCTTTGGGGGTTAGAGTGAATCTGTTGTGGAGTTGCCTGACTCCAGTTTTTGAGTCTTGAGTTCATTTCAGTTCTCAAACGTTCACATCCGTTCACAGCAGGGTTATTATAGTTTTGTGTTTTTGAATTTGTTTCTGTATCTAATGTTTTGAAAACACATTTTTAACGTTCAATTTAGTTTCAGTTAGTTTTCAAACAGTTTTAGCCCCACCATCCAACCCCAAAGGGGCTCAGGAGCCCTATTATTTTTGTTAGGATTATTATTATTATGCCTTTTTTTGGATGCATATTCCCATGAGATGGCATGCGGTACAGACACGCCACTTTGCCCATAGGTGTATACCATCTGCCAAATTCATGTCTTAGACTATGGGTCCAATTGAACCCTAGGTGGTGCTATAATAAGCAATCTAAGTTGCTCCAAAAGCTACACTGGCATATCCAACCCATATGACCTAGAGGTCTGAAATTTGGACCACAGGTCCCTCTTCACCTAAGGAACAAATTTGAACCCTCAAGAACCCATAAAGTTCACCCTCTTGGATTTTCCACCATTTAAAAAACACTAAAAAGTTATCTTCAACTAGAGCTCTGCATCGATCTTAATCCACTCAGTGTATGTCATGTTGGGACAAGAATCTAAAGATTCGATATAAGGATTTTTGTTATCTTTAACAGAATGGCTGATATGAACCAATGAAAATTCTGATGGTCTCAATTCAAACGCTCCTTTATGCAAGATGGTGAGGCCTATTGCAACCAAACTTAGTGTATGGGTTCAGGCCTATGGCAGGAAGGCCTCCACAACGTTTCAAGCTGATCGGCTAGATGGTGGGGCTATAATGAACAAAATGCATGGGTATCAATAGGAAATGAATGGAAGTCAATGAGGATTGAATGCAAGTCTATGGAGAATGAATGGCGTCAATGGACTCAACATAAATCTTCAACTCAAATGGACTACTGAACAATTTAAGAGTTTCTTTGCAGTCTCTGTTCGCTGTAGATTGCCTTGAAATATTCAATGGACTTTCAGAGTTTAAGGGAGAAGTTCCGTTGTGGAGAAAATTGAGTGGAACGAATCATGTGTTTGAGGAATTGATGCTACCTAATGTAGAAAACAGTCCATCAGGATGGTTAGAATATCAGTATGCCGATTAGTTGTTTTCCTCCTTTTATCAATGTCATGTAGATAGGGAATGGTTAAAAGATAGGCCTAACTAAAAGATGGGCAGATAACATAAATCATTAATACTATTCTCCCACAAATGTATGTAGATTTCACGTACCATGATGAACACAAGCTTGTTATTAGGCTACAACAAAACTTACCTGCAGTTAAAAAATTTCGCTGCTAGCTGCTTTTGGACCGGGATCATACTGTAAGTAACTGTAATCCCCTTTCGCCATAAGCTGCGATGCTGCTCCTGTCAAAAAATTGCCCAATTAAGGGGGAAACTGTCCCATATATCTACGCTGGCTACACTACCACAATCACAGATTGGTCGATCATACAAATGCATTATGGAATCATAAAAAAATATTTATGTTTATCACTTCAATGTCAATGTAAATAGTATGTAGCAAATAAATCATAAAATAATTTTATTCTGCTCGCTATAATTTTTTCAACCATAAAAAACACTCCTTGGAGGCCCCTGTGATTGGCTGCCATGGGTGCCTCGCACCCATTAAATCTTGGCCTCTGCCACACAGCCCAGCCCCATTTGGATTTGAGGAGGTTAGTAATGAAATTGGCTTGGTTTGCCTTCCTTTGTTATCTAGCAACTCATTCTGATGGTTTTGGCATCTGTGAGCTCAATATAAGTTCAATATAAGTTCGGAGAGTCCGGAGAGTTTGTGCAGTAAAGTGTGTAAGGATTCCAGGCAAGACCTTCTGGTTGAGCAAGAAGCGTCATAACAAACCAAATGGAATCGGATGTTCCTTGGAAGACACATATCTTGACATCAATGATCCTGAGTTGACTGGGAGTTGCTACAATGAAGCACACCCTTAAATAGGATATTGATTTCACCAAGATATTTTAGAGAAAAATGTGGTAAAAGTAAATACAAAATGAAGGGAAATACTAAACTGATTAAAAGTGAATGTTGTCTTTTATGTAAACCCTACTCTTTACTCCTTGTGTCAGATGCCAAGCGTCTGATTGGTCGTAGGTTCGACGACTCCGTGGTGCAGTCGGACATGAAGCACTGGCCCTTTGTTGTGGTGAATGATGGTGGTAAACCCAAAATGGAGGTGGAGTACAAAGGAGAAAAGAAGACCTTTTTCCCAGAGGAGGTGTCTTCCATGGTGCTCACTAAGATGAAAGAGATCTCTGAAGCCTACCTAGGAAAGGTATGGAGTCAGACAAACCAAATAAAAAAATAAGTCACCATTCTATATGGATAGTACACCCTGAATTTAATTAATAGATGTTTTCCATCTTCAGGCAGTAAACAACGCTGTCATCACAGTCCCCGCCTACTTTAATGACTCCCAACGCCAAGCAACCAAAGATGCTGGTGTGATTGCTGGACTCAACGTAATGCGTATCATCAATGAGCCCACCGCTGCAGCCATTGCATATGGCCTGGACAAAAAGGTAGGTACAGTAGTCCTGAAATAAAGTCCTGACAGAATACTACACTAATTTACAATGAGTGGTCAACTCAATCTAGGTATTTTCCCAGACTTATTCAAGTCAGATGTACCTAATAGCTTTCTCTTATCAGGTGGGCAGTGAGCGAAATGTTCTGATCTTTGACCTGGGTGGCGGCACTTTCGACGTATCCATCCTGACTATTGAGGACGGCATCTTTGAGGTCAAGTCCACCGCTGGCGACACCCACCTGGGAGGCGAGGACTTTGACAACCGCATGGTCAACCACTTCATTGGCGAGTTCAAGCGCAAATTCAAGAAGGACATCAGTGGCAACAAGCGAGCGGTACGGCGCCTGCGCACTGCCTGTGAGCGTGCCAAACGCACCCTCTCTTCCAGCACCCAGGCAAGCATTGAGATCGATTCCCTGTATGAGGGGGCCGACTTCTACACCTCCATCACTAGGGCTCGCTTCGAGGAGCTCAATGCTGACCTGTTCCGTGGCACATTGGATCCTGTGGAAAAGTCCATGAGAGATGCTAAGATGGACAAGGCCCAAATTCATGACATCGTCCTGGTGGGAGGCTCCACACGAATCCCCAAGATCCAGAAGCTTCTGCAGGACTTATTCAATGGCCGAGACCTAAACAAGAGCATCAACCCCGATGAGGCTGTGGCTTATGGCGCTGGTAGTTATCTCACTGTCTGCCACAGGTAGATCTCTCTGTGTAAAGCTATGTGATTACATGTTCATCCAACATCTCTATGTGCTCAACAGCTGTCCAGGCTGCCATCTTGGCTGGTGACAAGTCAGAGAATGTGCAGGATCTATTGCTGTTGGATGTTACACCCCTGTCTCTGGGTATTGAGACTGCTGGAGGAGTCATGACAGTCCTCATCAAGAGGAATACCACCATCCCCACCAAGCAGACCCAGACCTTCACCACATATTCAGACAATCAGCCTGGAGTTCTCATCCAGGTGGGTCCGTTAACAGCAGTACAAGGACATTGTTTTTAAAGCAGAAATGTCTGAACACTTACATCATCTGTGATTTGTATATGGGTGTTAATAAATGCCTATTTCATTCTTTCTCAGGTGTATGAGGGGGAAAGAGCAATGACCAAGGACAACAATATCCTAGGCAAGTTTGAGCTGACTGGAATCCCTCCGGCCCCCAGGGGTGTCCCCCAGGTCGAGGTGACTTTTGACATTGACGCCAACGGTATCCTCAATGTGTCTGCAGTGGACAAGAGCACTGGCAAGGAGAATAAGATAACCATCACCAATGACAAAGGTATCCTCCTTAACCTTAAACCTCACAGCGTTATCAAACAAATTATTGATTTCCAATGAAAAACATTGGAATCAGAGGGACAGACAACAAGACAGAGCATGACATAAAGAACATGATACATATTCGTGGTAATATGTGTAACTGTGTGTTTGTAACTTTTAATCCCCTAGGACGTCTAACTAAGGAAGACATTGAGCGCATGGTGCAGGAAGCAGACCAATACAAGGCTGAGGATGAGGCTCAGAAAGAGAAGGTAACAGCTAAGAATTCCTTGGAGTCCCTGGCCTTCAACATGAAAAGCACTGTGGACGATGAGAAGCTTGCAGAAAAGATCAGCCCAGAGGACAAGAAGACCATTGTGGACAAGTGCAATGAAGTAATCTCCTGGCTGGACAGAAACCAGGTGAAACATACGGTTCTGCTATTATTTCTCACAGGTTGTATGTTCTTTATACAACCTCAATTATTTTAGATCGCACTGATGCATTTCCTCCTATGA
The DNA here is from genome assembly GCF_011004845.1 of Esox lucius. Taxonomy (NCBI): domain Eukaryota; kingdom Metazoa; phylum Chordata; class Actinopteri; order Esociformes; family Esocidae; genus Esox; species Esox lucius. The sequence goes on along the minus strand of NC_047588.1, from coordinate 24,570,886 downwards.
AAAATGTAGGCTAGGTAGTAAGTTAGAAACAATGATCTTACTATGTGTCTCCCTGGCTTTCATGTTGTCTCAATCTAGACAGCAGAGAAGGATGAGTACGACTACCAACAGAAAGAGCTGGAGAAAATATGTAACCCCATCATCACCAAGCTATACCAGGGTGGTGCAGGCCCACAAGGTGGTATGCCAGGAGGTATGCCTGGAGGTATGCCCGGCGGCTTCCCTGGAGGGCCTGGTGGCAGTTCATCTTCTGGTCCAACTATTGAGGAAGTTGACTAAACTTGCTGTCTCACCTAGAAGAGAGAATCCAAGCCTACATCTGAGCTTTGAGGTTACCCACACTTTCTGCAAGATAAGTCAACTACAGGCTGCTAAAACCTTGTGTTGCAGTGCATGCAACCTTTTCTTTTGTCAGATTGTAAGCCAATAAATAAAACCAATAAATCAGCATTCTCCTAACCACTGCTTGTGTCTTTATCTTTTCCTAAATAGAGCATGAAGAAAAATTATTTTGTTATTTCACTTGAATTAATTCATATGAACAAGTATTCTATTGTCTTTCTGTAAATTAGGTGCATTGATGGTAACTGACACCATCTTATGAAATACATGGGCTAGGTAAAGACAAGTGTGAAGATGGATATCTTGTTCCTGATAAGTTGATTTTTTTTTAATCAATACAGTTTTTTAACATCAGATTAGGCATTTCCTTAATTGCTACATCATCCAAATTTAGTGTTACCCCACATTATATCGAGTGACAGAAATAATACTACTACTAGAGGATTTTAACAATTCTATTCAATTTAATAGTGTGTTTGAACAGCCAGCAGAAATGTCTTCTACATTAAGGTGACTGGGAGGATTCATACATGGTCCTCAGCTAAACGCTCTGATCAACTACTTTTTCATGTTCAAAGAGAAAAATCGATCAATCTGCAGGCATTACGGAAAACATTTTTTTCGGAAATTTTTAAGTAATAATTCTTCTGGTGGAACGAACCTGTTGTCCTTCATCAGGAGTTTAGTTTTAGTGAGTTCTTCAGTGTGGGCTTTAAATATTTGCTCAAGAAAAAAATATTCTCTCCTTAGCCAATGCCACAGACTACCCTCATTAATATGCATAACAGCTCAATCTCACATAAACAATCACATACATCAACTGTCAAAAACTTGTTGGTAGGTAACTACATTTGTAGTCAAGTCAAAACATGATGTGTCCTGTGAAAAAGTATATATAATCACAGAAAATGTGATACAAATGATAGAGCAGAAGTGTGATTCACATTAATATATCAAATTCATTGGGATACATGTAGAACTACACTACAAGTAGTTCTTACATTTTTTGTCCTACAATTGCCACAATTCAGTGGTTCATGAAACTTGTCTGTATGTGACCACCCTGTGATTACGAGCGCAATCTGTTAACGATTTTCAAAATGAAGCATACAGAAATAGGTTTAAACTAAACCAAAAATCTGTCAACAGCCAATGTAAACTATTGATGTAACTTCTCTGGAGTTCAGAGTCATAAGTGTACCTGTATATACAGCAAAGTTTGAAGGATCCACAGAACATCACTACTAGCCATGGATTAAAATCCTTGGACAGAGTGCTTCCTGCAACACTTTTCTTCCTCACACATTGTCATATATTCCATAAAATATGTTCTCTATCCTATAATATTGAATGCAGAGCAATATAACAGTTATCTTTATAAATACAGTATATATTGCAAACCAAATTTAAAATAAACAAATCTCTGGATCCTAGAATTACATTGACAAATATGCCTCTGGAATAGATTACTTAACAGTATTTTGTGTAGATGTTAATTTAAACATTCATTGACATATTTTTACCAGGTAAATACCCAACCCAGCATTTGCAAGCCAATGATTATCACGCTTAGTTTTCAGCACAATCAAACTATGTGACTTTTGGTTGTGAAGCACACCAAAGCACACTTTCCATCTCAGTCTGCAGTGTCAGTGCATTTTTGCTACTTCCTGTCTCCTGCATGGGAACGATGGCCTCCCTGGTGGCTGTCGTCCCTCTTGGGCTGTCACCTTCATTGGTTTACTCTAGGTGTCCCCCTCATGCCTCAGGGTGCTGGCCCTTTTGAGAGGTACCTGTCTGTTTTTTTACAGACGCTCCACTGAATGGAGAATCTCATGGCAGCTATGTAACCACGGACTCCTCCCTTGTGGGATGGCGGTTCTGACTGACAAACTAACTCAGTAGGGGACTTTGTCAGCGAACAGTCACTACATCCTGTCACTGCCAGATTTCTTTGTTTAGGCATAGATCTCCTCTGGGGGGCGGCCCTTCCTCTTTGAAATAAAAATATGTGTGTCTACCACATGTATCAGGTAAAATGTATAGTTGGTCCGTTGGTGGTTCTACACAGTGTATTCACACTGTGACAGAACATTAAATCTGGCCCGTGGGAAGTTTGAGTAGGAAATGTAAATTAACATGGAGGGTCCCACCCAGGGCAGCTACGCTGAATTCATCTGCCGCTTCCGAGCCGTGTTCGACCATCCTCACAAGGGGAGAGAGGCGGGTGAACGGCTGTCGCATCTACAGCAGGGGACGAGATCGGCGCAGGAGTTCGCACTGGAGTTCCGGACCCTGGCAGCGGGGTCTGAGTGGAACGAGCAGGCTCTCATCGACCACTACCGGTGCAGCCTTCTCGAGGACGTCCAGAGGGAGTTAGCATGTCGGGACGCGACCCTCTCCTTTGACCAGCTGGTGGACGTGTTTATCTGTCTGGACAATCTGCTGGCTGCCCGAGGACGTCCCGGAAGAGGCCCGCCCGTTCCACCCCAACAACTGGATACCGCGGTCCCCATGGACCTGGGGCGGCTGCCCTCCCGGGCAGAGGTCGGGGAGGACAGGTGTGGAGTGCCTCCAAAAGGAGAAAGGGCCGTTCTGCCGCACCACACTACTCCTCCTTCCCCGAGTCAAGAGGCGGCAGGCACGTCACTTCCGCATCACCCCAGGTAGCACATGCCCATTCACCTCTTGCCTCTCCTCTCTCCCTGTCCCTGTTGAGTTCCCAGTTTTTCCGTTGCTTTCCCAGTGTAAGGCACTTGTAGACTCGGGCGCGGCTGGGAATTTAATTGATAAGTCTTTCGTTCTACACTCGCACATTCCCCTTCAGGTACTTACCACCCCCCTACCCGTAAGAGCTTTAGGCAACCGGCCACTAGGGTCGGGTTTGGTCACCCAATGCACTATCCCTCTCCTCATGGTCACCGGCGGCCGGCATAGTGAAACCCTCTCCTTCCACGTCATCGACTCTCCCACGTTCCATCGTGTTGGGTTTCCCCTGGTTGTCTCTCCATGACCCAGTCATTTCTTGGTCTAGTCAGGGTCTTTCGGGTTGGACGCGGAAGTGTCAAGGTGGGTGTTTGGATGTTTCCATTGGCTGGACCACGGTAGAAAGTCCGGACAGTGCTCTCGCCGTGCCAATTCCCCCCGAATACAGGGCTAAGGCCACTGTATTGCCACCGCACAGACCAGGGGATTGCGCGATAAACCTCATTGGCGGAGCCGCACCCCCTAAGGGTCGCGTGTATCCTCTGTCCCATACCGAAACGGCAACGATGGCCGCATACGTTGAGGAGGCGCTGGAACAGGAGTACATTAGGCCCTCCAAGTAACAGGTCTTCTCGAGTTTCTTTTTTGTGAAAAAAGGGCACCCTTTTTCACAAAATTAGACCTCAGGAGTGCCTATAACCTTGTGCATATCCGGAAGGGGGACGAGTGGAAGACAGCCTTCAGCACCAACTCCAGCCACTATGAGTATTTAGTGATGCCGTACGGTTTGATGAATACCCTATCAGTCTTTCAATCCTCCATCAACGATGTGTTCAAGCACATGTTATGCGAGGGCGTGGTAGTGTATATCGATGACATCTTGATATACATGGCTACCCGCGCTGGGCAAAGTGCTTGTTAGACTGTTGGAGCATGACCTGTACGTGAAAGCCAAAAAGTGTCTGTTCTTCCAGTCGTCTGTGTCCTTCCTGGGGTATCGTTTTTCCAGCGCAGGTGTGGCTATGGAGGAGCATCACATTGACAGCGTGCGTAATTGACCGACCCCGACCACGGTTAAGGGAGTGCAACAATTCTTAGGCTTCTCGAATTACTACCGGAGGTTTATTCAGGGCTTTAGCCAGGTCGCGGTTCCGATCACCTCCCTTCTGAAGGGGGGGGGGGGGTGACCCGGTTGCGATGGACCGCTGAGAGGGAGCGTTCGTTTGTGGAATTGAAACACCGGTCCTAGCCCATCCAGACCCGTCGCTCCACTTCATCGTGGAGGTGGACGCGTCCGACTGTGGGCTTGGTGCCATCCTCTCCCAACGGACGGGGAGTCATAACATGCTCCGTCCCTGTGCCTTCTTCTCCCAGAAGCTCAGTGCAGCGGAGCGGAATAACGACGTGGGTGATCGTGAGCTGTTGGCGGTGGTTCGAGCCTTGTCGGCGTGGCGGCACTGGTTAGAGGGGGCTAAACACCCTTTCCTCGTCTGGTCGGACCACCGAAACCTGGAGTACATGCGGGCAGCGAAGAGGCTGACCCCTCGCCAGGCAAGGTGGGCTATGTTCTTCACCCGGTTTGTTTTTACTCACATACAGGCCGGGGAGCAAGAACGTCAGGGCCGACGCACTGTCCCGTCAGCATGACACAGAGGAGAGGCCAGTGGATGATGCTCCCATGCTGCCGGCGTCTGTCCATGACCGACTCGTCTACTGGTCACATACATCTCCCTCCTCCGGTCATTCTGGTATCGAGCCAACAGTGTGCGCCCTGGCCGGTAAGTACTGGTGGCCCACTTTAGCCAAGGACGTGAAGGTGTACATCTCTTCCTGCTCGGTGTGCGCCCAGAGTAAGGCACCCCGACACCTACCTATGGGTAAGTTGCACCCCTTACCCATTCCACAACGACCATTGTCCCACCTGTCTGTTGATTTCCTGACTGATCTCCCCCCTTCACAGGGCCATACCACCATCCTGGTTGTTGTGGACCGATTCTCAAAGTCCTGCCGCCTCTTGCCTCTGCCCGGCCTTCCCACAACCCTACAGACCGCGGAGGCCCTGTTTACACACGTCTTCCGGCACTATGGGGTGCCCGAGGACATTGTGTCTGACCGGGGTCCCCAGTTCACATCCAGAGTGTGGAAGGCGTTCATGCAGCACCTAGGGGTCTTGGTCAGCCTGACCTCGGGCTACCATCCCCATTCTAACAGGCAGGTGGAGTGCATTAATCAAGAGGTGGGCAGGTTCCTCCGGTCCTACTGCCAGGACCGGCCGGGGGAGTAGGCGGAGTTCCTGCCCTGGGCAGAACACGCGTTGAACTCCCTTCACCACTCCTCCATGGGAATGTCGCCATTCCAGTGTGTGCTGGGATACCAGCCGGTCCTGGCACCCTGGACGCTGAGCCAGACTGGTACTTCCCCAGCCAACATTTTTATGTGGGGCCCATGTGGGTAAAAAGTGGGCAGAATCATGGGCCCCAGGTGGGATTGTCAGATCACACCCATATGGGATTGTCTGCGGGTTCCATGTTGGCCCCAAGCCAATTTCCCATGTGGGTTTAACCTTTTCACGCGTGAGTTTCAAATATGCCTTAACGGCCCCCCAGAGTGAGTTTTTTTGCGCGTGAGTTCAGCACTCACTCAGAGTTCCAGAATTTGATTGTGACGTCATTTATACATAATTTAATCTGCAGCTTCCCAAAAACACCACGCTGCTTACTAGTTATGCATCTAATTTTTTATTTAAATTATATTAACAAACTTCTACAGGTAGTAACTGTTAAAAATGTATATTGAATAATTATGAACCAATCTTAAAAATGCTGTCCTATTTCTAAAGATCGCGGGGAGAAAGATACTGAAACGCTTCACTTGTTGTATCAATAAAACATACGCAATCTATCAGGCAATAGGTGGTATGTAAATAGTTTTACGTAATTATTCAGAAGCTCTCAAAAAAGTATAGATTCCGATTCTTGCATTTAGTAATGGACAAATGCGATCAGTGAAAAGGTAGATTTTTGAAGATTACGAGCTTTTTTCTCAACAAAATAGTGCTGTAATACTGTTTTAGTTTGCGCCATCGGTTTGCTACTAGATCTGCCAATTGAACTATTGTGCGTGAACCCTACCAAAACAAACTGACTGGATTAACCCCACGTTAGCTACATGCATTGAGTGTTGACATGAAGTCACTTTGCCAGGTAAGGAACACTAAATACATTGCATTGCAAGCTTCTCTTTTTGACTCAAATTCAAAGAGCTGCAAAGAGCTGGTTTATGCGTAACTGTAGCTAGCTAGCAAACGTCAGCTAACCGCTAGCAAACGTCAGCTAACCGCTAGCTAACAAAGTTTGACCTGTAATGCAGTGCAGCTAAAATGAAGATCATAGTTTCCACAGGATGGCAAATCTGTCCGAAAGACTGGCAAATGTAAATGACCATCAGGTCTTAGAGTAACTCACCTTTCTTTATCTTTGATTGATAAAAAGCATAGCAGCACCCTCAACAGGTAACGTAACTTGAAAGTTTTTACACAATGATTTTGACAGGTTGTCAGCTCTTTCAGGAAATGGTTAGATGCTCTATAGTAGTCGCTAATATAATTCGTTTTTGCGTATTATGTTTATTGTAGAAAATCTAACTTCTAGTGTTGGCTACCTGTTGGTACGTAAGTAACACTTTTTTATGCTTGCTACCTGGTTAATAACATAGTGTGGTCTTGAAACAATTACAATCAGGAAATGAAGTTATAAATGCTGTTTGAGCTAAATGTGAGTAAATAACAGCGCGGTCTGACCAGCCATTGTTACGTCACTCGTACCTAGGCGTTCTAATGTTGCGTTCTAAACAATACGTTCTAATCACACCGGTGTGATCGTACGCTTCAGGGACCACTCTAGACTGATCACACCGGTGTGATCGTACGCGTCAAAGGGTTAAGGCAGGATTACACCAGGTTTTAGATGGGCCCCAGCTGGGCAAAACAGACAAGACCCATCTTGGTCCCAGCTTTAAGTCCTATGTGGAGCCTACATGGGGACAGTATGGGCTGAAATATAGGTTGCAAGTGGGATTGTCTGCGGGTTCCATGTTGGCCCCAGGCCAGTTGCCCATGTGAGTTTAAGGCAGGATTACACCAGATTTTAGGTAGGCCCCAGCTGGGCAAGATATGCTTTAAAAAATCCTAATTGAGTACTGAGTACAGTTTGAATAAACATCCAACCTAGAGCTGCAACAATTAATTAAAAAAAAAAGAAATTATTAATCACCAACCAGTATGAGTCAGGTTCTAACTAATTTAAAAAACTGCCACATTCTGAATATTTTGCTGATAACAAACAAAATTATCAACAGATTAATTGGTAATGAAAATAATTGTTCCAGAAAAACAATGTAACAGTGTGTCAACATTTTGTCTTGTAACTGAGTAATATTTTAACAGTTTAACTGTACTTGTACCTGAATACAAATTTTCTGCACTCACATATATTCCAGCACTGCTCAGTACTGTTTAATTTGGCACTGGCTGTCTGGATGCCCTTCGTCCTCCTCTGTCTCTTGCCCCAGTGAACCATTTCGACAGAAGCCCTCTCTGCCTTCTGCTGGTTCACCTGTGCCGTCAATGAATTCTTCTTAAGAGCCTCTGTAAAACAAATTTGGTTGACAGTATGAGCTGACATTAAAAACATATTCTCTTTAAACACCATTTAGAATTAAACAATGGCCAACTTCAGGGCCATATTGGCAAAAGTATGAAGGATATGATGGATCATCGTTATGGATTTTTATTTATGAAGTACTTGAACTTAACAAAACATTTTATTACTCCATCATAATCATAATTAATATATAATAGCTTTGTGAGGTGTGTACAAATAATCATAAAATAAAATGATGCAAATTTTTTCACATTAAAATGCCAGAATGCACCAAAAGCAATAACTGATGCACATTAGTTGAGGCTTCAATGGTACAATGCAGGCTTCAGATTTGAAATGCCAATAGAACCAGCATTCAGGCCGGTTCAGGCCGGAAAGCAGGCCGGTGGGCATGGCAAAGGTGGAAACAGGTTCACCTGCACTTTAGCGAAGTGTACGCAGTTTGACATCAGACACAGCACCGTGATGACAGCCTTCCCAGCTTTCTTCACAGAAACTGTGTCTATCCTGCAGTGGTTTGACTGCAAGACAGATGCTTTTTACAAAAGTGATAAAAAAAAACCTGCAGACCTCGACTCCTTGGGCCTAGGGGCACTGCCGCACAGGAAATGCGCCCAGCGAAAAAATTATCTGCTTCAGCTGAATTTTATTACACTCTTTATTCGCAGACGTGCCCCTAAATACATTTTACAGTTCGCACACTTCTACTTTTAGTCTTGAATACGAGTGAAACACTTAAACTGTCGAGCCCTGCACAACAAAAGTGCACATTGTAATTTTTTTCCTCTCATTTCTCAGGGCGACTGAGAACTTTAATCCCTGCAGATGGAATGTTCTTAAACTAATTATTTTCATTAGTTGAAGAACTTCTCTAATTTACTTATCATACACAACGTTGAAAAGACACAAGTCCTTAAACTTATTTTTCCCGTGACGGCCAAACATGTTATAGTCCAATGCCAGCTCGTTTGACAGAATGTATTTCATCATTCGCCTCATTGCATCATCTACATTTGTGCCCCCTATATCTGCCACCATGGCAACCTAGGGATGAGAGCAAAAAGGAGGGAAAAAAAGGCTGAACTCTCGGGAAAAACAAACAGCCTAGAATCATACAACTGCAGCTGAAACGAATATAGCTTAAACAATTAATTGAATGTAACACTAGCTTCATCACTGCTTACAAAGCTTGTTTTGTACAATATTACCAAATGTCCTTTAACTCATTCACACAAAACTAAAAGGAAAAAAACAGCAGAGGCAACAAAAAGAGCCACCAAATGTGGCTGCTGAGCTAATTCAGCTTGTATTTTTATATTCGAAATTGTTTAAAATACTGACTCGAAATTGTTTATTCTGCCTCGAAATTGTTTATTCTGCCTTTGATTTCGAGAGGGGCTGTATAAAACCAGTAACGTTATGTCGACTAATTAGGTTGATTATGCCTAACTACTAACATTAGCTAAAGTTAGCTAAAACACTCAACATTAGCTGAGTTCAAACAACAATTTTTGCAAATTCCCCAGTGTCTTAGCTCACAATACTTCGACAGTAATGATGGTTTAATACAATAATTTTACATAATAGAGAAACAGGTATGCTACTCACCAGTGTTGAAAACGCGCTGCTGCTACTGCGGACTGCTGCTCTACTCTGCTGCTGTCGGGGCTGATCGTAGAAATAAAAAAAAAGCGCGCAGTGTGACGGTTACAGTATGTTGTAATACGCATGCGTACAAACTAAACGTCGCAATTTTGAAAAGCCTGGCCAGCGTCTGCCTTTGTCAAAAATGTTTCTGCTCATAAACTATGGAGCGTCAACAACAACAACAGATTAATAATTCACAAAAAAATTATCTTGGATCTTCTGAAATGTTTTTAAGAAACATAGTAACATTTAAAGCAAAACCCTGTGCCCTGAAAAATAATAACTCATTTTTATTTAAAAATATACTTTATTAATATTATTTTTTCCATATATTTTTTTATTCAGTATATACACTCACCTAAAGGATTTTTAGGAACACCTGTTCAATTTCTCATTAATGCAATTATCTAATCAACCAATCACATGGCAGTTGCTTCAATGCGTTTAAGGGTGTGGTCCTGGTCAAGACAAACTTCTGAACTTCAAACTGAATGTCAGAATGGGAAAGAAAGGTGATTTAAGCAATTTTGAGCATGGCATGGTTGTTGGTGCCAGACGGGCCGCTCTGAGTATTTCACATTCTGCTCAGTTACTGGGATTTTCACACACAACCATTTCTAGGGTTTACAAAGAATGGTGTGAAAAGGGAAAAACATCCAGTATGCGGCAGTCCTGTGAGCGAAAATTCCTTATTGATGCTAGAGGTCAGAGGAGAATGGGCCGACTGATTCAAGCTGATAGAAGAGCAACTTTGACTGAAATAATCACTTGTTACAACCGAGGTATGCAGCAAAGCATTTGTGAAGCCACAACACGCACAACCTTGAGGCGGATGGGCTACAACAGCAGAAGACCCTACCGGGTACCACTCATCACCACCTACAAATAAGAAAAAGAGACTACAATTAGCACAAGCTCACCAAAATTGGACAGTTGAAGACTGGAAGAATGTTGCCTGGTCTGATGAGTCTCGATTTCTGTTGAGACATTCAGATGGTAGAGTCAGAATTTGGCGTAAACAGAATGAGAACATGGATCCATCATGCCTTGTTACCACTGTGCAGGCTGGTGGTGGTGGTGTAATGGTGTGGGGATGTTTTCTTGGCACACTTTAGGCCCTTTAGTGCCAATTGGGCATCGTTTAAATGCCACGGCCTACCTGAGCATTGTTTCTGACCATGTCCATCCCTTTATGACCAGCATGTACCCATCCTCTGATGGCTACTTCCAGCAGGATAATGCACCATGTCACAAAGCTTGAATCATTTCAAATTGGTTTCTTGAACATGACAATGAGTTCACTGTACTGAAATGGCCCCCACAGTCACCAGATCTCAAACCAATAGAGCATCTTTGGGATGTGGTGGAACGGGAGCTTCGTGCCCTGGATGTGCATCCCACAAATCTCCATCAACTGCAAGATGCTACCCGATCAATATGGGCCAACATTTCTAAAGAATGCTTTCAGCACCTTGTTGAATCAATGCCACGTTGAATTAAGGCAGTTCTGAAGGCGAAAGGGGGTCAAACACAGTATTAGTATGGTGTTCCTAATAATCCTTTAGGTGAGTGCATATATATATATATATATATATATATATATATATATATATAAAATCTTTTTTTTTCTTCTTTTTTTTCCTTGTTTATTTTGTTTTATTCTTCTCTTAGTAAGGTAACACAATTATTACTGTGAAAATCTATAGGCTATCCATTGGCTCAAGGATATGCTGTTGTAGACCATTGTCAGCTTCAACCTGCCTGGCTATTCCATTCCACTTCTGCCCCACAGAACTGCAGTTGCTTACTTGTGTTGTGTGTTTTTTCCCCCGCAATGTGTGATAGATGTGTCAAAGGTAATAGAGCACTAAAATTCTCAAACCATTCACCAGCAATCTGTCTACAGTTTGATCAGGTCTGTGCCAACCACAGAGCCAAAGATTGAGGCGCATTTCACCTTGTTACAGCACATCTGACTGCTGCTTTTATGTCTACAGTCACAGAGTTATTAAGAAGGAAAATATAGCCTGTAGATTTTAATCAGGGTTTATACCCTGTTTTATTCTGACCTGAGAATGTCCATGTATCATCATGTCTGTATTTACGTTAATTATGATTATAAAAGATAGTCCACCAATGTTTAACAGGGATTTTTATGTTTTTAAAATGCAAACAATAAATGCAACAGAGTTTAGCAGAAAAAAAAAAACACATCAAAAAACAACACAGCATTAGAAAGCTGTCTAACCTTTGGCCAGTATAGCACTACTTGAACACCTTTTGTGCTCTAAAAAAAGAGGAAAATGTTTCCCCAATATGTACATGCATCAAATTTGGTTTGCTAAATCCTGGTCCCAAGAGTGTGTACCCAAAATTTGGGGTCCGAACTGCAGCCCTTAAGGGTGAGCAAATTAAGGGTGAGCGTAACTGTAGAAAATACTAAAAATAACATTTCTAAAGCAACATGGGCCCCAAATATTATCACCAAGTTCCACCCCAGGCCGACTTTACTCAATTAGATCCCTTGTGGGGCCCATGAAGTAGGCCCACATGGTTACAGAACCAACATGGGGCCCACACAAATTGCCTACTTCCAGCCAATGCCCACTTAGCCCACACTTATCCCTTACAGGGCCCACACGGTCAGCCCACATGGGCTACCCATGTGGGCCCATGTTGAAGAAACCATATGGGGCCCAATAAATGATTCCCAGTTCCACCCCACGCCCACCCTGCCCACTTATATCTCCTATGGGGCCCCTAGAGTTGGCCCACATGGGCTTTCCATGTGGGGCTCATGTTACTGACACAATATGGGTCCCAGACAATGTTACCCAGTTCCACCCCATGCCCACCCTGCCCACTTATATCTCCTATGGGGCCCCTAGAGTTGGCCCACATGGGTTTTCCATGTGCGGCTCATGTTAGTTAACCCACATGAAGCCCACATAACCCGCCTACTTCCATCCCTGCCCACTCTGCCCACTTATATCCCCTATGGGGCCCTTAGAGTTGGCCCACATGGGTTTTTCATGTGGGGCTTATGTTAGGTAACCCACATGAAGCCCACATAAATCGCCTACTTCCATCCCATGCCCACTTTGCTCGCTCATTTCCCATATGGGGCCCAGACAATTTGCCCAGTTCCAGCCCATGCCCGCTTGGTACCCATGCAGCCCCTTTGTAACCCATATGGGGCCCACAAACCTTTGCTGACCGCCTCCACAGGGAGGCCCCGGTGTATCGGCCGGGCGACCGGGTCTGGCTCTCGACCAAGGACTTGCCCCTCCGCCTGCCCTGTCGGAAGCTGGGTCCGCAGTTTGTGGGGCCTTTTAAAGTCCTGAGGGGTGTCAACGAGGTGATATATCGATTGCGCCTTCCCACTGACTACCATATTAACCCCTCGTTTCATGTGTCTCTCCTCAGGCTGGTGGTGGCTGGTCCCCTTCAGGGGTGTGAGGTACGGGAGGTCCCCCCCTCTGGACATCGAGGGGGCCCTGGCATACTCCGTCCACTCCATCATTGACTCGAGGCCTCCAGTACCTCGTGGAGTGGGAGGGGTACGGCCCGGAGGAACGGAGCTGGATTCCGGTGAGGGACGTACTGGCTCCCGCCCTCCTGCGCGACTTCCATCGCCGTCGTCCGGATCGCACTGCTCCGGGTCTGTGATGACTGCGCCCTTTGCTGCCTCTCCTCCCCCTGCAGCAGGCAGGCTCCAGCGGTCGACGTCACCGGTCTTCTAACGTCACCGCCCATCTCATTCATTCATTTCACCTGTTGTCTTGTTTAACGCAACTGGTCCTCATTCTAATCATTCCCCCCAGTATATATGTTCCATCTGCTTCCCCTGTCTTTGTGTGTTATTGTCTCGCCTACCAAGAGCATTGTCAGGAAATGCCATTATTTTCACTATTAAAATGCAGTTAATCAGTACGACATCGGATTCCTGCGCCTCATTCCTACTCGAGCCTGACAATTGTAAGCAATTAAAACCAATAAATCTGGATTCTCATAACCACTTCTTGTGTTTTTATATATATTTTTCCAAACAGAGCTTGAAGAAAAATAATTTAGTGATTTCACTTGAATGAATTCATGTGAACAAGTATTCTATTGTTCTTCAGGAAATGCGGTGCATTGCTGATAACTGACACCATCTTACAAAATACATAGGCTATATAAAGACAAGTGTGAAGATGGATATCTTGTTCCTGATTAGTTGAAAAAAAATAATCAAAACAGTTTTTTGAACATCAGATTAGGCATTTCCTTATTTGCTACTGCATCCAAATTTAGTGTGACCCCAAATGATATCGAGCGACAGAAATACTAGAGGATTTTAAACGTTTTATTCAATTTAATAGTGTGTTTGAACAGCCAGCAGAAATGTCTACAATAGGATCACTGGGAGGATTCTTACATGGTCCTTAGCTCAATGCTCTGATCAACTACTTTTTCATGTGAAACAGAGGGCATTACGAAATGTAAAAAAATATTTTGACATTTGTATGCAACACTAATGGTGGAGGCTGGAGGCCTTGTTTAGTGAGTCCTTTAATGACTAGGCATGGATTAAAATCACTAAACAGAGTGCTACTTTTCTTCCTCACACATTGTCATACGTTCCATAAAAGATGTTCTCTATCCTATAATATTGAATGCAGAGCAATATAACAGTAATCTTTATAAATACAGTACATATTGCAAACCAAATTTAAAATAAACAAATCTCTGGATTCTAGAATTACATTGACAAATATGCCTCTGGAATAAATTACTAAACTGTAATCTGTGTAGATGCTAATTTAAACATTCATTGACGTATTTTTACCAGGTACAAACCCAACCCAGCATTTGCAAGCCAATGATTATCACGCTTATTTTTCAACACAATCAAACTATGTGACTTTTGGTTGTGAAGAACACCAAAGCACACTTTCCATCTCAGTCTGCAGTGTCAGTGCATTTTTGCTACTTCCTGTCTCCTGCATGGGAACGATGGCCTCCCTGGTGGCTGTCGTCCCTCTTGGGCTGTCATGGATATGGCCAGTTCAGTGGTGCTGCTGGCCAAACACCGTCACGCCACCTTCATTGGTTTACTCTAGGTGTCCCCCTCATGCCTCAGGGTGCTGGCCCTTTGGAGAGGTACCTGTCTGTTTTTTTACAGACGCTCCACTGAATGGAGAATCTCATGGCAGCTATGTAACCACGGACTCCTCCCTTGTGGGATGGCGGTTCTGACTGACAAACTAACTCAGTAGGGGACTTTGTTAGCGAACAGTCACTACATCCTGTCACTGCCAGATTTCTTTGTTTAGGCATAGATCTCCTCTGGGGGGCGGCCCTTCCTCTTTGAAATAAAAATGTGTGTCCACCACATGTATCAGGTAAAATGTATAGTTGGTCAGTTGGTGGTTCTACAAAGGTGTATACACTGTGTAGAAATCTGGCCCGTGGGAAATGAGTAGGAAATGTAAATTAACATGGAGGGTCCCACCCAGGGCAGCTACGCTGAATTCATCCGCCGCTTCCGAGCCGTGTTCGACCATCCTCACGAGGGGAGAGAGGCGATTGAAACGGCTGTCGCATCTACAGCAGGGGACGAGATCGGCGCAGGAGTTCGCACTGGAGTTCCGGACCCTGGCTGCGTGGTCTGTGTGGAACGAGCGGGCTCTCATCGATCACTACCAGTGCAGCCTTCTCGAGGACGTCCAGAGGGAGTTAGCATGTCGGGACGCGACCCTCTCCTTTGACCAGCTGGTGGACCTGTTTATCCGTCTGGACAATCTGCTGGCTGCCCGAGGACGTCCCGGAAGAGGCCCGCCCGTTCCACCCCAACATCATGTGGCAACTACAGTTAGGTCCGGAAATATTTGGACACTGATACAATTACCATAATTTTGTCTCTGTACGCCACCAAAATGGATTTGAAATGAAACTTTATTCAGCTTTATTTCATATGAAACAGGAATTTCAACCATTTTCATACACAGTTCCCATATTTTAGGGGCTCAAATTTTAATTAACACAATCATGAATAAAATGTTCATTTTTAATACTTTGAAAAAGAGGGGGCTACATATTAAACAGCTGTAATTCCTAAACCTTTCCTGCAATTTGGATGTGAAGACCTTCAAAAAGCTGAGAGACTACACTTTAGGCCCATATTCATTATTTAACTGTAACTTGAATATTTTTTGGGTAACTGTATGCAACCATGGACTCCTCCCTTGTGGGGTGGCTGCTCTGACTGTCGGATAAACTCAGTAGGGGATTTTGTCGGGAAACAGTCACCACATCCTGTCACTGCCTTAACTTTATCTCTTCAAGTTTTTTAATCTAGGCGTAGCTCTTTCCTCTGTATCATCACATCTTCTATTAAACAACTATAAAAAAGGTTTTCTTCTGTATCTCTTTTTAACAACACCTGGGATTTAAAACATTGCCTTATTTTAACGATATTAAAGCGAAAGGACATAACTTTCAAAACAGTATTTCCGCCTCATTTCCCCAGAAATCTCGGCTGTCACTGGTGTGACATCAGTTTACTCTTAAAGTTATCTGTGCAGTTTATTCAGCTCATTTAAAAAAAAATCTTAATCGACCAGGTGAATTGACCTACAATTATTTTAATTATATACTGAAATTAAACTAAGTGTATCTGATATAGCATACATAGGAAACGTGAGAATAGCCAGCAACTAGTCTAAACTCGCCTTGGTAATGTTTTCCGATTACAGTACTACTAGCTGGGCTGGTAAACAAAGCAAACAATCAATCAATCAAATGTATTTATAAAGCCCTTTTTACAACAGCAGTTGTCACAAAGTGCTTTACAGAGACTCCCGGCCTTAAACCCCAAGGAGCAAACAACAGATGTGTTGGATTTCAGTGGCTAGGAAAAACTCCCTAAGAAGGCCGAATTTTATGAAGAAACCTAGAGAGGACCCAGGCTCAGAGGGGTGACCAGTCCTCTTCTGGCTGTGCCGGGTGAGATATTAAGAGTCCAATTGGAATAATAAATACATTTCTCTTGGCTAAATCCAGAGTCTATTTGATTCTAGACTAGGTCAAAAGTATGACCAGATGGACAAGGACAGGGACAGCAACGGGCCCCCCAAACCATGTACTCCGCAGGTGTGGACCAGGACCTCATCTTCTCCTAAAATGTAAAACTGGAGGAGACTGAGAAAAGTTAGAACTGCATTCCTCATATCCCCCAGCACAATAATATAGCAGCGTAACACCTTGGAACTCAGACAGGGGGGTCCGGCGACACTGTGGCCCTACCCGGGGGAGGCCCCGGACAGGGCCCAACAGGCAGG